>NW_026889805.1:987500-1407500 GCF_033153115.1 Saccostrea echinata | reverse complement strand
AAAACTCATGAACTCCCCACTTCTAAAAACCCTTTTTATTCGCGAGAAATTAATTTTCTCGAAATTAAGCAGTACTACTCAAATTTGTATTGTTTCAATGGATCTTTGAGCTTGATTACATGTGCTGATCGTTATCTTTATATTTCATTCTTAAAGATACAGTACAACTCCAAAACATTTGTTGTTGTTTTCCATTCAAATATTTCCACTAGATGGTTTAGAAAAAATGGTATGAAGTTGATGTCGACAGTTTTAGATACATGAATATCCTTTCTCACACCCTAATAACATAATCGGATTTATGTAGTGAATGCGTTATAAATCCATTTATCACAGCGCCCCACGTGGAAGGATGCGCGCGCAATATATGCGCAAGCATTTGTACATTCCATTCTCACACCATTTCCAAATGTTGCACGTTTAGGGTTTGCTGTGAATTTTTAAGAAAATTTAGAATATTGCACAATGACATTGTCAAAAGACTGTGGTGTACAAAGACGAGGTTTTACTGATTGTTTGCACTAATTGTACCGTTAGTGTACTTCAACATGCTAGAGTTTTCGACTTCGCGCCGAAGGGCTGTAAAGAGCGTATGGACGTTAGCCGAGGCTCTTACTTGTAGGAGTATTGTTGCTGTAAATATTGACCAAGATGTCCACAACATCTATAGTCGCCAAAGCCAAACAAGGCATTACAAAATGGAGAGAGAGAATAACGTCAATACCAGCGCTAGCAATGAGGAGGACATGCATAATACTACTACACACAGCACAAACGGTATGTCATCTTGTATGCCTACATCAATTATTAGTATAATGATTTCACTGTTGTATCAATTACATTTTTAAAAAATGCACAAGAAAATACTAAATGTTCAGTTAATCGATCATTCTGTTAAAATCAGTGGGAAAAGGCAAAGAATAAGCTAGTCATTACAATTGGTTTTATTGTATTTAGTAGACTCTAAATTTAAGCACACCCCCTTCAACCACAGAGTTTAGAGCAATATAAATATAATTATGCACACGTTAAGATTGGGTTCCATAAAACTCCCATTGACTTGAATTAATTTAACCTCATACTCTTAAGATCACGCACTCGGCATCGTCGGTCATTGTTCCGATGTTGTAAGCGCCCGAGTATATACTTCATGGAGCCTTAATGCTATCAATATATGAGGCTATAATAATAAGACTTATTTATCTATTCACCAATCAATGAGCTTTGAAAGGGGGGCATATATATATATATAATTTATAAAAACAATACAATTACGTTTATAGCAAGTAATGGCTGCATTACGTGCAATATTAACCTGATCCTCACTTGTAATATTTAACTGTCCTCGCTAGCATCCCTCATACAATTGAAAGACTAGTGTTTTGATGCCAAATATCGTTACTTATTGTGTATATATGTGCACATTGTTATAAAATATGTATTTTAAGCTTGTTCTCCCTTCGATTAACATCTTCGTGTCCGTCCTCAACAAATCAGCAACCCCGGCCTGGGGAAACACTTTTTGAAACAGAAAACCTTAAATTTCGTTACTCCTAGGCATTCAATTAATAAACATCGGTCATTCTTAAGTAAATATTAAACTACTTCCAATATTTATGCATGTCATGTTCCACCAAAGCAAGAATTAGGCGATGAGTTGAGAAATGGTTTTAATTTAATTTAGGGCGCATGGAGTGAAGAGCAAATTAATTAATTAATTAATTGAAATTAATTTCAGTAGATCTGTATCAAGACAAATTCAGTATATGTTGCTGAGTGAAATAGCTATGGGCGAATGGCTGTTCCTTTTTCCTTAACACCTCTATCAAAACTAGGCCTATAAATCATGGAGGGGGATCAATATCCACATAACAATAAACCCAAAAAATTTATAGATTGAGGGCCATAATCGGTATGATAGCACCATTGATAAAATCTTTACCTGGCAAAATGGATACAAAAAATCGTTTTTAGACTATTGTCTAGAAAACCAGATGATTTTTTGCTTACTTGGCTTCGAATAACTACTATGTCAAACGTCTTCCATTTGTTGTTATACATCGTCACAAATAAATAAATAAATAAAGTGATTAATAAATTAATTAAACACAAATGAAATATTATCTTTTTTCAATGGGTCGTCAGGTCACAACCTGGTTCGAAATATGAAACGCATTTATTTATCTTGATGTCTTTCTGTTTTGCAAGTTCAGCTCACGCCAACATTTGCTCAAAATTGATGACACGTTTGGCGATTTTGGTCAGCATTGGGAATTCTTCAATGCGTTGAACATTTGTTCCCGTCACAAAAATTAATTCATCTGGGTTTGGAAATTGATACATGTCAAGTTTGTATTCTGACGAAAAGCTAATTAAACCTAAGATTTTGCTGATAGGAAGGGCCAATAAATCTTAAAAGTCACTTCAAATGAAATGCAATTCTTTCAGTGCCGTCTTACCGCGCTGTTACCAGCGTTCCCACGATGCAATGATTGGCATAAAAAATGCAGCAACTTTTCATTTGTATAAAGACCATTTGTTTTTATGTCATTTAAATTTTGAATCACTTTATATTTATTTCTTTACGATATGGCTGATTAAGCAGTAATATTCTTTAGCTGAGCATGGTAAGCGCAGACGGAAGGCATACTGGCTGCGGGAAAGCAAGCATATGGTTATACACCTATAATTGTAGTAAAGTTATTTTGGTTACGATTAGATCACACAACGTTATAAACAGACGTCAAAATATGTAAGATCTATACAATTTGATTTGATGTTTAGTATATTTAGAAATGACATACACGTTTTTAGATTTTACCTTATTAAATTGAGATCTCCATCTTAGAATTACTTGATCACACTTCACATGTTATCATCACGGAAGTACTATTTCATTTATCAACATTACTTGCATATACAGTGTAAAATTTTACAATATACAAATACATGTATAGATTATTTAGTATGTATACACATAAATTGTTTGTACTGTTTGTAATTGTAGAAATCATGCTTGTTGTTTGTGATGCCTGAAAGGGCCCTGATTTGGAAATAAAGAATCTTATCTACCATACTATCATCATCAACAAATAAATAAATAAATAAATAAATAGTGTATTCCATCTCATGTTCTCATTAATGTTAATACGTATCCAACAGTAGATAATTAACTATCTTTAGTAAGAAAACCTTTTTATACTAAGCACTTTAAGTTTAAACTCGGCATTGCATAAGTAGAACCTCGTTATAAACGAGTACTTTCATCACGTAGACGTTAAACTGCGGGGGGGGGGGGGGCAGTAGGGTAAAGAGACACAGTTACGCTCTGTATTGTTAATTATTAGTCATGCACCATTGTTTACGAATCAGAGCAAACATTCCTGGTAATTTATTATTTATATTAACCTTAAACTAGATGTGTTGCGTCTCAATATAAATATATCCACTATACATGTAAATTATATTCTTTTAGTACTTGAAAAGCTACTTACTTTCATGCGAATCAATTCAATTATTTGGAAGAGAACAATTTAAATGTTATCATTCATAGATTATAAACCCTGCATTTCAATAGAATAAGAAAGACATTTGAACTTTTTCTCTAGATACTTGGTTCATCTGTTCATTTTAATCACAGGCTTCTATAGCAGTAAATTTCAGTATGTTGTAACAAAGCAAGAGAGGAATGTGCTAGAATGGGGTTCCTAATCCGATATTCTATTGCGGGGCAAATGACCTTGGCTGTGTAAAGATATGCACTGCAAAATCCTTAAATAGTTCAGTAAAGTTAACTATAGGGTCGTTTCCAGATGTGATGGGAAGTTCGATCAGGAAAAAGATCGCAAAAGTAATTAACTCAGTTACCAAGCATAATTAATCTAGTTACAACAGAGGATATTTTATATATACAATTCGTCTGGCAGTAAGCTAAAATTTTTAAAAGCGGGCTTAAAAATAGTGAACTGCCAACTTGATTTAATATCATTTATAGTAGTAGTAGTATCATTGATATATATTGTGGGGGTCACGGCTGGTTTTGTGAGTAGAGTGTTAAGCTACCCCCACGTTTGTGGCGGCGTGCATATTACATGAGTAACTATGCACGTTTGGCGGATTTAGCTTAACACAATTCATCTCGACTAGCGCCGCTGTGAACAGGGCGCGGCTGCAACATAATTATTTTGACAACTGGTCAATGGAAAACAATTGACAGAACATTGATTAATTGAAGTATTGTTTGGCTTAAACATAAACTTACTACAATTCATTGAATTGAGTGAGTATTGATTGATTGAACATTGATTGATTGAACATTGATTGATTGAATATTGAAACATTGATTGATTGAACATTGATTGATTGAATATTGATTGATTGATTTAATATTGATTGATATTATTGAAAATGGATTGATTCATTGGACTGAAACTTTTTGATTGATTCAACTGAATATTCATTAATTGATTGGATATTCATTAATTGAATTGATAAATTTATTGATTGATTGATTGAACTTGATATTGATTGATTCAATTGAATATTGATTGATTGATTGAATATTGTTTTATAAGGCTGGCGCACCGCAAAATTTGGAAAGCAAACGCCAGTCTTATAGTGTAAAAAATGACATGTGTACAGTTAATATTGATTGATTGATTGTTTGCTTTGATTGGAGGTGTGCCAAAAACCAATTGGGTCGGCACCCACTGAACACATGTACCTTAAATAATTGATCTGCAACCAGCCGTGGCCATATGATGCCAAACTTAATAAATAAATAATTAAGAAATGGTGTCACTTGTTTTTTAGTGGTAGTCTGTGATAATCGGATTTATGTAGTGAATGCGTTATAAATCCATTTATCACAGCGCCCCACGTGGAAGGATGCGCGCGCAATATATGCGCAAGCATTTGTACATTCCATTCTCACACCATTTCCAAATGTTGCACGTTTAGGGTTTGCTGTGAATTTTTAAGAAAATTTACCCGCCCTTCCACATCCCATATTACTTTGAGTTGTTTTCTGCGCTGAGTTCTTTTCATTTCAGAGAAAGAAGCCTAAGGAGCCAAGCTGTCAATCATTCTAAGACCTTGCCTTAGTTACGACCGGCCAAAGCTGCCATTCCTCGCCATACAGTGATGAATGCTATCGTGATGGACACTTCCAAGTACCAGAAGGAAGGATTTCGCTCACCCAATCGTATTGGCTTATTGACTCTAAACAGGGTGAAGCTACAACACGATAACTATCGATCAAGGACTAGACAACACCCATCGTCACGGCTGGTCATCTTATTATGCGGACAGTATTGTCTCTGTAATTGACAGAGCGAAGAGCCAGTTGGAGAGATACATCGTATAGCGCTTAACACAAATCATCTTGACACGCGTCGCTGTTAACAGGGCGCAGCTGCAACTTGATTATGTGGATAACTTATCGATGGAAAACAATTAATTGACTTGATAATTAACACAGAACATTGATTAATTTATTGAAATATTGTTTGGCTTAAACATAAACTTACTACAATTCATTGAATTGAGTGAGTATTGATTGATTGAACATTGATTGATTGAACATTGATTGATTGAATATTGAAACATTGATTGATTGAACATTGATTGATTGAATATTGATTGATTGATTTAATATTGATTGATATTATTGAAAATGGATTGATTCATTGGACTGAAACTTTTTGATTGATTCAACTGAATATTCATTAATTGATTGGATATTCATTAATTGAATTGATAAATTTATTGATTGATTGATTGAACTTGATATTGATTGATTCAATTGAATATTGATTGATTGATTGAATATTGTTTTATAAGGCTGGCGCACCGCAAAATTTGGAAAGCAAACGCCAGTCTTATAGTGTAAAAAATGACATGTGTACAGTTAATATTGATTGATTGATTGTTTGCTTTGATTGGAGGTGTGCCAAAAACCAATTGGGTCGGCACCCACTGAACACATGTACCTTAAATAATTGATCTGCAACCAGCCGTGGCCATATGATGCCAAACTTAATAAATAAATAATTAAGAAATGGTGTCACTTGTTTTTTAGTGGTAGTCTGTGATAATCAGAAATTTCCGGAAAACTAAGGGTCGTACAACCTGGAGAATACTTGGAACGGTTAGTTTTTTTTCCACGTAAATTCTTAATGACACGTAACATACACGCAGAATTTAATTATAATTGAATATGAGGTAAGAGCATATATCTGAATGTCGAGTTGAAGGTCTCAGCAGGTGTTCTCATCTTCCCCTGTAGATTGATTGATTGTATCTTGTTTTACATCCCTTTCGAGAAGTTTTCACTCATTATAGAGACGTCACCATATACCGGTGAAGGTCTTCAAATTTAGACCTTTACTCGGCACTCAGGACCATTGAGCAGTGAGGGTTCTTTATTGTGCCAACGCCCACCGTGACACGGGGTCTCGATTTTTAAGGTCTCATCCGAAGGTCCCGAAACTTTCACTTCAAATTACCGAGCACTTGGCAAAGGAAGATTTGCTACCTATTTTTTATTGAATTAGGTGAGTCGCGGCCGTGATTCGAACACAAGACCTTCCGATCACGGAGAAAGCTCTTCTCATATAGAAGTTTTTGAATAAGTTCTGCTTTATATGAATACAAAAATAGGTCTGCTAATAAGAGGGAGCAAATGGTACCAATGGGAATTCCAACAGATTGTTGGAAGACCTGATCGTTAAAAAAAAGAAATATATATTGTCAATCAGAAACTCAAGCATATTTTTGAGTATGTACAATCATAATATTTATTTCTCAAAATAATTTTGCAAGTGACCAATGACAAGGTAGGTATATTACGATTTCCATGTATATTGAAAAAGCAAATATTATGAAAACAGTTTAATATTAGATTAAAGATATGTAATTTGTTGTTTTTTTGTTTTTTGTTTTAGGAAAAAAGGTTTTTTAAAGTTAATTTTTCTTATTGTTATCTATCTAACTCAGGATCCAATTTTTAGAAACTTTTGAAAATGGATTAAAAAGATATAGATATTGATATTTTCTTGAAATATCAAACTCGATAAAAGAAAGAAAAGATGTAAATATTTCCAAACTTTACGTTGTACCTTAATTTTAAAAGCTTGGCTGTGTTTCCCTTTCTTGCCTGACGAGTAGATGTTTTCTACAGTGCAGCTGTATATGTCTGAAGCTTTTCTCTGTATACCAGGTAACGTAAGTGCTGTCCCATTCTGTCTATAAATACCAGACTGTGATCTGGTCCAGTATACGACGGTCTGAGTGGGATTTCCAGGTCCAGTATACGACGGTCTGAGTGGGATTTCCAGGGGTAAACTTACACTCCACCGTTAGATCCGTGCCTTCTATAGGAAATATATCTTTTATGGGCTCACTGTAAGGTGGATCTGAAAATTTGTGTATTTTAAAAATAACCATCATTTAGGTCTATCATTCAATTATTTCCCTTATCCTTATATTGTTTTATTTCATTGACAGGTGGATCTGAAAATGTCTTTAAACATAAGCACAATCTAGATTTAGCCATCACTCATTAAAATGTGAAGAGTAAACTTTTTTCCCTTATTCTTAGAGAACTTTATATTTCTGCTCTCAGTAAGATTTTGATCATTACATAAGACTTTAATGTTAACTGTCTGACTGTGTCGTCCTTTTGCTCCAGATGTAAGGTGGATCTGAAAATTTGTGTATTTTAAAAATAATCATAATTAGGTATATCATTCAATTATTGGACTAATTTTCCCTTATTCTTATATGATTTTATATGCCTGCTCTGAATAAGATTGAGATAATTACATAATACTTGAATGTTAACTGTCTGACTGTGTCGTCCTTTTGCTCCAGATGGGTAGGTATTCTCAGCAGAACACGTATAGTTATCAGCACTTTCACGTTGTACATTTGTCAGAGTCAGTGTTGTTCCGTTCTGGCGGAAGCTGTCACGTGACCTTGTCCAGAAAATGTCTGTATCTATAGGGTTTCCAGGAGTAAAGTAACAAGTTACTTCCAGTTTGGATCCCTCTTCCACTATTGATAGGTTTTCTATTGGTAAAACGTATGGTGGATCTAAAAGTAAAACATAAAGAGGATCAATATGTGAAACATAAGGCGGATTTGAAATTACAACATCAGGTGGATCTGAAAGTAAAACATGAGGTGGATACAAAATGACATGAGTCAGACTTAGGAGTAAAACATGAGGTGGGTCTAAGAGTTAACCTTAAAGGGGTCTTAGTGTAAAACATAAGTGGGATCTAAAAGTATCATTCATATTTTGCAACAGACTTGTAGTGATTTAACATTTTAAAACATTACATTAAAAGAAGTCTTACATAAAACGTTCACTTTCATTGATTGTTTGCCACGTCCTTTCTTTCCAGAACAGTAAGTGTTTTCTGCAGTGCATATGTAAGTATCTGACATGTTCCTATCTATGTCTATAAGTTTTAAAATATCTCCTTCCTGTCTGAAACTGAGATCACTCGTTCTGGTCCAGTAAACTCTTGTCTCTGGAGGTTTCCCAGTAATATACACACAACTCACATTTATATCTGTATTCTCTACAGGAGATACATCACCAAGTGATATAACATTAGGAGGGACTGAAAAAGAAACGTTGGAAGTTAAACTCTTTATAAATGACAAATTGAAATATGATTATCGTCTAAACACTAATATTTCGTGTAACACCTAAGTTGTGTATAAACTTCATATTGAATATTTATAAATTTTTATTATGTTAACAAGTCTTTCTATATAAACTGATAAACCAAAAGAAAGTCAGTATTGTTTATCAGGGCATATCTCCTAATAAACGGAAAAACGAAATAGTCTCCTCAGATCTCTGAATGACTCATGAATGTGCAAAACTTTTCGAATTTCTGTTCAAACATATTTTAAAAATTGAAAGACGAGCAATTCTCGAACAAATTCAGAAACACCACCAACTACGTTATGATATAATATATCTTTTTACTGAAAAAGAAATATTTACTTAAAAAAGAGCTGGCATAGAGCCGGGAAATGTTTTAACAAGGTACAGAGAAATTAAATTCATCCAGAATACATGTTTTTAAATGCCAAAAAAGATTCAGAGAGGAGGGACTTTTGTTCACAGTGTCGATTTATAGGCCAGGCCCCAGGACCATGAAACATCTTAAGCTCAAGTCAAAATCTTTATTTTATACTAAAATGTTGTAGAAATCAAGCAGACCAAAATTAAAATATTTTTTAATATTGCTTCACAAAAGTGTTGTTTTCTGCAAATTTAGTTATAAATTCAATAATTAATAAACATGTTACAACACGATTGAAAATTTGACTTAAGTCTAAGACTGTTTCATGATCCTGGGGCCTGGTGTCCAAAATCAGTCGAGAAAGCGATCTTGCTTAAGTGCGGTAGACATCGAGTTCTGGCAAGCAAATAATATGCTGCCATAAGCAAATTAGCCTCTTTCCTTATGTATAAATCCTTTTATTATATTATGCATTGAAATTACTTGTTCACTGTATTATAAAGTCATAATAAAATAATATTTATGGAAAAAAGATAACGAACAGTGATTAATAGAAATCTATAAACAATACAATTATGTAAAGAAGGACTAAAACACAGACCCCTGGAAATTCCAGAAGTGGGATCAGGTGCCTAGGAGGAGTAAGCATCCCTTGCTGACCCGTTACACCCACCATGAGCCCTATGTGTAGATAGGTAGGCGGAACATTACATAGTCAAATTCAATATAAAAATAAAGTCCTAAGAATTGGTATGAAACACTTCAGCCAACACAGAACCCAACAACAGGCTATATTTGCTGACAAGGTCTTTACAACGACCATAGAATTTACGAAATGCTGACTTTAAACGAGATTGTTGAAATCCCTGTAACATCAACTTATCTCTCGGTTTAAGAATTGATCGTACTCGGAACATGCTCTTGAGTATCGAATAAGTTGGGAGATTTCAACACCATATGCAAGTGATAGTGGGATATTACTACATAAATAAGGAAAGTTGACAATGGAAAAGCTGAAGTCATATCCTTTGTCATACAATTTAGTTGTTAGTTTGACTTTATCGTCTATAATCAGTAAAACATCCAAATATAAAACAGATGTGGTAGACTATGCGGTGTCTTTTTTTAAGTTCACTGGGATATATCGAGTCGACATATGAATGGATGTAACTATTGTTAATTGATAATACGTCGTCGATATTTCCTGATGTCGAGTTGAAGGCCACAGCAAGTATCAGACGGGTTTCAGTCATTATTAATTCTATGGAATCTCATAAAGAATAAGTATATTGGGACAGTGGGAGAGAACATTGAAAATCAATGACGATATCGGACGTAATGAAACTCAACGGCGACAGCGCCGGATGATCATATATCTTTTTTATTTAAAGATGATTTGGCAAGTTATCAATGTATCAAGCTAAAATATTCAACACTTCTTAAACTTTTGTTGTTTTACGTTACTCATAAATTTTGTAAGCATCAACTACATATTTTTTTTATTTTATCCATCAGTCCATGAACTTTTTGATATAGACATACAGACGTATTTAAAAAAAAATCTATTTAGTATTTAAAAAAAGTAAATATTAGTGTGTGCAAACTTTGTTTTGTTTTGTTTGTTTGTTGTTAAACGTCCCTCTCGAGAATTTTTCACTCATATGGAGACGCCACCACTGCCGGTGGAGGGCTACAAATTTTGACCTATACTCGGCACTCAGGCCCATTGAGCAGTGAGGGATCTTTTTCATGCCAGCACCTACTGTGACACGGGACCTCGGTTTATACGGTATCATCCGAAGGATCGGTCCCCAGTCCCGCAGTGGGATTCGAACCCGCGACGTAAGGATCAACTCCTTACTCCGCGACTCTAGAGCAGACGCTCTAACCACTGTTCCACGCTGGCGACTGCAAACTTTGTAATTTTAGTGCAACAAAATATGTCAAGAATGTTTTTGTTTTTATACCTGCACTTTCTAAAGAAAGTTCAAGTATATTGTTGTTATTCTGTTACGTCCGTCCGTCCGTCCGTCCGTCTGTCTGTCACTCTATCTCCTTCCTCAAACTACACTTATATTTTCAGCACTCGTCTTTTGGAATATAATTGGTTAATCTTATGCAAACAGATTTTGAAATTTTCTTTTTCATCCGGGGGGGGGGGGGGGGGGGGGAGCAAATGGGGGAAAACCGGATTTTTGTAAATTATAGAATTGATTGGGGGTCTTCCTTGGTTACGCAAATATGAAGTTGAGTACATTTAGAGGCAACACCTGTCATATGACAGAATATAAATTCTTTCTTTGACAATCCTAACAAAAGAATTTATTAGACATCTGAGCATATTGGATAAATAATCAAATTCTTTTAAGTAATAACATCTATTTCCCTACATATTTATAGTTTATTTTACGTAGTGCAATAGACATTATTTCTTACCAGCAATAGCCAGTGTCAAGTTTTCTCTGTAGTCAGAAATACCTATTCTGTAAGAGAAGTGTCACACATCTTCTTCTTGTGTATTGTTAAAACAAACTGAAATTCGTTCAGACATTGTATTACAGTTAAATGTTCTATTAATCCATCCCCTGCATTTTGGTAAACAGAGTTAGAAAAATAATAACATATTATTAAATTATCTCTGGTGATGAATTGTGTATTTTGTGCATGTTTTTCTATTAACGAAAAAGTGAGGCAAACGTTTTCTCCGATGTCTGTGTATACAAAAGTTCTTGAAAAAAAAACAATATTCAACCATATATAAATGAGCCATAGCAATATATTACATATTTGCCATATTTGCCATTGAAAGGCTACAGCCTTTCTTGAATGTCACATGTCTAGCTACAAGTTTTAACGACCATATTAACAGTGTTTATTAAAAAAAAAAATATGAAAGATGCGCAAAAGAGTATGGGTTCACTTGATTGTAGACTACTAATATCATAACCGGATCAATCCGGTTAGAATACTAATAACAAAACACATTTTAACAAAATTAATTTCTTCAATACCATAACACCTCACCTTTGGGATTCTATGTAATTTTTAATGCACAATATGTATTATTCCTTATGTTGGGTATGCAAATAAATGACTTTTACATATGTATTGTATATAATCAGTATTGCAGTCCTCAGTATGATAACGATATTTTATTTTATTCACAAATACATTAGCTAGACCTAGGGTTTACCGAATCAAATATTTTAATCATAAGGATTATAGCTGTATTTTAACTTACCTATGTATATGAACGAGAAAAACACTGCTTCTAACATTCTGGGCATTTCATCGCTGAGAAAACTTCCCTGTCCTCTCTTTCTAAATAAATACATGTAAATAATTATTATTATAACAATGGTAGATCTACTTGGATATGTAATGTCAATTCTAATTGTGTAATACTACTCAATGTTTAAGATGTATTTAATAAAAAGGCTTGAATCCTATTTTACCATAAATTAAGTTTGAATCTTATTTTACCAAGCCAAATGAAAAATTAATTGAAAGAATTCTCACCTAAAATAGACATGGACACCGATTTGTTGTTTTTCAAATCGCGTTCAGTTATATTTGCAGAGTTAGAAAATCAAACAGACCCGGTAAAAACGTAAACAACCAACCAAAAAAAAAAAAAAGGAAAGAGCTCGTGCAATGTTTACAGACACAGATGATTTATAACAGGTTTTAAAGAATGCTGTTGTCATTAAGAGTTGTCCCGCAAGTTAAAGTAAATAAACTGAAGCTATTTTTTAATAATGATATAAATTTAAAATTGACAACAAATCGGTTATGCAACTGTGTTCATGCTCCTTGGAAAAAACTTTTTCCACAAACAGCGCCCTGAGAAAAAAAACATCTGAATGATATTTTGTCGCGTAAATGTACTTACTAGCCATGGGAAGAAATACTGTGGATTTTCTCCGGTGTTGCTTTAGACTGAATTCAATCAAAGAGCAATTAACGCTAATCTTTATATTACCCATGAGAGTGATGCGAGACAAATGATAGCAGCACTGTTGAGGGAAGGATCCAACATTTTTTCAGATATAAATGCTTTATAATAACAATATAAGACCTTTCATTGGAAGGGGGGGGGGGGGGGTTAGCGTGATTTCAATTTCCTACGTGCTCAATAATAATAACGAGTTTAAAATGAAACATATAATTATAGAAAATGAACGAGTAAACAATAAACAAATTAAAATAAAAAGGAAATTAAAATACATGTTTGAGTTTGTAACCCTTATTTTGATGTTAGAAAGCATAAGTATATCACATGTTACGCAAGTAGTGCCAATATAAAAATACAGGTTTTTTTCATAAATATGTCTTCGGATGTATACGGAGTGGAATGGGCTGATTTTAGGGCAAAGATGGGAAGGAGAGTGTCTGGGGGAAAAGAATTAAAATTTCAAATATTGAGAAATATTGCCTTTGAATGCGTAGTAGGAAGGGTGTAAATAGGCCATGTTTACCTTCTTCTCAAGGGGTAAGTTAAATATGCAGGGTATGGGGTAACTCACGGTGTCTTAGAGGGACTTGTACGCTATAGATTCTCCTTAGATTTAAAAATATTTTAATTCTATAATAAAAAAGAAATCGATAAATTTCAAGATAAATTTAATTAATTCTAAATAAATTTAAATAAATTCCACATGCAAAAAAGCAGAAGAACTCGTGGTAACAAAATAATATTGAGCATATTAAAGGAAATAAATGCTATAATTATCAATGACATCCGAGGAAAATATTTGTAAAAGTATTTTTTTTTTTTAGATCCACCTCTCCAAGATTCTGCCATAAATTGTCTCGAATCACTCTTAGGGGAATATCGGTGATTAGCGTTAATAGCACTTGTACTGAGTACAGCTCAAAGTTAAATCGGACGGGATTTATTGGGATGTTAAAGAGTTTCAGGTTTTCTTTGTAATAATTAACACCAATTTAAGGGAGAACTGACCAAATCCTCTTCTTGCATGCCGTTAGTTAGTACATCTGATGCATTACTACCGATTGTCCTGTATGGCGATGCTTTTAGATAAGCAATTAAAGACAGATGAGAGATAACACAATCTTGTTCTAGTTTTACAATTAAATGGATTTTATCTTTTCCAGTTTTTGAAAATGTCATTTTCAACCTTTGTATCCTTGAAGGTTAGAGAGCATCCTCCAAAACTGTAAATGATTTTTTCCCTCTAGACTATAATGTAATGTTTCCTGATCCACTACAACAGACTTCATTTCCACTCAAACCTGTATATGTAAATGATTTGTTTACGGATGTCATGTGTTTTGCTTAAGATAAGAACACGAATAGATGACCTACCCATTTTCTAATGTGCTGAAATGTATTGCGGAAGTTCGGGATTCGGGATTTTTAATTTCATATAAGTTATCTTAGTCTATTCAGAAATAATACCGAAGGTGTCATAAGAACTTGTATTCTAGTTCATATAAACTGATATCATTCTGACTTATTGCTCTTTCTACGTAGAATATTTTCTCGCATTAGATATTTTACAAAAGACGACAGAAAAGGAAATAAGCTACTTACCTAGTATTATCCATAAAATTGATTTATATGTTGACACATAAAGTCACTTTGATACATCTCGTATCGTTTATGATAGGATTAGAAATATTTCTACTTCTCTTTGCCGATAAGGAAGAAAAATGCTGCAACTATAAAGATAAGCTTTTTTTTTCTAAAAAAGAGAAAACTTCCGTGTTCCAGATAATTTTTTGTACTTATACGTATATTTACATAAGATTTGAAGGGATAGGAACTTGTAGTAAATATTAATATTTTAAGTCATAAATTATGGTGGCATATTTCTGCCCCTTGTGTGCAAGTTATTTTTCTATCAAATATGTCGACATGCAAGATAAATATGTTGACATGCAAGATAGTTATGTCAACATGCAACATAACTATGTTGACATGCAAGAAAATTGTAATCAAATAAAAATTATAAAAAATCTTCAAAAATCTCAAATATTGCCCACATGTGACATCTAACATGCTAGATGCTACTTATTTATGTCAACATGCATTTTATTTATGTTAACATGCGAGATAAATATGTTGATATGCAACTTATTTATGTCGACATGCAACTTATTTATGTCGACATGCATCTTGGTTATGTTGACATGCGAGATAAGTATGTTGACATGCAACATATTTATGTCGACATGCAACTTATTTATGTTTACATGCATTTTTCAGATACAGTTCTTCTATGACCTTAACTATAGACCTTGAAACATAGTTCAAGGTCACTGCACACCCTTTAAAAGAGACCTCGGACGATCAGATGGACGGACGAACACATTTTAAATTACTATAGGTCGCCCGCAGAGAGGGGCCCTAAAAACGTTTTATAATCTACGGTCACGTTTCTAAATCGCCAGGACATTTTATCTAAGGAAATTCAATCTATACTTTGTTGTCCACCTCATATTATAGAAAATCATTTAAACTGCAACATTTGCTTGAATTAATTTTCGATCACTAAAATCAATTTCAATTTTACCGACAAAAAACAAACAAACAAACAGAATCGTGCCTCATTGCACCTGTCTTTGGTAGTAACGAATCTGCACGCTCGGACAAATGTTCAAATTGTGTATCACATAATTTCTTTTGCATTTAAATTTGATCATTTAATTCAAAATCTTATCATTTTGAAAATCGATAAAATTTAAAAAAGTATATATCCAAAATAAATCATAAATCGATCATATTCACTGTAAACTTTTTCGCCATTCCTGTGTCTTAAGACATTTACATCGATTTGTGATTTCATTTTTGGATATTTACTTTTTTTAAAAATTATATATCTATATCTGTTACTCAACATAACTAAGTTGCATGTCAACATATTTATCTCGCATGTCAACATAACTAAGTTGCATGTTGACGTAAACAAATTGCATGTTGACATAACTAAGTTGCATGTTGACATAAATAAGTTGCATGTTGACATATATAAGTAGCATGTTAACATATCTAAGTTGCTTGTTGACATAAATAACTTGCATGCCAACATATTTATTTCGCATGTCAACATAAATAACTTGCATGTCGACATAAATAAGTAGCATCTACCATATTGGAAGTCACATGTGGGCAATTTTTGAGATATCTTAAAGATTTTTTATAATTCTTATTTGATTGCAATTTTCTTGCATGTCAACATAGTTATGTTGCATGTTGGCATAACTATCTTGCATGTCAACATATTTATCTTGCATGTCGACATATTTGACAGAAAAATAATTTGCACACAAGGGGCAGAAATATGCCACCATAATAAATTGAACCTAATAAAACGTTTAGTCATATTTGAAAGCATAGGACTGTATGAGTTTTTTCTATTGTATATCTCCATAAAAATCATATTCCGTTATATCTAATACTTCCTCAAGGACACACCACAAAGTGACTGTAGATTAGGATAAGATTGAACATATACTCTTTTGTATTCATATGAAGTAGAATTTATTCAAAAATTCTACACATTTGTTTCATTTTTGGATATCTCATCAGATAATGAATGATAAACGTAATGACTTCAATTTTTTTATAGTCAACTTCCATTATTTATAAGCACTGTAGCAATATACCATTGTCATCTACATGTCTCTGAGTTGATTCGATATGTAAGAGCATGTTCTGCGTAAGAACAATTTCTTAAACGAGGCAAGCTATTGACATATCAGGAGATACAAGGATATCAAGAGTCTCTTCTAAAGTCAACATTTCGCAAACTCTATGGTCGATATAATACCCATGTTAGCAAATACAATCAGTCGTTAAGTCGAACATACAAAATGTTGCATTGCGAGTTCCATTTTAATTGAAGATGCAGCTGTCTATGATAATTTAATTTATCGTAAGAAATAGTTGTATAACGCGTAAAAAAGTCGTACGTGTTGATGTTATAGACCAGTTTTTTTTGTAATTTCAAAAATTTCTTAAGAGTTTTTAAGAATCCCCATCTCATTAAAACCACTTCTAGAATATGCTGTAGTACCGTTCTTCTGAAGTTTCTCCATTACAGCAGTTAATATTTTTGTAAAGAATAAAGAAAGAGATCAGGAAGAGCATTTGCTGGAACCTGTTTTGTAGTGTCAGACTGCTCCTCGGAATTCATGTTCTAGAGAAGTTTTGCTTCAACCGGAAGTTTTGCTCTAGAGTGAGACTTCTCCATTGGGGATGAATGACTTTAGAGCAGGAGAACCCCTGAGGAAGTATCACTCCAGAGTCCCATTTCTCTTTGGGAAGACTTACTCTACTACTAGTTGTAGAGTTAGGCGTTCCCCTATAGAAGGTCTTCCTCCTTTATTTCATCTTGCTTTTACTATCACTATAATTACTCTATAGAGATTATTTAGTTACTAAACTTTTACAGTGGTGCATTAATTGCCCTTCCTTTCACTAAAAGTGGAGAAATTAATTTGGGTCTGACTGTCTGTTTGTCCGTCCGTCCGGCCAGCTGTATTTCTGTCTATGTGTAACACTTTAGTTTTCGGACGATATCTTAAAAACCTTTGAACTCTTGCAATGATATTTTCTATCATTAATTCTTGTGACTTACATAAGTACATCATACTCATATATATACTATAATATGAAATGAAAATTAATGAGACACCTTGTGCACTACTTTCGTGTGAATAACTATATTACTTAAAAAATAAAATTTATATCTACCTTTTCATCTCCAGTAAGTTGACAATTTTAGAATTTACCTTGATGGGGGAGGGGGTGTTTCACTCTATGCGAGACTTCAACAGGGAAACAGGGCTATAGTATGGGTATTCTCCACGGAGATAGTATCACCCTTCCAACTTTGGTAGACTTTCTCTCTTTTAAAACTTGGGGGGGGGGGGGGGGAGGAAGTATGGCTCTGGAGGGGAAGTATGCTTCTAGAGTTTGACATCCCCTTAGGAGAGAAGGCTCACTCAAAAAAAGTTCAAAACTATAAATAAAAGCAAGTCGATTCGGTGATTTGTTTATTAATTTACCGATGAGTTTTCTACTACGATCTGCTTTGTTGACAGTACAGTGTCTAAATCTTAATTTAAATATCCTGTAATAGAATTGTTTCAAAATAATGAAAAAGTAGAAGAAAAATAACAGCGATCGATCTCATAAGAACTTCAAATAATAGAATTGTGTGAACAGAGCATAAACACGGACCCCAGGAAAATCCAGAGGTGGGATCAGGTGCCTAATGTTGACCTGTCACACCCGCCGTGAGTCCTATGTACTGTTCAAATGGATGGAACATTCAGTAGTCAAATTTAGAAGAAAAACAAAGGCCTAACAATTGGTATGAAACAGGTCAGCCAAAATACGACCAAGTGATAGGTTACATTTGCTAATAAGGTCAATATAACGACCAAAGAATTTACGAAATGCTGACTTATTGAGGTTGTTGAAATCCCTGTAACATCAACTTATATGTAAGTAGCCTGCGTCGGCTTAAAAATTGATTGTACCAAATGCTGGTGATAGCGGAATATTACTACATAAATAAGGAAGTTGACGATGGAAATGCTGAAGTCATTACATCATTATACAATTTAGTTGTTAGTTGGCTTTTGTCGTCTAGAGTCAGTAAAACATCTAAGTATGAAATAAACGTGACAGACTCTGTGATGTCTTTCATTTCAAGTTCACTGGGATATATCGAGTTGAATTTTTAAAAAAAAAATTCTACCAAACTCCATTTCTCAAGATGACAGTACCCACTTGATCTTCCCCAAAGCATGTTTTCCGAGTTTGTCTAGTTTGGTCGAGAGCATTTCAAGCATTTTTTTAATTATTATTTTTAGATGAGTTTTTATTTCCTTAAGACAAACCTCTGTAACCTCTTAACTTTGTTTCCGAGGAACACAATTCAGCTTACATTACTTCTTGTCTCTTTTGCTTTGCAAGAAAATCAAACTAGTTGTTCTTGATTCTTTCTATGACCAGCTTATAGTCATCACTGTTCATTTTCCCCATTTGAGGCAGCAAAGACTTTTTCCCCAGTTATTTCTAATATTTGAATAAGAGACGTTTTCCATGAAATATATGGAGATAACGAACAGTATTTAAGCTCAAAAGTCCATTTAACGAGGTTCGCTCCTGAGCTTTTGATCAGATTTATATCTTTACCTATATTTTAAAAATTCTGCATAAAGTTTTAATTCTTACAATAAATTTGGATTCTACAATACCAATTAAACTATATTTAGTTAAAACTCCGTGATTGAATTCCATACAAAAAGCAATAAGTGAGGAACTATTTTTGGGGCGGAAGGTTTTCTAGAAGAAAACGATCATTTTTTCTCTTTCGAAGTGTTTAAAGTATGTTAAGTTTGGGTTCCTATTTTTCCATGCAGCCTGCACACAAAGTTATTTTGTACAGTGAACTGTTTTGTATTTGTCCTAAATTGTATATCAAATAAACTGTCATGGATTCTATCATCATATTTCAGAAATATAGCAAATATATTGTGAAAATCAAGAAAAAAAATATCCCTATTTTAAGCTTCAAATTAGCACTATTTTAGTAATATCTAAAAATTAACATCACAGACCCCCACTTTTTATTTTCTTTTCTGAATATATAAGATACTTTTAACCATTCTTCTTAAATTCAGTAAAATGTCATTACTTTCAAATTATTTTTTTTGCTTGTTAAAATTTTTAATGCCAGAAAAATGAATTTTTTTGAGTGCAAAAAGGTCAAATAATTGAACATGCGGAGTAATTTGAAAATTTTTTCGTTGTCACCAATTTTAATGTGTCTATTCGTGATGAAATAAGGCTGTGTTTGTTCCCATAATTTATTTGAATAAAAAATATTGGTGGAAAAACTTTAAAAATTGATTTATGTGTAAGACGTATTTACAGTGCAAAAAGGTCAAACTAAATGCTCTGTAGCGCCAAAAGAAGCGCATTGACCCCCAATTTTTGTTTTGATTTTTAATTAAGCTATGTGTATAAATTCTTAAAATATACTTGATAAAAAATTCTCATTACTTTTGGTGGCAGGATCCAACCTCCTTAAACAATATTAATCAGGTGCAGAGCAAACACGGACCTCAACAACATCAGAAGTGTATCATTGAGACATTGAGACATCTGAGACATTGTGTCGACCATAGAACTTAAGAAATGATGACTTTAAAAGAGACTGTAGATATTTTTGTTTCATCAACTTGTTTGTCAATAACTTACCTCGTTTTCGAAATAGATCAGAGTTATTTGTTTTGATAAAATTGGGCATCTGTTCTGTAAGATGAAATATGAAGATAACAACAGTAACTTAGATCAAAAGGCCATCGAAACAATTTAATACAATTTGGGAGCAGAGCAAACGTGGACTTCTAAAATCACCAGACGTGAAGTTTTTCTAAAAAAAATCAGCTTTTGCTTCCAAATTTTAAGTGTGAAACTGAATGACTCTTACGGATAAAAATGATAATTCCCTTTTGACTTTTCTTTCAATCTTTGCAATTGTTTTGTCTTTCTTTGTTTCAATTATGTGCGTCGGTATCACAAACCTACAGCGTGTATAAACACATTTTTACATCTCTATAAACCCAGACCCTATTTTCAAAGAATATGGAGTTTATATTTTCTCCAATATATGCTATTTCCTTACAAATAACATCAATATGTCGTTCTGTACAATAAATTTGTACTTCTGTCTCAAGGTTTAAAATGTTACCTTCTTTTTTCATGAAACCATGCATGTTTCATTTTACTTCTTACTGATATGTCTACTCCATTGATATTAGCCGTTAATGGCCAATTATGAACACTAATCTATATATATATATATATATATATATATATATATATATATATATATATATATATATATATATATATATATATATATATATATATATATATATATATATATATATATATATACATATATACATATAAATTTGATGACTTCAGCTTTTCTATCGTCAATTGCCCCTATTTATGTAGAAATTTTCATATATCACATGCATATTGTGTTTATATCTCCCTCTGGTTCGGTACGAAAAAGCACTTTCTAATTACAATCAATTTTTAAATTGAAGCAGGCTACTGACATATAAGTTGTTGTTACAGGTCTAGAAATATCTTTTTTCGAAAATTCTTTGGTGGATATAATGAACTTATTTTCAATTACAACCTTTCATTTGGTTATATTTTGACTGACTTGATTCTTACTATTTATAGACCACTGTTTTCAAAAAAATTTTGACTAAGGACTAATCCTTTAACCTGATCAAAAAAGATGGGCCATGGCCGGTGTGACCGCTCGATATTACCTTACATTTAACTAATTGTCATTTTAAAAGTGTAATTGCTAAATAGGAATTACTGGGAAAAAATTGTTCCCTTATAATATTTATGATAATGAGAAACAAAGGTCATTCCGTCAGTAAACTTCCTTATATAAAAAATAATAACTGAACCAGCCTTATCAGAGTTTCATTAATACTGCTATATATGGCGGGAAAAAAACATCCTTTTTTTTTTTTTACAAACTTCAATGTTTACGTTTTCTTGTGCCAAAAACCGTTACATAATAATTTTAAATATGAACCTTATGTCAGTAACTTTAAAAAAATGAATCTTAGCGATAAGAATCAATAATTTTGTATGTTACCTTGCAGAATGTATCTCTACCTTCTACTCACCCCACAGAAGTATAGATCCTTCTAAATCTAAGACATTGAAAAATATCATTCTCTCCGAATCAATAAATCAATTGATAGATTGTTTTGCAAGTCATTAGAGACCAACTTATAATAACATTTTAAAAGACCGCAACACTTCATATGTCAAAAATATTAAGACTATTCATGTTTGGCAGTTAAAAATACGTACAATAAATTAAAAATTGCAAATGTCTAATGATACATTTTTCATCTCCTCTCTATTCGCAGTTCTTTCAAGTTCTGTAAAGATGTATTCAGTGGTATTAAAATCTAGCCAAAATGAAAATCAACAAACAATATTCATGCTTAGAGATAATGAAAAAAATAATTGAAGTACTTGTTATTTACATCCACTGGAGATTTTTTTTTCTCATAAAACCCACTTCTATATCATCAATCAGTAAAACGCCAATTAGAACCGTTTTTAAGCCTGTGTATATTTCTTAGTCAGTGTACTTTTCAATGAATGAAACAAAAAAATGACGTACAAAGCTTTGATGCAATATTACAATGGAAAGGTTTAGTTACACGTACATACATAATTATGAAAATTTTCGCTAAAAGTCAACAAAGTAGATTCATGACAGAGCGTTTATGTATTATTTCTCATGAAAATAGAAAACGTTTAAGTAAATTTTAAAATACCAAATGCTCAGACCCAGAGATGCCACGTACAATGAATTATCTTTAATCATTTATTTTTCATTAAATCATTATGAATAAAATAATGTTTGAACTTCATGGTAATGCATCAAAACTGCTTTGTATATTTTGTATCTCCTCAATTTTCAAAGAAGTTTTAAAAGTTGGAACAGCCAAAAAAATTAATTGACATTCACAAAAATTAAAATAAGATTAAACAACTATAACCCCCACCCACCCACCCCACCCCCGCTAAAGAAATAAAACGTTTTATCAAGCTCAAATTCCTCAGATCGCTGGTGGTATTCCCGGCAGAAAAAAATCAGTACGATGATATGGAATGGCTCTTTCTTATACCAAACAAAGAGGGACCAAGAAAAAAATATAAAAGGAAATTAACCTTTTACAACTCAAATAAAAAATACAATAAATTGCCTTTCTATCGTCATGAAATGTAGAGAGACTAAACACCCGAACAACATGCATACAGAAACAATTTCACTCTTTATATGTGTTTATTATAAAATGTACAAATAGTATATAAATATTAAATATTTATGACTTTAATTCTTATTAGAGAAGAAATGGAACCCTCCCTCTGGATCCACCAATGAATTGTTTAAAGTTCACGAACCTTGAAGAATCATCATTAATTAGCAAGTTGAGATGTTTTCTGGTTTTAAGGGAGCCGACTGGGGTTTTATTGTGTGAAAACTACTATAGAGAAACTCTTTAATTTTATACCATATATACCTTACATTGACTTCAGTATACATGCCAAGTTAAGTGAAAATCTACCGTCTGGTTTTTTAAGGGACCATCTCAAAATACAGGTACATTTACTATAGGATTATACAGGAAAATACCATTTTTTCGCACTTCGGAGCAAATTATACAAATACTACTATAGACTTTTTGCTTAAATTTTATAATTTGATGGGTAATAATATATTGTACATTTTAGGCAAGAAACACAAAATTCTACCGTCTGGTTTCCAGAGGGGGCATCTCAAAATGTCAAAATTCCTGATATTTTCCGGTTTTGATGGAGTACAACAAAACATGACAGATTCCACAGATTAACAAAAAAAAAAAAAAAAATAAAAAAAAAAAAATAAATAAAAAAAAAAAAAAAAAAAAAATAATAATAATAATAACAATGATTGCTACATTCTCAATTTCCTATATTTTTAAATTTCAAGAGCTTAATTTTTATACTTTTTTTTTGCCATAATTAATGACCCCGTTAAAGAACGGCTATTCATAACGTCAAAAACACGCTATTACGACGTCTATCTACCCATCATTTGAAAAATCGTTAAAAAAAATCAGTTATTTAAAAACGTAATTAGATTTTTTAACCTCAGATTTCCTAAATTTGTTATTTTTTATAAATTATGTAAAAATAGTTGCTTTAAAAGAGTAAATACGCTTTATTTTACTATGCTGCGCGAAGTATTGCGCAATGAAAACCCCAGTCCACTTGAAATCAGAAATAAAATACTCTATCGATTACTTTACCTGTTTTTGCTGTAGTGTAAAAAGCCTATTACACGTTCTACACTTGAAGCAAGACATCGGGATTTGACGTCATGATGTCGGAGAACAAAACAATTAATGACGTCACCCGTACGTCGTCGCATGAGGTGTAACAAAACCTCTCTAATATTTAACGTACGTTTGTTTGTTGTTTGTCCTGTTATATTGATTAACTAGTTTTAACTCAGACAGATGTAGATTTTAAGATATGTAACATTTTAAGCTGTAAATTAAAATGCTATGGTATATAAAATAAGAATTTATGAAATCACAACTTATTGCACACACGAAGGAAATAACCTATATGAATGACGGACATCTACTAACTTAGGTGTTTATATTTTTGTATTCAATCAAACAGGAAGTTGATATTGTATTTTTACTAAGGTGATGTATTTACGATCTGCATGAAAAACATGTTTAAACGGGAACGACGAAAACCACGCTTTTAGGAGATGTTTGAAGAACAGTAACATTACTCTCATGCGTAATTTAAACTACAACTTTATTAAATAAACGGAGAGAAGAGGGGATTTTAGTGAGTTTATTCTGTTGAATAAACAGCATAAACTTACATGTTGCCTAAAAACAAGTTTTATGGACAGTTATCTCATAGACTGATTCATATCAACAAGCAAGCAAGGCTGGTTTTACTGAACAAAGCATACTGCTTTGCCCTTTATTCTGTGAAAGAAGAAAATACCTCAGTTTTGGATATTTTTTGTCGATATGTTTTCTTCTTGGGTTTTTAGAGTACCGCTCTTTGTCAACGATGAAGAAACCAAACAGAATAGTCAAATGAAAAAAAAATGAAGATATCGAACAATGAGCAACTCTATTAATTGATTATAAAATGCTAATCATGAACATGGAAAACACAAACCTTTGGAAACACCAGAGGATTGATCAGGTGCCTAGAAGGAGAAAGCATTCTCTCGTCCACCGGAAACTCCCCTCAGGCACCTTGATCAAATAAAAACGGAGTAATCCGAAGTCAAAATGGTATTAAAGCAATGATCAAACAAATGATGGGGGAAATTTTAGTCATAATACGACCAACGATAGTTTGTAGTAGCAAAAAAAAAACATAATTCATACAAGGTTAGTTCGGGTATTACTGACCTACTCTTAGCACTTTATCCTTGTCATTCATCAGGGATTATAAGTCAACTTCCCTTACTTATGTAGCAATGTACCCTTATCACATGCATAGGGGGTTTATGTCTCTCAGTTCATTCGATACACAAAAGCATGCTCTACGTATTAACGATTTCTAAAACGAAGCAAGCTGTTGACAAACAAGTTGATGAAACAATGGTATCAACAGTCTCGTTTTCCCGAGTTTAACGGTCGATACAATGACCTTGTCAGCACATACAACCTATCATTGAGTCAAATGCTGACTGACGTTTTTCATACTAATTATTAGGCCATTATTTATACACTGAACTGTCTACGGATTTCTCCGTTATTATCCGATCATGACAAGGAGCACACGGCGGGTGTGACCGGCCGGCAGGAGATGCTCACTCCTCCATGACACCTGATCCCACCTCTTTATTTTGATGTCCATGTTTGCTCTGCTTCAAATTTGTATTGTTTCATTGGACTTTTGAGATTGAATACTGTTCGTTATCTTCACATTTCATGCTGCTTATAAAGCCTGTGTTGTAAAATACTTTCTCTACATTCAGTAATTCCTGCAATTTGGTTTTAGTAGGGATTTTAAATACTAACTTAGGATATTAAAAAATTCCATGTTCATCCAGGAAATGAAGGTCAGATACAGCATCCCAAACATGACAGTTAGTGTCATCAATAGATACAACTTATCATTGCTAAAAGGTAAATAAACCTAGGACTTCCATTTTTGTTCAAAAAGCAGCAGACTACGATGTCAAAAAGCCTAGACCTTAATTTTTGGTGGCAAAAAATTAAACGTTTTGATGCTAATAATTTTGGTAATATTTTGTGATTTCAAATTTTCTTAATGTTCCTTGGGGATTTTAAATATCCACATCTGATTTACACCACTTCTCGAATATATTATTGTGCAGTATTTCTGAAGTTTTGCCTTCATTGCTGTTATAATTTTTGTTTAGCGTCCCTTCGACAATTTTTCACTCATATTGAGACGTAGATTGCTGCACATCAAGACTTGTACTGGGCACTTATGGCTTTTCAGGAGCGAGGGATATTTTTCGAGCCAAAACGTAGTGCAACAAAGAATCTCGGTTTATACGATTTCATCCGAAGGACTGGCCTCCTCGCCCCCCCCCCCCTCCCCAGTGGGATTCCAACCCGCGACATAAAGATCAGCTCCTTATTCGTCGACTCTAATGCAAACGCTCTACCACTGCGCAACGAAAAGCGACAAAATAGGCTTGGTAGAACATTTACTAGAACCCACTATGTATCTTTTTTGTAAGGATGTTCATATGCCTAATTTAATAATGAAGTGTAGGTACGGTAATTCAGAATCAATTTGATTGTTGGGAACATTCCTCCTTAGAAAGGAAACTATGAGTATAATTTGGACTACCAGATGCAGAATTAAATCTAAGTTTATATGCGATAATTTACTTGGATGTTATTATTTTTCAATAGCGCTGAATTAAAATGACATTCATTTGGTCTGTGTTTGGTATTGTAACCGTAAAACAGGAAAACATGTGGAATTAAAGCTACAATACAGTACTAAAACCGTCATACAGAAAGACAAATTTAAAATAGAGTTTAAAATTGCAGAAGACACACATGTACAAACAAATAAACAAACAAACAACACAGATCACGGAACTTAACTTGTATGGCAAGTTATGCATTAACATCCCTTGCAATTCCAATAAGCTATCATAATCATGAACTTTTAAAATTGTTTTACAAATTTTCTAATAGTAAGGTCCATAAAAACTGTTGCTGCTCATCTAAATGGCAATATAAGGAGGTTATAACTGAAGTAATTTTTAGACTATTCGAAGATTTCAAGTTGTACCTGAGTTTCTTTATACTAATTAAATTTGAAAAAGATACAGGAGTTAGGTCTTGAATGATTTTAAAACATTTAAGAATCATATTACATAATCTCCTGTTTACCGGTCACACCTGCCGTGTTCAAATGCTCCTAGCTATGATCGGGTAAAACATAGAGACAAATCATTGTGAACATAATGGTGCAATAGTTTGTATAAAAGACTTCAGCCAACATTCGACTTAAATATAGATTGCGATTCCTAACAAAGTCATTGCATCTAACCATAGAATTCGAGAAATGTTTAAAAGAGATTGTTGATAACCGTGTATCATCAAATATTTGTTATTAGCTTGTCTTGTTTTGGAAATCTCCCACAAAAAATACAAATCATGAAAAACTTCAGTCAGCATTTGACTCAATGATAAATTGTATTTGCTGCCAAGGTCATTGTATCGACCATAGAACTTACGAAATGATGACTTTAAACGAGACTGCTGATATTCTTGTTTCATCAACTTGTTTGTCAATAATTTACCTCGTTTTAGAAATTGTACATACGTAGAGCATGCTCTTGCATATCGAATCAACTGAGAGGTATAAACCCCGTAAGCAGGTGATGAAGGTATATTACTGCATAAGTAATGGAAGTTGACGATTGAAAAGTTAAAGTCATCACGTTTATTATAAAGCTTGGTTGTTAGATGATCATTAACGTCTTTTTCAAGTAAAATATCCAAATATGAAACAGATGCGTCAGACTCTGTGGTATCTTTTATCTCAAGCTCACCAGGATATATCGTTTGACATAAGAATGGAAATAGCCATTGTTAATTGACAATACGTCGTCGATATCTAAATGTCGAGTTGAAGGCCACAGCAAGTGTTTTCTTCTGATTACGTATAAGATTTTGAACAAATTCTGCTTCATATGAATACAAAAAAGGTCTGCTAATAACGGGGCCAATTGGTACCCATGGGAATTCCAATAGATTGTTGGAAAACTTCGTCTCCAAAAACCATATAAATATTGTCAATCAGAAACTCAAGCATCTTTTTAATGTCAACCTCAGAGTACTTATGTGAACAATCAGAATGTTTTTTTAACAAAATAATTTTGCAAATGAGCAATGACAAGGTAAGTAAATTAACGAGTTCCATTTTTATTGAAAAAGCAGCTGTCAATGATATCAAAAAGCCTGGATTTTAATTTATCGTGGGGAATGGTTGTGTATAAAGTTGAAAAGTCGTAAGATATTAAACTGTTGATTTTGGTAAAATCTTGTGATTTCAAATTTTCCAAAAGTTCCTTGAAATTTTTAAGTATCTACGTCTGATTTACACCACTTGTCGAAGATATTGTTGCACAGTACTCTTAACGTTTCCCCTTCCGTCTTATTAATATCTTAGTGAGGAGTAAAGAAAGAGGCTTGGTTGAACATTTACTGGAACCCGCTCTGTATCTTTGTTTTTAAGGATTTTTATAAAGTTTCGAAATCCAATATATATATGGTAATTCTAATTCATTTTGGTTGTTTGGAATATTAGAAATATTCAAAACTGATATATGATTTTGAAGAATTTCTTCCTTAGAAAGAGTTACGATTTCTTGTTCAAAATAACATTTCGAAAAGTATGTGGTTGTTAAAATGACTTTATTTACAAATACAACCTTTCATTGGTTCAGATTTAACTGGAAAGTTTCCGTTTCCTAAAAATTGGTAGGCCATTGCTTTTATTTGAATGTGCGCTACTCCATTTACCAGATCAATATAAGAAGCTCAAGGCAAATTTGATCGTATGACAGAGGATGTTTACTCTTTTTAAAGGACTTATCGCATGTTTCTAAATTATTTGAAATTAAAAGCGTAAAACGTTCCTTATGACCACAGTTTATAAATTTTGTGTTTTTACTGCGGATAATCCGGGGTAATTAACCAATTATTGACTTAAATGAAAACCCCTGAATTAAAAATCTAAATTAATAAGATAGCGATCACGTGACCCTGTGAGTCAAAGACGACAATGGCTGGTCAGCTCTCCACGTTAATCTTACTAAAATATACGTGATACTCTCTGAATTTTCTGCATTTTGGACGACCAAATCACTGATCTTTGAAAATCAAACCTTATATTTTAGAATTGACAGCAAGAAAAAATCTGAAAAATCTGTTAACATTGTAAAAATAGCAGCGACGATAGCGAGGGAGACGCAGCGAAGACGAAGAAACTCGCCATCACAATACAATTTGATTTGTCATCTTACCACATGTATTAACTTACTTGATTCACAAATTTAATATTATATAACTTTGTTATTCTTCGTTTTTAACATAATATTAATTTATGCAAGTATGCCTTGATATGTTTTGGAAAGGATGGCGGTCTTGAAAAATATTTTCCGATCACGAAACATTGCCGTAATCAGACCTACAGATACTAAATATTTGGAATAAAAAACGAAAATATCTCAAAAGTCTTATACCTTAGAACTAGTCAATGTTTCTACAGTAATTAAAAAGCACATTGAAAATTAATTTTTTCAGCAGTTTTTGTAATTAGGCTGCAATTGTCGTTGATAACTCCGTAAATAGTGTGCAAATTCTCATCTCGCTATCACTGAATTGTCGCCTATGACGTCAGAGCAGTATCTCGCCGAAATCCGGCCGAAATATGCATATTTCCGTATTTGAATTTCAACTCTTAATATCTCTTAAAATATGCTATTAACAACGTTTATTGTATTCAGTATTTTAATAAACAAGGTTGTAGATAATGTTTTTCATAAAATTTAGATTTTTGAAAAATCATGCGATAAATCATTTAAGGATCTGGCCCCAATCATGATATTTCCAAAGTTCAGTGGTTTTGCCTTGTTTATAATCAATATTTTTACTGGATTTACAAGCTTGATCATTGTTCGTTATTTTCAACTTTTACACGAGAATACTTATTTTCCACGATTCTTACATATTTTGAAATGATTGGATTTTTGTTGTACATAGCTGTTTACATAATGGTATTTTTCTTTTGGATGGATGTTTCAGTGCACAGCTAAAACCGGATCTGGATGTGTGGTCCTATAGGTGTAATATGCACAAATGTGTACGACGGTTATTTATATGTTCATATTTGAAGATGATGATTGTGATCAGTTTTCAAGTAAAAGTAAAGTGCCTTTATAAAATAAACAGTCTTGCTAGGCTGCACACAGAAAATTTGTTTTCTTAATAATGCACGGTTTTTCCATTATTTGAAAAAGACCACGTGACACAATCACTGCAAATACCTAACATTCGGGGTTTAGCTTTTCAGCTAGAAGGAAGAAAATAAAACATGGCAAGATTTTTCATATATTTTGTTCTCACTGGAATTATTGGGCTAAAGTTAGTGTCTGGAGATTGCAATCGGAACTACGGACCAGTTGGTACTCCTGAATGTGTGCTTTTATATCCATATTATTCAAAGTACCAATGGGCGACGTGCTTAACAAATAAATACATACAGACAGTATCAAAAGGAAACGCCATCTGTCGAGACCACACTGCAACGTACTGCTACTACCAATGCATGATGGAATTATATGAAATTGCTGAAGGTAAGCAAAGGCTGCTTCCATTTCATATACGAACCAGAAGTACTAGTGCCATATCAAATAGATTTAGGATGTTTTTCTTGCATCTTGTTGATTGAAATATTCCCTTCATTTTACAATTTACAGGACATGTATGTAACGATTGTGCTTGTGGAGTTGATGCCCCACAACAAACACAAACTCCACCGACGAACCAAACTCAGCTTCCAAACCATTGCTACAGTCCTTCGGGTGGAGATTGCAGTTGGTATTCTGACTGTTTGGAGGTTATTAGTTCTATTTTAACGCTATTATCTAGTAATTTATTGTTTTATTGAAAAAAATGTATATTGTTTTGTTATAATAGGCTTGGTTAATTGCCTCAATTTTGAGATACCTTCTTTTTTTATTTTACAATAGAGACGATTCCCATGTCAAGAAATGCAACAAACATCATACGCAATAAACTATGGTCTTAAATTCTGCAACTTGTACGAAGAACATTACCAGAGCTTTTCGACTGAAGGTCAGCAGTGGATTGATGCCGTTAGAGGGTGTCTCCAGGTCGCACTGGTTCCGCTTCTTCGTCCCTTTTTAACAATCACTTGCGGTGAAATAAAAGAAAAAGCATTCAATTCTCATTTAGGTTGTTATACAAACCCAATTAAAAATGCACCATCGTTTTGCGACTTATCCTTCATGGATAAATGGAGAATATTTTATACAGTAATACCGGGACTGATGTCCAATTGTTATCGAACCAGACATCTCTGTAAAGACATATTTTTATCAGCTAAACAGTTATTGAATGTACGTAATGCATGTAAAGACCGCGAAACAATTTTGTCGGAAGAAAGAAAAATTCAACAAATTCAGATCAGGTATATCGGTCTTAATAGACAAACAAGGTCCCGGCGGTCTTTGCAATCGACAGATGATTTTTCAGCTGGGGCAGACCTTGTTAAAGCGATTGCAAACAAAATGGGATGGCATATAAAAGGAGTGAAATGGGTTGCATACTTTCAAAACAACTTAACAGCAGACGAATCCATGCAGTATTCGAGGAGGTACTATTTAAATATCTTACTTGCACCCAGCAAATTATACAATTTAAATGATAGAAGGAATACTTCCGCGTATATAAATATAACAAGCGTTGTTGAAGAGACAACGCACGCATTCCGTAATGGCAATCTACGATCAGATATGATTACAGATATTTCACTAGTAAAATTCGCGGTATGCGCCGACTACAACTGCTCTAACACAACTATCGAAATCGAACCGTCTGCTGGTCAAAAAGATATAGACGAAGGGGTTTGGTCGTTAACAAACAGAATTTTTACAGCAATTGGGTCCTCTCTGCTTCTGATAATAGTTGCTTTTGTAATTATATGCATGAAGAGGCGCAATTCAAGCAAAAATTGTTTGAAAGTTATCATTTCGAAACAAAGAGATACTCAAACATTAGTTAATAATATGAATTAGAAAATGTATACATTAAGGTTATGCTAATGGAAATATACTTCTAGATATTTTGTATATTTCTTAAAAGTACATGTTTGATTATGATTTGTTTCAAATGAAATGTTACATTGTAAATATATTGAACAACTCCTAAGCAGGGAACATAAATTGTTAAAACTATATAATCAGTAATTCAATTTTACTAATCATAGTGTGAAATACTAATTTCTATATTCTTACTAACATTCTTTTTCAAAATATTCATGATAATACGTAATACTTGCATTTGTAGAATTCTTAAATATAAATGTATATATTTTCTTTCAAATTAAACTGTTCTTACGTCCAATCTTGTTTTGATGAGATAAGGAGAAATGTGGGAAATTCAACTCAAATTTGTTTTAAGGTCAGACGACACCTTCCTCAAATATATGTTTTGTATCTCTTGATATTATATAAAGAAATATTCATAATTGTCATTATCTTGCAATTTCTAAACTGTTTTCAATATGTTTTTTAATAATAGTACACCAAAAATTGTGACAGGCCATTCAGAAGAGAACCAATGTGGATTGTGGAAGAAATATCACCCCCTGGTATCTTGTCCAAATTCCTACTAACGTACCTCTATTTTTTGTGCAGAAACGTGTTTAAGATAGTATGGGATACCTCCACGTTATGACGTATTTCCGTTTGAAGTATTGTTTTGATTTGCATGAGTGCTAATTATCTGGTCAAAATTTGAGTATTCTCTGCTCTAAAAGAGGAAACATTTTTCATCACGATACAACAAGTGGCAAATTCGTTGATATGATTTCCAAAAAACAATTTAATTGCGAATGGTGTTGATCAGACATTAAATAGGCATAAGCAATATTATTACTAACTAGTAGACTAATTGTTCTCGAACAATTAGAGGTCTTTCCACCTTCTTTCAATTTCAAATATTTTTCATATTTTACTCTCTAAAGTTAATTTCTATACAAAAAGAATCCATAAATGGCTTGAAAGATAGAAAAAATGAAAATTTAAAAAATTTTGAAATGATCTTGACCTTTGACCTTGAACAAATATTAAAGGTCAAAGGTCAAGGGTCACATTGCACTCGACCCCATGCTTCTACGACTTTTAGTTTTAAAGTTATAAGGATTAATAATAATCGCAAAGACGTTAAAGGGCGATAACTCATATAAGGGATCATCAGATCCTTTCACACTGAATAGATTGAAGTTGTGTCTAAAGACCCTTAAGACATTAGTGAAGGTTTGGTGTCTGTGCAGTTTACGGTTTCGAAGGAGTAGCGATAACAAGGTTTTTAGTGAAAGGGGCAATAACTTTTAAAGGGATTAATCTTAGGGGACATGTATAAAATCTGTGAAATAGTTTTAAGAGGACATATCAAAGATGTAAAGATATATAGTATAGGTTGAAAGACAAAAGAGATATAAAAAGAGCTTAATTTCTCATGTTTTGCATGACCTTGACCTTTGACCTTGACAAAAATTTTAAGGTCTGAGGTCAAAGATTCTAATGCAGTTGGTTCCATGTCTCTACGACTTATCGTTTTGAAAATTTTTCATTATACGTAAACTTCATAAACTTTCAGGGGCAATAACTCATTGAAGGGATCGACAAATCATTTCGCAATGAATAGATTGAAAGGTCCTCTCAAGTAGTCAAAGACATTGGTGAAGGTTCTGTATCTCTACGGTTTATGGTTTCGAAGGAGTAGCGATAACAAGCTGTTCTTGCGAAAGGGGCAATAACTTTGTAAGAGGTCATAGGTCAAACACGGGGGGTCGTTTTTCGGAATAACTTTTAATATCCAGTGTCATGAACTATAAAGTTTTTCGATAAGTCTTGCGGTTTCAAAAGTCCGGGAAGAAAAATAATAATAATAATAATAAACATAAGCATTTCAAGAGGTCTTTCCACAGAAAGGTGGAAAGACCTAATGAATACGATCCAAGTTATCAGCGCTTAGATATACCCATTGCATTTGTTACTCCTGATTGCTTTCTTGTCACGGGCGTGGAATGGGCGACATGTGTTCATGCTGTTTATTTTACGTGACTTTTGTTCACATTTTTATCACCCTTACTAATGTATTTGGAACCTTTCATTTTTCGGTGTTCTGCAAATTAAAATACCCGAGGAGTTCGCAGTAGCTCTAGTGAGATTTAGCGAGACTACAGCGAGATGAGATGAATTATTCACGGAAGTGTGTCTAGGAACTGACTAACACCTGGAGACATGGTGAACAGAAAAGTTACGTTCCGTTTCAGTTTTTACCACTGTATAATATCAGTAGAAATGTACGTCATGAAATATGGAGATAACGATAAGTGTTCAAGCTCAAAGTCCATTAAAACAATACACATCGGACGCAGAGCAAACACGGACCACCAAAAACATCAGAGGTGGGATCAGGTGCCATGGAGGTGTGAGCATCCCCTGCCGACCGGTCACACCCGCCATGTGTTCCTTGTCATGATCGGGAAATAACTGAAAAATCTGTCGACAATTCAGTGTGTAAATAATAACAACATTAGTCAGCATTTGACCTAATGATAGATAGTACTTGCTGACAACTACACTGTCGACCATAGAACTTACGAAATGATGACTTTAAACGAGACTGTTGATATTCTTGTGTCATCAACTTGTTTGTCAATAACTAACCTCGTTTTAGAAGTTGTTCATACGTAGAGCATGTTTAATCGAATCAATTTGAGAGATATACATCCCATATGCAGGTGACAGGGGTATATTGCTGCATAAGTGAGAGAAATAAGGGAAGTTGACAATTGAAAAGTTAACGACACCATATTTATCATAAAACTTTGTTGTACCATTACCATTAACGTCTTTATCTATTAAAAACACGTCAATGGTAATGGTACAATTGTATCAGACTCTGTGGTATCTTTTATTTCAAGCTCACTGGGATATATATATATATATATATATATATATATATATATATATATATATATATATATATATATATATATATATATATATATATATATATATATATATATATATATATATATATATAAACTTATTAGTGTTTTTTCTTTAAAAAATCAAGACCTGCGTCACTTTTAATTTTGGACTTTCTGTTTAACAGACTAAAGAAATGTATCTTTACGATAGGAACAACTATATGAAGAGGCAATAGTACAAAGTTTAATGTTTTATCACAAATCTATTTTTCTGTTTCTCGATGACAGCTCTTGACACATATTATAAATCCACTATAGATAACATATTGAACAGTATAAAACCTTTAAAAATGGGAGCTAAGGTCTTAGGATGCCTGTTCATTATTATTATTATTCACCTACAGTTAGTGACCGGTTCATGTGATCAAAACTATGGACCAGCAGGTTCTTCTGAATGTGTGCTTTTTGACCAATATTATTCAAAGTACCAACGGGCTACTTGTCCGACAAATGAATCCATTCAGACGGTCTCAAGAAAAACGCTATTAGTCGAGACCACTCTGCAACTTACTGTTATTACCAATGCATGATGGAAAGCTATGAAATTGTTGAAGGTAAGAATAATACGATGGCTATCCCAGAAAAAACGCGAACATTAACAAACTTGCATGCATCATAATCAATATCTTTTGCGTGCTTCATGAAAAAAATTAATAAAATATCTCTATAAATAGCATTTTTCTCTCAGTCAAACTGATTTTATATAATAGCTGTCGGTGCAACACTGACGACGTTCAAAATATAGTTCATGGCGTGTGGAAAATTGCCCGGGAATTGTGTCTTTTCTTTAGCATTTTAAAATTTCGTAAGATCAGCTCAAGGTCAGTTTATGGACCATATAATTTACGAAATGTTGACTTTAAACGAGATTGTTGGTATCCTTGTATGATCAACTTATTTGTTAGTAGCCTGTCTCGTATTCGAAATTTTTCGTACATGGAACATGAACTGTGTGTCCAATCAACTGGGAGTCAGTAAACCCTTTCATTCTATCTTCAGAAGCTTTACAAAATAAACAACAGTAGTTACATAGTAATGTTACACAATGATACGCGCAGTATATGACGTCGTAATTGTGAAGTCAAATGTACTATGACGTCATAGTCAATTGCTCTTTTCGTTCAGGAAAAAGGTTCGGGAAAACTTCAATAAAAATACAGATATACATATGCATACATAATTAAATTGATATATATATTAAATCAGATTGTTAAGCTTCGTTTCAACGTACAAATAATATGTTTTTCTTTTTGACGTCTACAAATATCATTTCCTCCTGTTACTTTATAAAAAGGAAATTTGTCCACACACGTCTAAATGTTCACTAAGTGGTATCTGCCTGTATTCTGGTGTGTTGATATGCTGTTTGTGAATACGAACCCGGGTACGGAGAGTGTTACTGGTCTTACAAATATAATATTCACTACATCCTGGACAGGTTATAATATATAAAACATTTTGTGTGTCACACGACATATTGGCGTTCACTGTAAATCTTCGGCCGTTAAAGTTATAACAAGTTCCTTCAGTTAGATGGTCGCAGGGTCCACATCGAGGATTTTTACATTTAGTCACTGAATAGTTTTCCTCAAAATTAGAGTTACATAGTAGTCTTTTCAGGTTCTTTGGTTGACGTCTACTTGAGATAAATAGTACGTTTCATAAATTGGCTTTGTTGTTTGGTCCTCTTTGAGAATGGTGTTCAGTTGGTTAACAATGGAGTTGATGTTCTGATTCTGAGGATTATGAGTATGTTCAAAGGGAATAATATTCTCGTTATCCTCACTTCCTTTGGTTAAAAGTAATTCTGATCTTTCATGTTCCTTGGCTTAAAGTATTCCATTATCAATAAGTTGGACTGGATATTTCTGTTTTAAAAGATAGGTTTTAAGTTCACATAAACGAATGTCCCTTGTATCTTTTTAACTGATAATGGCGCATATACGTCTGGCGAGGTTATAAGGAATGGATGTTTTGGTATGATGAGGATGACAAGAACCAAAATGTAAGTATTGGTGTGTATCCGTCACTTTGTAATATATATCAGTAATGATCATTGTGTCCTTTTTAATAACGAGAACATCTAGGAATGGTAATTGATTTTCACTGGTATCTATTGTAAATTTGATGTTGACATTTTTAAACTTTTTAAAAAGGGGGAGGAGTTTAAGAACGCAATAGAATCTCAGAATTCTGAATGTATTACCTGCCTTAATCCACAGGATTTATCTTTTCGACCTATTGTTGGAGGTCCGAACTCGTCTACCCAAAGACTGAGCCATTTATTAGATATACATGTATTGCTGAAGCCATTTTGTGAAAAAGTACCAAGTTTCATTAGAGATGATCTTGACTTCCTGAATCATTTACCAGACATCGTAAAGGATAATACTAAATTAGTTACGTTTGATGTTGTTAATTTGTATACTAACACTCCAGCGGAACTTGGAATAGAAGCGAAAAAATTCTGGACAGAAAAATACTCTTACCTTCTTCATGATCGCTTCCCACAGGAATTTTCCTTCAAGGATTGAAATTAGTACTTCAAAATAATACGATTGCCTTTGGTAATAGTCATTTTTTACAAATTAAAGGAACTGCCATGGGAACAAATGTTGCGCCAACATACGCAACATTTACCCTAGGCTACTTAAAATACAAACTTCACCAACAACTCATAACCTTATGGGGAGAAGATATAGCCAACAGTCTTAAATCTAAATGGGAAAGATTCCTAGATGACTGCTTTATTTTATGGGATGAAAGTGTCGAAAAATTAGAAGTCTTCCATAAAATATTAAATGAGTTGAATGCCAAAATCAAATTTACAATAGATACCAGTGAAAATCAATTACCATTCCTAGATGTTCTCGTTATTAAAAAGGACACAATGATCATTACTGATATATATTACAAAGTGATGGATACACACCAATACTTACATTTTGGTTCTTGTCATCCTCATCATACCAAAACATCCATTCATTATAACCTCGCCAGACGTATATACGCCATATATGGCTACGCCGTATATACTTTGTCAGTGAAAAAGATACAAGGGACATTCGTTTATGTGAACTTAAAACCTATCTTTTAAAACAGAAATATCCAGTCCAACTTATTGATAATGGAATACTTAAAGCCAAGGAACATGAAAGATCAGAATTACTTTTAACCAAAGGAAGTGAGGATAACGAGAATATTATTCCCTTTGAACATACTCATAATCCTCAGAATCAGAACATCAACTCCATTGTTAACCAACTGAACACCATTCTCAAAGAGGACCAAACAACAAAGCCAATTTATGAAAACGTACTATTTATCTCAAGTAGACGTCAACCAAAGAACCTGAAAAGACTACTATGTAACTCTGATTTTGAAGAATTTTTTTTTCTTTTATTAAAACATGGTACATAAATAATTCAATGTACAGAAAATCATAATACATACATTGCATAGAAATTTATAAATCAAAATCACAAATAATTGCCTACTTTTAGATACAGATTATCATTAATTATATGTGCTTTCCTTAGAGTCACGTTTTGTAAACAAAGACAATTTTTTATCTTATTTCGAAAAACTTCTATATACATGTTTTCTTTTTGAAATCTACATTTCATTTTATATTTTTTTTCCAGTTTTCAAAACAAAGAGGTTTAGAATCATACTGAAACAGATTATTGTTCCAAATGAATTCCGATAAGTATTAGTCTCTCTTTAAAGCACAAATTTGATTAACTTTTTTTTTACATTTATTGAAAGCAGAAAGAACTTCACCATAGGAAAGTGGTATTCTTAGCATCTTAAAAAAGCAGTATTTTCAAAGTTATAACACTTGTTTTAACAATATCATTAACTGATAGGTTTCAAGATTTAGAATATTATTCAACATTTTATATATTATACTTCTTTTATCTAGTATTCGCTTTATCCAAGAAGCCTTAGCTGCGGTAAATTTACTCTCTATATCAACAATACCTATTCCACCTTGGTCAACTTTATCAATTAGCGTATTTCTCTTTATCCTATCTTTTTTTCTTTCATAGGGAATTAAATACAAGTTTTGATACATTTTTAAAGAAATCATTTTTTGAATTTGACAAAATTAAGGCATTATATACCAATTTAGATAATGCTAGTGTATTTATTATGGTACATTTTCCGAAGATCGTTAAGTTTCGCCTTCTCCAAACACTCAGTATTCTTTCAAGTTTCTCTAATTTATTTGTCCAATTCATATCATAACAGATATCCTTATCATGACCAAGATATACACCTAATGATTTTACATGACTTTTAGCAATTCTAACACCAAAAATATATTTTTCATTTAAATACATTTCAAACAAAATATTTTCCTGTCAATAAACATTCTGTTTTGTCCATATTCAATTTCGGGCCTGCGACTTTGCTAAATTCACGTATTGTTTCTAAAGCTTTTTTTCAGTGAATAAGTGTCTTTCAATAAATAAGTGCAATCATCGGCATGTTGTACGATTTTTAAATTTCCATTATCACCTGGCGATAAACCGATGATTTCTTCATTATTTTTAAGCTGAACTGCTAGTATTTCTAGCACGAAAATAAATAAAAGTGCTGACACAGGACAGCCTTGTCTAATCCCTCTTTGCATTTCACATGATTTTGACATCCAGTCATTGTTTTTTACTTTAAAAGTTGGTTTAAAATATAATGTTTTTATCATTTTGATAACATTTTCACCAAAATTAAATTTTTCTAGAGTTTTGTACATGAAGTTATATTCAACAGAATCGAAAGCTTTTTCAAAATCGAGAAAGAGCAAAATACCATCAATATCATTATTGTTACAATATTCAGATATGTCTAATATTATTCTCGCGTTCTCTATAATGTATCAACCTTTAATATAAGCCCTTTGTTCACTACTAATTATTCTACAAGCACCTTTTTGCAAACGATTAGCTAGAACATGAGCAAAAATTCTGTAATCAACGTTTGTAAGACTAATTGGTCTATAGTTCTTAAGGTTTTCTTTCTCTCCTTTTTTATATATCAGGGATATCACAGCATATCTTTGCGAAAAAGGCAAAATACCATCATCAATACTTTTAAGTAAAGAGGAAAAGAATATTTCCTTTATATCATGCCAAAAAAACCTTATAGAATGCTGCTGTTAAGCCATCTTGACCAGGGGATTTGTTATTTTTTCATTTTAAGAACAGCTTCTTCACATTCTAATTTTGTTGGCAACATGTCACATAACTCTTTCTCGGCCTTTGTAACCTTTTTGCAGTTAACATATTTTGAATAGTTTTCTATTTCATTATCAGAAATCTTTTTACTAGTGTATAATGAACTATGAAATGTTAACAAACATTTCATAATATTATCATTGTCACTGATAACAGACTCATTATCATCCTTGATTTTAGTTATTGCATTATTTACTTGCTGCTTTTTTTTTCAAGACCTAAAAAATAAGAGTTACTTTTCTCACCCTTTTCTATCCACAAAGCTCCAGATCGTACAAAAGCTCCATTACACTTCTGAGCATAATAATTATCTCTTTCTTCTTCAAGTTGTCGTTTGTACCTCGTATTTATTTCAGTATAATGTTTTAAATCTAGTAGTTTTAATTGAGTTTCTATAAATTTGTTACGCTTTTTTTATTATTAGCTTTATCTTTTAATAAAGACATACAGAAGTCTTTAATGGATATTTTCATTCGTTACCATCTTACTTTTGGATCGTTTAACTGTTTTAATTCTTCTTTTTCGTCACTTATATGTTTTCTTAATTTTTCACAAAATTTTTCTTTAGTTAATAATGAGTTATTTAACTTCCAGTAACCACTACCTCGTAAATTTTCAGAAGTACTGAGATCAAAACCTAAGCCCAAATGATCGCTCATACGTATCCCTTCAACACTAGGTGCTCTACGCAAAGTAATATTACAAAGTGGGAAAACATATTATCATTAATAAAAACATAATCTATTCTGCTTTTGGGAATGCCCTCTCCATCACATCACGTTAAATCATTTATACTTGTTTTTCCGCTGGAAATCCAGCAGTCATTTAGATCAAAATATTTCAAAAATTTTCTGAAATTCTAAACACTTTTATCATTTTGATTACAGTCTAATTGACAATTAAAGTCACCACAAACAACGAGCCCTTCTATATTCATAGCATATTGACTTACCCAAGATAATAATCTTTTAAAAAATGCAATTCTAGAGTGTTCAGCGTTAGGTGCATATACATTTACAATTGTAATAATTTTTTCATTATATTTCAAGTTAACCAATAATCTTCTTCCATCAAGAGACTGGTGGTAATTTAATTTTTCAACAGAAAGGTTTTGCTTGAAAAAAAAAAATTGAAACGCCCCTACTATATACGGAGTCAGAAAAGCAATGAAGTTTGTTTCCAAACCATCGGGAATTGTATATAAATTCATGTTCTTTAACAAAATGTGTTTCTTGTAAAAGGAGTATATCAAAATTGGAATCTTTCAACCACTCAAAAAGCGTTACTCTCCTTTTATAAGTATTTAGGCCTCTCACATTTAAGGAGAGGAATGATAAAGAGTTTTTATTCCAGGAGATTGATAATTCACATCATTTTGTAGCAGATTCTTTTTCATTTTTATTTTTTTCAAATCTCGGGTAAATGTATCAAGTTTCTTTTGACTGTCCTCGCTTTGAGAGCCTTTCCTAGGCACGGAGGCGCTCCTGAGTTTTCTAGTATATTTGGCAGCAATTTTTTGGACGATGACTTCAAGTTTGTTTTCACCTGGCCATTTTGATGGTTCTGTTTGAGTTGTGCCGATGGTATCCAAGCCTGTACCCCAGTACACGTCAACAGTGGACTCGGCAAAAATCGTATTAGCATTAGAGGCTTCACGTTTTTCTCGCATGAAAGTTACTTGTTCAGCTTTTGCAGACACGATTTCCTCCATTATTTCCAGTTTTTGCTCGGTCCAACCCTCCGGGTCCTTTATGGAATTTCCTATCTTTTTAGCATCAAGTGCTGTGGGAGCGTTTCTTACCTTCTCAGCTGCATCTAAATTACCTGCACGTAGCGCTTTTGTTCACTGATAAGCATGCTCGGCTGACTGGTGGTGCTCGCCAAAGACTTTAAAGTCGCAAGGGAAAAAGTTTGAAATGGGATTTTCTTTTCCTTGGAATGCAACAACATATTCAGTCTCTTTGTAATGTTGGCAGTCCGGAGATCCTGGTTCATGACCAGGTTTGCGACATACTCTGCAGGCCTTTTCACTGTTGCATTGCTGAGCTCTGTGTCCAAATTCCCCACAATTATAGCACTGAAGCTTTGGGGAGTTGGTAACTTGACCATAATGGAAGAGACGGCATTTTAGACCAGCACACGTAATGTTTCTCGGGAGAGATTTGTTAATCCGTATATATTTTTTTGTACTGTGAAACAGTTTATTCGAGAAATTCTTTTAATCAAATGTGGATACTTAAGAACGCCATAGAACTTTTTACGAAAATTGAATTCATCAAATCTATCCAAAAACAATAGCATAAGGTATGTCATTTGAACACTTTATAAACTTTTTTCTATGGTATTTGACATAATAGAAAACTACTTCTTAATAAGAAAGAACTTGCAATTTTTCCTACCATTCCATTGGTCATCTACAAAGATACTTTGTGAAAAACCATTCTTATTCTACACACAAGTAATCTGAAGTTGATATTAAAAAGATGCTTGATTTTCTTATTGACAATCTCTATGTAGTCTTTTGAAACCAGGTTTTCCAACAATCTGTTTGAATTCCCATGGATATATAATGTACCCCATTATTCTCAGATCTATTTTTATGCTTCTTTTGAAGCATTATTTATCCAGAAACTTCTACACAAAGAGAAGAATTCTGTTGCTCTTGCCTTCCATTCGACATTAAGATATATCGAATGACAGAATATATTTTCAGTCACACGTTAATTCAATGAATTCCATTGAACTCGAAATATAAGACAACTCAGTCTAACACATCTGCTTCATATTTCGATGTTTTTCTAGAGATAGATAGGTCCATGTTTGCTATGCTTATAATTTGTATTGTTTCATTGAACTTTTGAGCATAATTACCATATGCATACTTTACATTTCAGTTTTTGTTATAGGGGTATTACGGTTGCAATCGTTGCAGAAAAAATAAATAAAAAAACCGATATTTTTATGTACATTTCTAGGGGATGTTCGTGATGAGTGGGAATGTGGAGTTGATACCCCACAACAAACTCAAATCCCAACTTCAAACCAAATTCAACTTCCGAGTCATTGCTACAGCCCATCAGGTAAAGACTGCAAATGGTACTTGGACTGCTTGGAGGTAATAGGTTTCAAAATTAATGTGATGCTTCTCATTCTTTTGAATTTGTATTTTAAATGTTTAAATATTCTCATTTTTTGTCACAATAGAGACAATACCCTTGCAAACAAAGACAACAAACGTCATATGCAATAAACTACGGTAACAAATTTTGCAAATTATTTGAAAAACATGCCAATATGTTTTCAATTGAAGGTCAGCAGTGGATTGATGCTGTTAGGAGGTGTTTACATGTGTCATTAGTTCCACTCCTTCGTCCAGACGTCCAAATTACATGTGAGGAAATAAAGCAAAAAGCATTTGATTCTCACGTTTATTGTTACAATAACCCAGGGAAAAACGCTCCATCGTTAATATCGGACAAACTATTAATAGATTTTACTGTTATACCTGGACTTTTTTCAAATTGCTTTCAATATAAGCATCTTTGCAAGGATATTTTTAAATAGGCTATAACATTATGGGAAACATACAAGGCATGTAAATTTCGATAGGAAGTTTTATCTCGTGCAAGTAATGTTAAACAACTCCAATTTTTGTATTTTGGTTTTAATAGGCAATCTAGATCTCGTAGATCTACAAACATTATAGATGATTACTTAGCTTGAGCGAACCTTATAAATACAATTACAAACAAAATGGAATGGGAATCAGGGGTGTAATATGGATAGCATATTTCCAAAACAACATAACTGCAGATTGCAGTCTGTGATAAAAATGTAAATATATTACTTGCACCCAGCAACCTTTATAATCTGACACACAAATATTTCCTCATCTGTCAATGTGACTGGAGCTGTAGATGAGGTTACACACGCTTTTCGAAAGGGTATCCTTACTTCAGGTATGATTAATGGTATTTCCATCATCAAATATTTTGTATGTGCCGATAACAACTGCTTTAATAAATCTTTGGAGTTAGAACCATTGCATTTTGCCTTGAGGGATGAGGCAAACGATGGTTTTAGGTCGTTTTCAAATAGATTTTGATAGCAGTCGGGTGCTCGTTGCTTCGTTGCTTTTATTGATATTCTTATTTAATTATCTGCATGAGAAAAAGAAATTCAAGCAAAATTATTTGAACTTTTACCCCTTTATACCTTACTGATGAAGGTGTCTGAATGTTATGAAACAGTTAGTCTATTTGCAATTAAAGATTATGTTTCCTGAAGTGAACAATTTACTGTAATCATATGGGATTTTTTTTATATTATATTTATTAAAATATTTTATGGATATACATAGTTTGACAAAGTTAGACGTAGATATGCTAAGTGGAGAAGTGATACACTTACAAAGGATAACTCTTAAATTGAAATTCGAGCATTTTGGCATGTCAAATAGGAAGATAACAAAAAGTATTCAAACTGAAAAGTCCAATTGGGACAAGACAAATTGAGAATAAAGCAAACATTGACCTCTAAAAACATCAGAGATGTGATCAGGTTCCATGGAGGATAAAGCATTCCCTATAAACCAGTCAACATCGCCATGTGCCCATTGTCCTGATCAAACAAGCGGAAAAATCTACAAACAATTTAGTATTAAAATAATGGCTAAACAACTTGTATGAAAAACAGTCAACACTCAACTTAACGATGGATCGTATTTGTAATCAAGGTCATTGTTTCCACCATAAAATTTGAGGAATGATGTAAATGATACAAGACGTGAACGACACAACTTGAGTGCGGCGGATTAAAACTCTTAAATCTATCTTTTGAAATTCGGAGAAAGCGAACAGTATTCAAGCTCAAAGTCCATTAAAACAATACAAATAGGGAGCAGAGCAAAAAAGACCTCCAAAAACAGATGTTGGATCAGGTGCCATGGAGGAGTGAGCATCCTATGCCGATCGGTCACACCCGCCGTATGCTCCTAAATCTATCGTAAAGTACGAATCCATTTCAAACTAAATTTGATTTATTTTCTGCTTTCATTATCAAACGTATAAAAATCCGTTATAATTGAAAACATATGTCAGACATTGTTCAGAAGTATATAATAATTCACAATAAATTTGAATTTATTTTATGATATTAATATTTTGATGACTTCAACTTTTTAATCGTAAACTTTCCTTACTTAAGTAGCAATATTCCCTTATCACCTGCATATGGGGTTAATATATCTAAGTTAATTTGATACGTAGAAGCATGCTCTACGTATGAACAATTTCAAAAACGTCAATTCCGTACCACCGTACATAACGCAGGTTTAAATGTCGAAGTAAGCCGTCAACTGTAAAAGTCAGTGCTTCTCGCAAAAGTCCATTAAGAGAACATCTGCACATGTACTCATAACTTTAATTTATCGGGAGTACTATAGTATCTTAATACAAAACTGAAACATGCAAAACACAGTCAAATATTGCAGATTTGTCTTGTTTTCATTTATTATTTTTAGCTGGTTTATGTTTATTTATTAAATACATTATTGTATGCTTCGTTCCAAGGAAATGCTATGAAGTATTTCTTTTATCGAAACTTCCTGTATACAAAGATAAACATAGTTTCTTAAAATAAAAAGACAGAAATTTGATATAAACAAAATCCTAGTAAGAAGATATCTCACACATTGACTTAAAAAGCTGAACTTTACCGAGTCTCTTAATCAATGCATCTAAATAGGAAAATGCTCATTCTACATTGGTCAACGCCATATACTGCGATATTTTTATTACTCCAATCCTATCATACAGGATATTTGTTTTAAGTTTTAGAGCTGTAGACAGGTTTTTACATACCTCTGGAAAAATATTGAACTTTGTAAAATAGAAATATTTTAGGCCATAATTAGTTCCCCTTTAATTCACCAGTTCACCCTTTATATTTGTAGCATTTTTTCTGTTATCAAAGATTTCCCTGTCAAATTGATTTGAAGAAATAAGATAAATTTGATTCACTAGCAACATGCAGTTAGAGGGATGGGAGGAGAAATTAAAATTTTAAATAAAAGATTCAATTAAGGCTTTAATTTAAGGATAAGAAATTATGATCATTCATGGGAATGATTCATAGGACCCTGTTTATGACCCTTCTTACAAATTAGACATTTTTTTTTCAGTTATTGAAATTTATTGCTATTTTCCCTTCAGGCTATCTGTTGTTGGAGTACCCTCTCTCGTTATCTGTAATGAGAAAATTAAAAATAAAATAACAATGTACATACAAATAACTTAAAATATCGACTGTGGCTATTTATGAATGAGAAGCTTAGAACTTTTTTTTTATTTTCAAAATTATGTAATTGAAATGATCTGTGACAAGCATTTTATTCACTTCGAAACAAAGAAAAATTGATATTCACTGTTTACAAAAACAACCCTGAATAGTCTCTGTATGTTATGTCGTCAAGTATTATTTTCCAATTCTACTCCTTACATTTAATTAAACGAAGGCCCTTTTTATATTAACTTTGAAATACCTTTATGAAATATATGGAGATAACAAACAGTATTTAAGCTCAGAAGTCCATTAAACAATACAAAATAGGAGCAAAGCAAACACGGACCTCCAAAACATCAGACGTGGGATCAGGTGCCATGGAGGAGTGAGCATCCCCTGCCTACCGGTCACACCCGCCGCGTGCTCCTTGTCATGATCGGGAGATAACGGAAAAATCCGTCGACAATTCAGTGTGTAAATAATGTCCTAACATTTAGTATGATAAACGTCAGTCAGCATTTGACTCAATGATAAATTGTATTGCTGACAAGGTCATCCATAGAACTTGCGAAATGATGACTTTAAACGAGGCTGCTGATATTCTTGTTTCATCAACTTGTTTGTCAATAATTTACCTCGTTTTAGAAATTGTACATACGTAGAGCATGCTTTTGCGTATCGAATCAACTGAGAGATAAAAACCCCGTATGCAGGTGATGAAGGTATATCGTTGCATAAGTAAGGGAAGTTGACGATTGAAAAGTAAAAGTCATCACGTTTATCATAAAGCTTGGTTGTTAGATTACCATTAACGTCATTTTCAAGTAAAACATCCAAATATGAAACAGATGTGTCGGACTCTGTGGTATCTTATATCTCAAGCTCACCGGGATATATCGTATCACATAAGAATGGAAATAACCATTGTTAATTGACTATACGTCGTTGATATATCTAAATGTCGAGTTGAAAGCCACAGCAAGTGTTTGGATTTTGGAGAAGTTCTGCTTCATATGAATTCAAAAAAAGGTCTGCTAATAACGGGGCGCAATTGGTACCCATGGGAAATCCAATAGATTGTTGGAAGACCTGGTCTCCAAAAACCACATATATATTGTCAATCAGAAACTCAAGCATCTTTTTAATGTCAATTTCAGAGTACTTGTGTGTACAATCAGAATGTTTTTTAACAAAATAATTTTGCAAATGACCAATGACAAGGTAAGTTAATTTATGACTTCCATTTTTATTGAAAAAGCATTTGTGAATGATATCAAAAAGCCTGGACTTTAATTTATCGTGGGGAATGGTTGTGTATAAAGTTGAAAAGTCGTAAGTTTTTAAGCTGTTGATTTTGGTAAAATCTTGTAATAAAATTAATCCTTATTATTTCTTACCAAGAGTATTGGCTCTGTCATTCTTCGCAACAGCTTCTGGCACATCAATTAATTCAAGGTATTGCACTCTTAAAAGAACATAATATTATTTGAATTATGATTCAAATATATTACACGGGTTTTTAAAGACACCTAATGTACCTCAAAAATGAAATGTGAAGATAATGAACAGTGATCATTATCAAAAGTCCAATTAAACAATACATATTACAAGCAGCACGAACACGTGCCTCTTAAAACAGAGATGGGAGCAGGTGCAAGAGAGGAGTATGTCGACCATGTGCTATGATCTTAATGCATACTTATGTATGGGTAAAATTTTACATAAATTTATATGATCTATTTAAAAAGCGTAATAATAAGATACCTCTGATATGCAAAGGAATTCCAGAATATAAAAATATTTGTTAATTAAAGCTTTATATAAATCTTTATAAATACCTGTTTTCAGCTTGACCAGAGTCTGAAATTGAGAAATGTCATAATTCATTTCAAGTTGATTCAATATATAATAAATTTATAACATATATCTTTTTTCATAATCTTTTATATGTTACCTTTGATCTTTTCATAAAAATTATCAGTTGTTTCTAAAAAAGAAGGACATAATTATCACCAAAAAAGTAACAACAGTACATTCAAAATATATACTATATTCTATTCAAAAGATTTTTTTTGTGAAGTATCGATTCGAAATGTATTGAAAGGTACAATGTAATATATTTAATTCAATTGATGATGAAAGACATTAAGGGGCTGATCTTTTTGTTTTTTAATTTCTCCGAACAAATTACAAAAACGGGCGAATTTGTTCAACCTATTAGTGAACATTGTTTACAACGATTTATATGTACAAATATATAACAAACAAAACCTGTTTTTGAAATTCCCTGGTAATGGTGATCTTCACGGGAGATAACCTCATCCTTGAAATTTGCACTTTGTTTACTTTTAAAAGAGATAAATGTATTCATTACTACTCAATTAAAAAAAAAAAAAAAAAAAAAAAAAAAAAAACTTTTTTTTTATTGGCTCTTACATTTTACAAATTAAAATAAAATACAAACATGTAACATTGCAGAAAGAATATATAATAAATATTACTTAAAACTATCTTATATAATAAAAAAGTCTAATAATTGAATATGATTTTGGGCTTAATCATGTATAAAAATACTTTAAATCAGTTTTCCAAATTCTCTAATAATTTTTGCCATTCATTGTAAAAATCTTCTAATTTTCTCTTACTACAATATAGAAATTTTTGGATATATAGTTTTTCCCTTAGCATTTTTCTAAAAACAGTAAAATTCAAATTACATTCACAACTCTCTTGTGCATTTCTAATCTTATAAACATAGTATTTTGCTAGCAGTAAACAGTAATTCAGAGGTTTGTAGTAAGTACTTGTACAAATTCCAAATATCACATTTTGACATGAAATATCTGGGATAAAACGTAAATTCAAACTATTCCACCAGTTTAAAAAGTCATTCCAAAATGCTTTAGTATTTTCACAAAAATAAAACCTATGTTCTATTGTATCAATTTCCTTACATGATTTGCATAATGGTGATTTGTTTGCACCCATGTTATATAATAGTTTTCCATGTGCTATAAATCTATGAATTAATTTATAATTAAAAGATTGCAAATAAGTTTCACTATTGCATCAAAAGGAAATGATAAAGATATTCTTCATATGTGATTCTGTAATACTCCTATCAAATTTTGTTTCCCATTTTCTGATACAAGTTGGTTGCTCAATCAAGTGTTCTATCATAGTCCAGTAATAGTCTTTGCATTGCATTTTTGAAATAGGACATATCTTATCATCTATAGAAAGAGTTAATGTATTTCTATTAAAATCAGGTTTTTGCTTTTCTCTTACTAATTTTCTCCATTTGTGTGGTATTGCCATTCGTAAAGACATGTAATCAAGGAAAGAAACATTTATTCCATAGAGCTTGACAATATCTTCATGACTTAAAAAGTCTTTGTTTTCACCAATAATGTCACTTACAAAAAGTATCCCACATTTGTACAAAAAAAAACTTAATGAGAATTTGAAATCACAAGATTTATTTTCCAAATCAAATGACATCAAAACGTATTTTATTTCAAAACTTTATGCAACCATTCCTAAAGAAATGAAAGACTAGGTTTTTGAATTCATAATCAACAGCTTCTTCAATAAAATGGAACTCAGAAAGTTTCATATCTTGAAATGAGTTACCTAGAAAATTATTCTGATTCTAGCCAGACACAAGTAGTCTGAAGTTGATATTAAGAGGATGCTGGAGTTCCTTATTGATAATATTTATATAGTCTTTGAAGACCAGATCTTCCAACAACCTGTTGAATTCCGACGGGCAATAATGTAGTGCCCCCCCTTTTTTTATTTTAATTCATATATTCGATGTATTCTAGTGAATATAAAATAAAAAAAACACCACAGAGCCTACCACTTCTATTTCATGTTTGGATATTTACTGACTATAGAAGTTCATGGCGAAGTAACAACTGTACTCTATATCACAAACTGGACGACTTCGTTTTTTTATAGTATATAGAGCATTATTTGAGTACGATCAATTTTTAAACCAAAACAGGCTACTGATAAATCTTATTCAAGGTTACATTTCGGAATTTCTATGGCCATGATAATGACCTCTTTTGCAAATACAACCTATTGTTGAGTCTTTTTTTTACTTACATTTTTTTCATATCAACTGCTAGACCATTGCTTTTATACTAATTTAGACAACGGAATACTCCTTCTACTTGATCAATACCGATGGTGCATTGGACCAGTCGACAGGGGCCGATAACTCCACCTGATTCCACCTCTGCTGTTTTCAGAGATCGTGTTCAGAATTTGCATTGTTAAAAAAAATTATGAGATCCATCACTGTTCGTTATCTTCAGGAATAAAAGAAACGTTTTCTATTTAAGAAAACAGAGTTTTGAATTGACCAAAATTTATTTCTCTTCAAATGAAAAATGGAGATAATAAACAGTTTTCAAGTTCATAGTCCATTTAAACAATACAAATCGGGAGCAGAGCAAACACAGATCAGTAAAAACATCGAAGGCGGGTTCATGTGCCATGGAGGAGTGAGCATCCCCTGCCGACCGGTCACACGGGCCGTGTGCTCCCTATTATGATCGGGAAAAACTGAAAAATCCGTAGACAATTCAGTGTGTAAATAATGGGCTAACAATTAGTATGAAAAACGTCAGTCAACATTTAACTTAATGATAGATTGTAAATTAACCCATCAATTTATCTGTGAGTTTTGAAATATCACCTTTTGAATACTTTTGTTAGGAAAAAGAGCTGAATTAAGGAACCTTTGTGGAATTCAAAAGACATATCAATTCCTTACCTGCTGAGGGTCTCTTTGTGTTTATCTATAATAGGATATATACATTTCATTTAAATATATTCATTAATAATCAACATTTTTTTACGATATTCAGTTATTGTAAGATATAAGTAGATTTACAACAATTTATCTACTTAATTAATCTTAAATATTACTAAAGTTCAATTCTTTCCTTGATATCAATCAAATAAAATACAATATATCATAACTGTCTTATGTCTTTGTTATCTTCAGCTTTTTCATTTATAAACAAAATTTTGAATAATGCGGGTAACTTACCTTCAATTCTTCCTTTTCTGTATTTGCATAGAGCATAGGCAGAAATCACCAAGATAATGGTAAGTACAGCGCCACCTAGTATTCCTCCAATTATCTGCTCTGTATGGCATCCTTTATTTGTGTCTATGAAAAAGTTTGCCAATTTTATGTTGAATTATTCCGAACGTAAAGAATTTGGATAAATATACATACCCTGCATTCTTTCTGGGTCTGTTATGCATGTTTGGTTATTGGACAGAGCGATGCCGTAGCGGTTTGAGGTCAAAATCCTAAATTTATACTTCAATCCAGGCTTCAGGTTAGTCACTTTATAAGTGTTTATTTCTATATCATCTGTTCTATTCACTTTTTCATAAGATGCATTCAGATACACATTTTTGCTTTTGCTGAGTTGAAGAGTATGTTGGATGTTATCAATAAAGTTTGTGGAGGGAGACGTCCATAGAATGTACGCTTCCTTAGACCTACAACCAACATGTACCAATACCGGCGCTATTGGTGTATCTTTCATAAAAGGATAAGAATATACATTCCTTAATTTAAAACATAATAATCTATCATTCTTCTCTTGAACAACTTAATCATTCTACATGTAGATTTAATGGTATAATATTGAAAGCTAAAATATCCAATGTATTCGCAGGAATTGAGACGTGTATCCAACATGATCAACATTATCAATGAAAGATGCAATGTATGGGCAATTTTTCTTTGGTAGAACTCAGATACTCACATTGTACTGAAACAACAACAGAAGCGCAGGAGTTTCCAACAGAGTTTGTAGCTGTACAGGTATATCTACCTCCATCCTCAATGTTAGCGGTCTGTATGACGTAAAGTTGAACAGTAGAAACTACGGAAGTACTGTTAGAATTTATCTTAGTCCATCTGTACTCGGCATGATCCTCTGGATTCTCAGTATAACAGTACATCCAAATATTAATTTGTCCTGCTTCTACCTTCAACATACTGTCCGGTAAAATTTTTACATCTGAAATATCAAAAATGTTTTGAATTTTCGGTGAAATCAAAAAGACTTAAGAATAACTTCACTGAATAAAATCAAAATATAAAAAGATGTTAAACTTATCAATACAAGAAGATCATTTGAGATGATATATCATTTATAATTCAAAAGACTTGTTATTATGTTCAATTGTTTTTTTTGTTTTCTGGGAATTAAGTATGCAACCCAAGAAAAGACAAATTATTCGTTTTGACATTTATGATAATATTTTTTTCTAAAATGCAGTGTTCTTCAATCTCTTAATTATTCATTTAAAAAGGCTTCGTAGATTTCAAAATAACCTCTACTTACAGAATTTTATCAGAATCTGAAACTAGATATTTAAATGGCCACTACTTTCCCTTACATTTCCTTTGAAGAGAATATACAGATCACAGCAAACATGAAGAACTGTGTTACATTGTCGGCCCATTCAGTTAATTAAATGATAGTACAATGGAAGAAGAGAACAGATCGCCCTACCCCTCACTTTCCATTTTTCATTTTTTAGGAAACACACCGACAAAATCTTTCTCAGAATTGAATGAAGAGTAAGGTTTGCATCCCTAATTCTATTTTAATGCTTAGTTATGTAAAGTTAGGTAATTTCGGCTTATCTAAGGGCCTAAACCGATATTGATAAAATTATTAGAAATAAACAAAGTTCACGTATGTTTATAGTACATACATCTCACGTGTATGGTATATCTGTTGGATTCTACACTACGTCCCTGAGTGTCTCTGGCTATACAATACACTTGTTGACCGTTATCACCCAGCGCGCTAGTGAACCGCAATACTGAGGTCGTTCTCACCAGGTCTTCTTGATTTATATCTTCTGTGGACGTAGCCTGACTGGTGACGTCAGAAGTTGCTTTATACCACGTGATCTTGGCTGGTGGGTTACAGTAGCCTGTTTGACAGGTCAGAGTTATCGTCTCACCTCTATTGACTCTTAACTGAGACGGGGTCAGGATCAAAGTGGATACAGGTACTGTAAATAAAAATTATTCTTAAAAGTAGCTTTCAAAAACAGCAAAAGCCAATATGGTTATGAAACATGAAAATATAAAAAAGAGAATTGCGTGTGCAATACAGAAAGGGGTATGTCGTACGCTATTTTGAAAAAAAAAATACCCCAAATTTTTTCAATACTAATGAATATTCAGATAAACTAAGTTAATAAGGGCTGGAGGGTAAAATTATAGAAGGATCTTTCATAGGGAAGATGAACTTTAACATTTTAAAATCTAGCTTGTTATTATTACTAATCATTTCTTTTAAAAAAACGTTTTTTCAACTTTTCAGTACTGAGGTTCAGGTCAACTAAAGTCAATTTATTGTCAAACACATGTTTCTAGACATCAGTGTTAATGTAGTTTACATTGCCGACATGAGGATATTTTAAGAAGGACGAGATTGAAACTTCAGATCATCTTTGCACATCTAATTGATGAGATAACCGCAATTCAAAAGTATAAGAGAAGAAAACATAATTTTTTTGAGCCGCTTGTAATTATTATTAGAAGAAATGAATACTTTTATATGACAATTTACTAAATTGTCATTTAGTCAGTAATGAAATATATTTTCTTCTAAACGACCATGTATCTCATTTTCACCACGAAGGCCTAAAATTAATGTTTTCAGATAATGAATTGGTTTTTAAAATTCTTGATAAAATTTAACACTAATTTGACTTTATCATTTTTACATATACTGCCAAGTAAATTCTCTACTTAAAATACAGAATCCAACTTTTTACAAATGTAACTTTTAAATAACTCTTAACCTTACTCACTTCTAACTTTACTCACTTGTAACATTTAACGTGATGGTATTACTTTTGGGACCTCCAAAGGCCGGCTCACAATACATGGTTACTTTATGCCACGAAGAATCAACAGTTGTTGATAACCTGTAGGTCTGGTTGTTTGGACACTCAAATGAAGTAAATAATCGACATCCACTACACAGAGAATATTCTAATATACAGGATCTTTGTCCATAACTAAAGTCAGCACCCAATTGACCATTTGCGTACACACATTCAAACGTTATTGTCTGGTTAACAAGAACATCAGATGACGGCATTACTGACAATGTTGCTACTCCTAAAATATATGATAAATAATATCCACAATGTTGATATGCTAAAGGAATTCAGAATTAATGAGAAAGCAAGTAGTACATAGCTGAAAGGAAATTATATAAATCAAAATAACAAATTGATTTTTAAGTTTTGCCATGCCTATGTTTGTCAAGATTTAAAAAATAAACCCTGTTTGGAGGGTGGGGTCAACTTTTGAGAAGAAATTTTTAATGCATCGATATGGGAGGTTTTGACTAAGACACAAAGTCGGGCAAATCGGCATTTCAATAAACATTTTAAAACTAAAATAACAGTAAAAGATAAAGGTCGTAAAAGGGAGAAACGCCCCCTCCAAAAACCTATACTAATTTATTTTATGATGCCCGTGGTTGTTTCATATATAAAAAAGCCAAGACATTTATTCTTAAATAACTTACATTATTATATGTTTCCTACTAAAATCTGCAGAATTTCTTTGTCTTGGATACCTTAGCAATAACAATTTTTGATGAAATTATTCATCTGATACATTTTTACCAATTTACCAAACCGAATGATTTCAATACTTTTTATAGTTCGAGCAACTATAAATAAATATATATATATAAATATATATATATATATATATATATATATATATATATATATATATATATATATATATATATATATATATATATATATATATATATATATATATATATATATATGGGATTATTATCTCATATTTACGAGATTTTTTTCTCGAAATAACAAACCAATAAACGTTCTCTTATAATTGCTTGATGATTATATCGTAATTCATAATTGCAAGACACGCGGGATTTTTGCTGGATACTAAGAGGCTTAGGTAATCCTCGCAAGTACAATTGATTTAATGAATTCATTAGACAATTGAACATATAGCATATAAGAAATTCGTTTAATTGATAACATCTATTTCCCCATACATTTTCATTTATTTATGTAGTATAATAAGCACATCTATACCGGCAATAGCTAAAGTCAAGTTTTCTCTGTAGTCAGAAATGCCTATTCTGGTAGAGAAGTGTCCAGCATCTTCTTCTTGTGTATCGTTAATACAAATAGGAATCCGGTCTGACGTTGCGTTACAGATAAACGTTCTATTTATCCATCCACCTGCATTTTGGTGAACGGATTCAGTAATATGAAAACATATTATCAAATTATCTCTGAAGATGTACTGTATACTAAATGTTTTTATTAACGAAAAAGTGAGGCAAACGTCTTTTTCCAATTTCTGTGTATACAAGAGTTCCAGAACATCCTGCACAAAAAAGAAAGTATATATATATATATATATATATATATATATATATATATATATATATATATATATATATATATATATATATATATATATATATATATATATATATATATATATATATATATATATACATACATATATATGTAAGCACATTTTACAACAACTCTTAAACTTACATAACTGCCCTAAGTGAAGAAATATTAATATAGAAAGCACAAAGAAATTCACTTTTATAAGGATACCCACTTCCGCCCCAGCCCGGGGTTGAACTCTCGACCTACGGAATCTGTCTCCTAGCGCTAGACCGCTCGGCTTTCTAGGCAAGTCAAAAAAATTGCTTTCGATGCCGATGGAATTCTCGCGGCACTGCTCTACACTACATGGTCATTGAGAATGGAAGTGAGATACAGTTATTTGGATATTAGTTTTATTAGAGGATCGTTACCAATACATGTTGTAATGAACTTAATAGAGACTGGGGCGGAAGTTGGTATCCTTTTATATAAATATAAAATTGTCATGAAATTCTTAAGGAGTTTCCAACTTACTGTATTAGAATATATCATTTCAAATGAAAACATAGTTTGTGATCAGCTTTCTCTGTTTCAGAAAGTTCAAAAATTGGCACTAAGATTAGTCCCCTATATCCAGTGTCTATTCCAGATTACTTCTTGGTAGCTTTAGTTGCATCATCTTATAAGACATCATTGCCATACACCACATTTGTATCGTAAAGAAAATTCCTGGAATAACACAGAATTTCTTTTGTATTTCTGACGCTGGTTCTTTATATTCAAGAATTTCATAGCGATCATATGTGTTTATAAGATTCCTGTCATATGCGACCATTAAGTTTTCTCCTGTGAATTTTTCATTTTATTTAACCTAACTTAGCGAACTCTTGTCTAACGCGACATACACCATTCATTTTTCGTCCCAAAACAGTTTAAGATCCTGATTTTAGGAACTTTCTTCTCTGCTTTTGAAAAGAAAAATTAACAAAATGCTTAATTTTCGCCCTTTTTCCCAATTTGCAGAAAGATGTTCACAAAAACATGCCCATTAATATAATACTTCACAGAGTTTGATTGGTATCAAATATAAACTTAATAGGATAAGAAACAATTAGTGAACGTTTGTGGATTATTTGAAATTATTTTGTTGTTTTTTCCTTCTCGGAAAATTTCGTTATGAGTAGGTTTTATCCGTAACTGTTATAAATGTGTGAGACATTATAAAATTATTTTTAGATTTCCTTTTTAAAAGTACACTTTACTCAATAAGGAAATGAAATAATTTTTAATGAAGATATTTAATGAAGATATGTAATGAAAAAGAATGAAAATGAATCAAAACTATGATGAAGAACAGGGAACAGAAGACAAGTGTACAAATGTATTGTTTTTTGAATATTCATAAGTGAACTTTGAAAATTGCCAGGATATGATTCCCTGATGCCCTGATTTTAAAGGTTACCTGTAATATGTTACCATTTTAGGAACTTGTTTAACGTATTTACATAAAACACTGGGATCGTACCTGGTCAATTCCAGGATTTGGGGTTTTCAACATTTATTGATTTGTCAGCAAATAAAATTTATCATTGAGTCAAATGCTGACTGACGTTTTTCATACTAATTGTTAGACCATTATTTACACACTGAATTGTCGACGGAATTTTCCGTTATTTCCCGATCATGACAAGGTTGTAACCGATCGGCAGGGGATGCTGACACTCCTCCATGGCACCTAATCCAACCTCTGATGTTTTGGAGGTCGTATTTGCTCTGCTCCTATTTTGTATTGTTTAATGGATTTTTGAGCTTGAATACTGTTCGTTATCTCCATATATTTCATTGAAATAATTGGTATGATTTTAGCGGACTGCCGAAATATACAAATATGTCCTAATCTTATCTAGGTTAACAATAATCAAATGATGAATCACTGTAATAATCAGAGACAAACTACAAATGATTGACAGGATGCCTTATTCAGGAAGGGCAGTATATGTGGTAGCCCTTCAACTACTACACTCAGCGTAGGATGCCTTATTCAGGACGGACAGCGAATATAGCAGCCTGGACGATGGTCTGTTCAGCCAATGCAGACGAGACACAATACTTATAGCTAGCCTCTCTACGGCAAACCTCAAATGGCCTTCCAAATCCTCTCACTAAACTGTAAAGCAGGCGAGGAATAGTCACTGTATAATTTATTTACTAAACTACCTCTCGTCCTCTCTCCCTGCCTGAATCATCAACTATAACAACAGACGACTGCGGAGTCTCAATATTTATAAACAATTCATGTCGCCCGATATACACAGTGAACAATTGAGAACCCTGCATGGTCATGCCTCAAAATCCGGAATCACTTAAACTTAAACTGAACTTTAAAAAAAAAGACACCACAGAGTCTGCAACATCTGTTTCATATTTGGATGTCTGACAGACTATAGACGATAAAGGCCAACTAAGAACTAAATTGTATGACAAACGAGATGACTTTAAGTTTTCCATCGCCAACTTTCCTTATTTATGTATTTATACTCCACTATAACCTGTATATGGCGTTTATGTCTCCCAACTTATTCACTACTCAAGAGCTTGCTCTGAGTACAATCAGTTTTAAACCGAGGCAGGTAACTCACTGATAAGTTAAATTTACAGGGATTTTAAAAACTTCGTTTATAGTAAAGCATTTCATAAATTCTATGGTCGTTATAATTACCCTGTAAGCAAATAAGTGTATCATTGGGTCGTATTTTGCTTGACTTTTTTCATACCAACTGCTAGACCTTTTGTTTTTGTACAAAATTTGACTACGAAATGTTCCTCTACTTGATCAATACATAGAGTTTACGGCTGGTGTGATCGGTCAAGAGGGGGATACCTACTTAGGCAGATACTATTCTAGGCACCTGATCCAAACTGTGGAATTTCCAGGGGTCCATTTTTGTTTCCTGTTCATAAATTTGAATTGTTTGAAGTTTCCATGAGATCGATCACTGTTCGTTATCTTCAATTTTTTTCATTAATACAGGTTTGACTGCACATTGGTTAAAAATGTATACATTGGTGGGAAGCTAAACGGCAAAGCAGTTATGTGCATCATTAATTTGCAGTATTATATAATAAGTACTGCAGTAATCAGTATGATAACGGATGGTATTTTTCATTCACAAAACACTAGCTAGAAGTTTACTGAATTCAATATTTTGTCATGAGGATTGTAGCTGTATTTTTACTTACCTAAGTATATGAACGAGAATAACAGAACCACGATCATTCTGGGTATTTCATCGCTGAAAAAAAATATCCCTGTACTTTATAAACATTATGTAGATTATTATCATAGCAAAGTTACGTCTACATTGAGAGGGGAATTTCTAACGTTATTTGTAAATCTTTAAAGGGTTAAAGATGTATTTAAGGTATACGTATATTTAGAAGAAAATTCTTCAAATCTACACATTTGTTTAACTTAATATCTTTGATTAGCCCTACATATTTTTTACTCACAGAAAAACTTACATTGTATTTTGCTTGAAATACGCATAAATTACCAATATCTCAAATTTTACAGCACTGACCCGAAATTTTTCTTTCATGATTTTAAACTACACGTTACTTCTAACCCATCGACATTAAAGTCATAAAAAAGCTTGAAAGAAGAAAATATATTTTTATTTTACATTTAGATTAATCTGAATATTTTAGTGCAGAAAGATTACATAATAATTTATGTCTAGTAATTTGCAGGATTTTTTCAATGATGAATATTTTTCAAACTATTTTACATGAATAAAGATAATGAAATTTGATCAAGGTTATTGTGATTAACCTAAACGTTACAATTTAATTGCATAAAGATCAACTTAATTGTACCATTGCTCATCACGATGCGCACTGACCCCCAGGTTTTTTTTTTTCGATTTTGAGTCAATCTATATGAATCGTATTCTAAAACATACTTCTCAAATACCTTGATATTATTTTGAATATTTGATGATTTTTATTATAATGGCATTAAGGACTGGAATTTTTTTACCAGCTTCTATTAAATGTACTAAAAGAAAGAGTACTTTTAAGAAACAAGTTAAGAGTTTTATCTTACAAAAGGCCATTTTAGAACATGAAAGTGATATGTTTCACTACTAATTTATAAAACATATTTTATTATTATATTGATACTATCAATGTCGTCATACTTAAATCCAGTTTTATGTTTAAGCTACACAGTGCTAAAATTATAGTATCAAACAATTTTTATAGTACTTTAATGATAATAATTGCATTATGTTATTTAAGATAGGACTTTGGAAATAAGCTCTCGAGCTTTAATGGGTTATCCTGGTACATGTATCATCTATTCATAGTGGAATAATATTTCTAAAATGTAGTTAACTGAATATTTATTTATTTATAAATCTATAGAAATTTCTTGTTTCCCAAATATTGTCTTTCAAAGGATTATATATAATTATGTGTATTTGTTTTATGTATGATGACATGATACCATATAAATGATGATGATGATATAACTTATGTCAGGATTGACATACCTTAATAAAACTGAACAATAGAAGGAAACACATTAAGTTTGAATTTACTTTACCATAAATCAATATTTTGGTAAAAGAAAATTTGTTTGAAAGGATCTTCAACTTTAAAGGGACATAGTAGGGCTCTAATTGGCGCCTGTTTTAGTGGCCATGGCGCCTAAAATTTTTTAAATGGGTTCCTATATTCTATTAACTTTTAAAGTTGGCGCCTTAGAAAAATTGCCTGGCGACTAAAAATTTGCATTGGCGACTAAATTTTTTTGATAAGTTGCCAGCTGGCGCGTAAAATTTAGAGACCACTTAGAGGCCTGCATGGATACAGATTTGAAGTTTTTAAATTCATGTTCATTGAAGTGTACAGTTAGCAAATCCAGCGTACTCGGTAAAACGTTAAGGGAAACCAAAACAATAAAAAGAGCTGGCTCCCATGTTTACAAACACAGGTGTTTTATGTCATGTTATAAAGACTGTTGTTGCCATTGAATATTAAGAATTTTATGCAAGTTAAAATCAATAAACTGATTTTTAAAAATGAAAATAGAAATTTCGAATTGTGAACTAATGGTAATGCAACTCTTTCCAATCCCTATAAAATATGTTTCCATGAACAGCACCTTGGGTAAAAAATAATCTAATTTCATCATGTTCATTTTTCCCAATTGGTTTAAAGTCTTAACAGTAATTAATTTAAGAGTTCCAGTTTTTTCATTGTAAAAAATAACACCATTTTAAGGGAGAACTGACTAGATCTTCCTCTTTTTGCATGTTGTTAGGAAAAACATTGGATTTAGTACATTTAATGCATTAAAAAGTTTCCTGATTGGCAATACATTTTGAACTGGATAAGCAACGACAGTCGAGTGATAACACAACGTTGATCTTTTCCTTACAATAAAAATGATGCTTTCTTTTTGATTATTGATTAATTGTGCTTTTGTGTATTCCTTTGAGAGAAGTTTTCACTCATATGAGAAATTACAATACACCAGTGAATGGATTCAACTCTAGACCTTTACTCGGAACTCAGGGTAGTTAAGCAGCGAAAAATATTTATCGTGCAAATGCCTATGTTGACAGGGGTCCTGAGATTTTGAAGTCTCATCCGAAGGATCCGTGACTTTCACTTCTAGTGGCGTGCCCTTCGGAAAGGAACAGTCACATAATTGAAAGGAAATGTCATTCCAAACCTTCGTGTCCTTGAAGGTTGTAGAACATCTTGCAAACAAAAACGTAAATAATTTCTTACTTAAGACTATAAGGTCATACATCCTGATCAACTACAATAAGTTTAATTTCCCCTCAAACTTCTTTTGAAAATGAATTGTTTAGGAATATCATGTTTTGCATAGCAATGGAACAAGAATTGATGATCTACGCAGTTTCTAATGTGTCGTAATTCAATGCAGAATTTCTGAATTTTTATTATTATACAAGGTGTCATCAAAACAAAGTGACATAAAAACTTAAATACTAGTTGGTATTAAGTGATATTCTTCAGACCTATTGCTATTTCTAAGCATATTTTCTTGCATGATTAGATACTTAGTAATATTTATGAAAGACGACAGAAAATAAATTAAGTAACTTAGCTACTAGTATTTAATCAAAAATTGGATTATATTTTGCTACGTGGGCTATAGTCACTTTGATATATCTCGTATTGTTTATGTATTGAATAGCAATTTTCCTACTTATCTTCGTCAATAAACAAGAAAAATGTCACAATTATACACATAAACATTAAGCCGTTGCAAAGAGAAAATCTTCCGTGTTCCGGCTAAGTATTTATGCTTGTACTTGCATCAACAAAAGATTTGACTGGTTGGGGAACTCTGTATAGTGAATATTCATATTTTAAGGTCATACATTGTATCTAATATGAATTATATGAAAGCGTAATAAAAATCACTATGACTGTATTTTTATATAAAAACTATATCGCGTTTAATTTAAATTTCCTAAAGGACACAATACAAAATGATCAAGATAAGAGTGACATATACTGTAAATGTAAATCTGAAGTCTCTGTGGAGACTGTGGCTCTATGGTATATGCTCATTCTAGAAGTGGTGCAAATAAGATATGGATTCTCAAAATCTCCAACTTCATCAGTTGAAAAGACCTCGAGATGACCTGAGGTATGTTACATGTACAATGCTCCTTCTTATCAGTAATTACTTATGCTGCTGATCATGCTTATTAATGGAGTCCAGTAATTTTAATGAAAATACAAGTTTATTTAGCTCTATTTTGGATACGTTTGGACTTTCATTTTCATAAGAATATTCCGAGTAAACTTTTAACGACAAAGATTCCTTACTTGATGTACAAGAGTCGGTCTCCTTACAAGTGAAATTCAACACAAGAGCGATACTTTTTAACTATCAATATGATAAGCTTATCAAAAATTTAAAAAGAAAAATAAAAACATCTACAAATCAAGTAATAGTCATGTTTCAGCTACACTTTATTAATCAATTAAAACAATTCACATTCAAGGCAGTGAAAATTTAACTGACTAAGAGATTTCATCGAAAATATTCGTCACCTGCTAATAACTGAACTTAATAGAATTGAAAGAATGGTCAAACTACAAAATATTTCAACTCCCAAACTTTGCAAATCGCAAAATGTGGAAACTAGAAAATGTCAGAGCTGCAATATTGATAGTTTTCAGATTATTCAAAAACTGACAAAAACTGTTTCTGATCTTTCTGAAGAAGTTGTCAGGCCAAAAATTGAGTTGCATTCTCTACAAATCAAAAAAATTAGGTCAGTAGATGCATCTACTCAAACAAGAGAACCACTCACAAAAGCTAAAGCGGTCGACATACAGGACTTTAAAATTAAAAAATGAAAGGTGTGAACAGACAACAAAGTGTGTTAGAGTGGAGACAATAGAATCTTCAGCATCTCCTAAAACCACGACTGACCAAAAGACTCAGTCAACATACAGCAATCCCGTGAGAGAACCAGAACAAGAGTCAGGCATATCGTCTGGAAAATCTATATTAATTATTGGTAGTTCCATCCTCAAGAGAATCAACTGTGGACTGTTAAAAAACAGAGGGACAAGGCTGTCCGATATAAAGAAGAGAATTTTCCCGGGAACCGACCTAAAACCTTTCCGGTATATAATCATTCTTGCTCATTAAAATGATGCTGCCAACAACAGAAAATGTGAGACCAGACAATGTGATAATACCGAAATAAAATTATTGTGCTCGATATTTAGGGAAGACATCCGCATATCGAAAATTTTGTCTCGGAAATACCTACCTGAAAAGATGCAGATTTATCATGTCTGAATGGACTTTTGAGCTTGAATACTGTTCGTTATCCCCATATATTTCATGTTTCTGACATAAATAATGAACAATGGAGATAACGAACAGTTTTCAAGCTCAAAGTCCATTTACAACACAAATTGGGAGAAGGGCAAACACGGACCTCCAAAAATATCAGAGGTGGGATCAGGTGTCATGTAGGAGCGCAGTCCCTGCGGACCGATCACATGATCGGGAAAAACGGAAAAATCCGTTCACAATTCAGTGTGTAAATAATGGCTAACAATTAGAAAAACGTCAGTCAGGCATTTTTTCTTTATGCATTAATAAATCTGACATAGATTTATTCCCGGGCTATGTCACTGTAAACGCCTCGGGAAAGATTTCCAATCTATTGTAAATGCATTATCAATAGATATTTTGCTTGTATAGAAAAATGGTGCTCTCAGAATCAAATGCTTCTAAATCCTACATAAATTAAAAGCATGTTAATCGGTACATATAGAAGAAATCTAATTTCTCAGAGCATGATTTTTGTCTCTGCATTTCAAATAAAAAATAGACAATATTACACATTAGATATGCCTTGGAGTATATACAGATAATTAGTCACACTACAATGTGCATATTGACAAAATTGTTTGTCTATCACGAAAAAATATCTATCCATAGAATTAAACATATATTCCTATTCAAACAAACAAGTTTTATAATGCCTGTGTTATTTCTACCATGGATTACTGTCTAACAATATGGGGAAATTCATCACACTCAGATCACGAACATTCCGTAGTAAAGTGTAATATAAAAACAAAAGTCTAACAATTAGTATATAACATGTCAGCTAAAAAGAGACAAAAATATATCTATTCATAAATGAACAATTTGGATTTAAAAAAAACTTTATTGAATTTCACTTGGTTATTACATCGAGTTAATGGAACTGGTTCAAAAATATTATTTTCATATTATGGCCACAATTTTGAATTATAAGATAAAAGGATAATGCCGAGGTACTTTAAGTACTTCACGCATACCTGATTTTTTTTTTCTTCAAATTTATAGTTGAAAAAGGTTTTCTAAAATCTTTCGAAGAATATAGGACACTAAAACATATATCACAGTTTAAAAATGTTTTCTATTACATTTTTAATTACATGATTAGTTCTTCTTTAGTGTAAAAGTCCACCTTTTTTATTTGAGGGAAATTCGTTTTCTATCATTAAAGGTTCCCCTTTTACAGTAATTATGTGCAATGAGTTAATTTAAATTATGATTATCATTATCATTGTATTCTTTCTTATTTTCCTTTCAGCCTATTTAATGTTGGAGTAATCACTCTCATTACCTGCAATGAGAAAATTGAAAACAAAATAAAACACATACAATTCATAAACAATATTGATTTGGCTCCTTATGAATGAGGAGCTGAAAACATTATTTTACTTATATACAAAATTGTATAATTCAAATAATGATCTGCGACAAGCATTTCATTTACTTTGAATGAAGAAGGGTGAAGATAACGAACAGTGATCGATCTCATACAAACGTCGAACAATACAAATCTGTGAACAGGGTACAAACACGGAAATTTCAGAGGTGGGATCAGATACCTATAAGAAGTAACGTTCACTGTTGACCGGTCACAACCGCCGTAAGCCCTGTTTATTGATCTCCTTCATGGCACCTGATCCCACCTATGATCTTTTAGAGGTCCGTGGTTGCTCTGCTCTTGATCTGTATTGTTTGAATGGACTTTTGAACATGAATACTGTTCGTTATCTCCATATATTTCATCAAGTAGAGGGAATATTCTGTAGTCAAATTTAGAACAAAAACAAAGGTATAACAATTGGTATGAAACAAATCAGCCAAAATACGACCCAGTTATAGGTTATGTTACTCATCCTAGACACCTAATCTTACCTCTGAAATTTCCAGGGGTCCGTGTTTTTGCCACTTTCACAGTTTTGTATTGTTTATAGAATTTTTAATATCAATCACTGTTTGTTACAGTGTATCTTCACCCTTTTCATTGCTAATTAAGTCAAAATTACGACCACAGAAGTTACGAAAGGCTGATTTTAAACGATGTTGTTGAAATCCCTGTAACATCCATTTATGTGTGAGTAGCTTGTCTCGGTTTAAATATTGCTCATATTCAAAGCATGCTCTTTAAAACAAAGAAAATTTGATGTCTATTCTTTATTTAAATAATGTTTGTAGGATGTCTTATCAAGTATTATTTACAAATTTCTAGTTTTTATATCTGATCAGGCGAGGGTCCCTTTAATTTATTTGTGAAATATAAAAACATTAATTCTGATTACTGTTATAATAACTATACTTACCTAGAGTATTGTCTTTTTCATTTTTCTTATGGACTTCTGACACATCACTTAATTCAAGGTATTGTACTCTAAAAGGAAATGATATAATTTTGCTAACAAATGTTTTTAATAACGCTTATCATACTTCAATGACCTTTATGTATGAAATTTCAGAGAAAAATGTATGGTTTATCACGAGTGCATTGCAGCATCATAATATGATGTCGCTGATATGCAAGAGATTTCCAGAATGTAAAGGTATTTGCAAATTAAATGTTTGATAAATTTTCATAAATACCTGTTTTCTGCTTTATGAGAGTCTGAAATGGAGAGAAGTAATTATTCATTGCTTAAGTACATACAATACGTAATAGATTTAAAAAATTGTTTCTTTTTGTGATATTTCATATATTACCTTTGATCTTTTCATAAACATTTGTATCAGTCGTTTCTAAAAAAGAAACGAAAAAGTAATATTAGCATATTCCGATGAAATTCAGATTGATATCAAACCAAAGTATCGATATTGATTTCAAATACATTCAGAGGTTCAATGTAATTTTTAGATTTTATTATACCAGTTGTGTATAGGCGTCAAAGATAAGCCTTTTTGTTTCTCATATTTTTCCAAAAATGGAAAATATTTGACAAAATTCACATATAGTGAACTTGTTTACAACGAATATCTATCAAACAATACCTGTTTTTGAAATTCCCTGGTAATGGTGATCTTCACGGGAGATAACCTCATCCTTGTATTTTGCACTTTGTTCACTTTTTTTTAAAAAAAAAGAAGAAGCAAGCATATTCATTACTACTCATTTATCAATTCAACTCAAGAGAACTTTAGAAAATTTGAAAACACATTATTTTTTTTCCTAAACCAAAGATATCAAAGGTATGACGCTTCAACGCTTTTCACAAGTATTCTCAATGATAAACTAAATACCAAGATTTTGAAGATATGAACAATATTGTTTTATGCCACTGTAATCGAAGATTCGGGGGCATATAGTTTTTGCCCTGTCCGTCTGTCTGTCTACCTGTCTGTTTGTTTGTCAGCAAAAACTTTAACCTTGCCCATAACTTTTGATTTGTTGAAGCTATGGCTTTGATATTTCACATGTGTATTCCATCATATTTGACCTTTTGACCTTGACCTTGGATTTTGACCCAGTTTTGCAAAATTTTACCCAACATTAACCTTGGACATAAATTTTGAACAGTGCTAGGGCACTCTTACTTCGCATATGTAATTCTTGTGACAAGACCTTTCTTTGGATACCAGAACTTTGACATTTTGACCTCGGAGTTTGACTTTCTTTTCGAAAACTTTAACCTTGGCTATAAGTTTTGAACAGTTGGTGCTAGGGCTTTTCTACTTTACATATGTAATCCTTGTGACAAGACCGTTCTTTGGAAACCAAGTATTTTGACCCTTTGATCTTGACCTTGAAGTTTGACCTACTTTTGAAAAAAAATTACCTTGGCCATAACTTTTGAACAGTTGGTGATAGGGCTTTCATACTTCACATATGTTATCCTTGTGACAAGTTTTAACTTTGATACCAACATATTTGACCTTTTGACCTTGGAGTTTGACCTACTTTTGAGAAACTTTAATCTTGGCCAAAACTTTTGAATGGTTGATGCTAAGGCTTTCATATTTCACATGTGTATTTCCTGTGAGAAGACTTTTCCTTTACCATTAATTTTGACCATGACCTTGATGTTTGAATCACTTTTGAAAAACTTTAATCTTTTCCATATATTTTCAATTGTTGCTGCTCTTGCTTTCATATATCACAGGTATATTCTTCGAGACCTTACTTTTGGTACCAACATATTTGATTTGCATTTGAGAAAGTTTAACCTTCGCTATAAGTTGCCATTCGGGGGCATCAGTGTTTCACAAACACATCCTGTTTTTAATAAAAAGTTGAATTCAGAAATTTTCATCTCTTGTTATAGGATACCTAAAAATTACTTTGCTCTTATTTCATTTTTTTTTTCTTAGATCAATCGTTATCTCCACCCTTTTCATTTCAAAATCATTCTGATTTTAATCAGATGTAGTCAGAAGCTGATATTAATAGGATGTTGAAGTTACCTTTTTAGACCAGGCCTTCCAAGTATCTGTTGATATTCCGGTGGGAACTAATTTTTGTCCCTTTATTAGTTTATTCGTAAGGCTACTCGATATATTCTAGTGAACTTGAAATTAAAAAAACACAGTCTACCACATTTTTTAAATATTTGATTGATACTGATTAAAGACGTTAACGGTGAAGGTGACCTGTCGACAGGGGACGATTATGCTACCTGATTCTACTTCTGGTTTTTCCAGGAGTCTGTGTTCATAATTTTGCAGTGTTAAAAATTTTGAGATCGATCACTGCGACTTATCTTCACCATAAGGGAATGTATTTTATTTAAGGAAAGATACTTTTAATTGACCTTAAATTTTCTTTTCCTTCAAACCTATCCCACCCATTTATCTGTTTTTTTTTAAATATCCCATTTTAAATACTTTTGTTAGGAATGAGAGTTGAAATAAGAAACCTTTATGGAGTTTAAAAGACATATTAATTTCTTACCTGCTCAGGGCCTCCTTGTTTTTGGCTATAATAGGATATATACTTTCCTATTTAATATATTTGTTAACAATAGCATTTTTACGACATTCAATTAATGTAAAATAGATTAACAATAATTCATCTATTTAATTAATCTATGTTAAATATTACTAGAGTTCAATTTCTTTTTCCCTGACACCAAACAGAAGATAATTTATCATTTACTGTCATGTCTTTTTATTATTTTTACCTTTTTCATTAATTAATAACATTCTGATTAATGCAGGTAACTAACCCTCACTTCTCCTTTCTTTTCTGTATTCGCATAGAGCATAGGCAACAATTACTAACATGATGGTAAGTACAGCGCCACCTAGTATTCCTCTAATTATCTGCTCTGTACGGCATCCTTTGTTTGTGTCTAAGAAAAAGTTTGCCATTTTATATGTTTAATTATTCCGAACGTAAAGAAATAGGATCAATGTACATACCCTCCATCCTTTCTGTGTCTGTTATGCATGATTGGTTATTGGACAGAGCGATGCCGTAGCGGTTTGAAGTCAAAAATCTAAATACATAAACCGATCCAGGCTTCAGTTCCGTCACTTTATAAGTGTTTATTTCTATATCATCTGTTCTATTTATTTTTTCATAAGATGCATTCAGAAACACATTTTTGCTTTCGCTGAGCTGAAGAGTTTCTTCTTGTATGTTATCAGCATAGTATGTTGAGAATGACTTCCATAGAATGTACGCTTCTCTAGTTCTACAATCAACATGTACCAATACCGGCGCAATTGGTGTATCTTTTATAAAATAATAAAAAATATACATTGATTCATTTAAACCATAATCTATCATTCTTCTCTTGAATAACTTTTTGTTCTGGATTTAATAGAATAATATTGAAAGCTAATATATTCAATGTATTCGCAGTAACTGAGACATATATCCAACATTATCAATAAAAGATGCAATGTATAGGCAATTGATTCTTCGATAGAACTCATATACTCACATTGTACCGAAACAACAACAGAACCGCTAGAGTTTCCCACAGAGTTTGTAGCTGTACAGGTATATCTACCTCCATCCTCAATAGTAGCGGTCTGTATGACGTAAAGTTGACCAGTGGATACTATGGAGGAATTGTTAGAATTTATCTTAGTCCAGCTGTACTCGGCATGGTCTTTTGGATTCTCGGTATAACAGTACATCCAAACATATTTTTGACCAACTAATACATTCAACAAACTGCCTGGTAGGATTTTTACATCTGAAATATCTGAAATGTTTTGAATTTTTGGTGATATCAAAAAGACTTTATAATCACTTCACTGAATAAAATCAAAATAAAAAAGATGTTAAACTAATCAATACAAATAGGTCATTTGAGACGATACATGATTTATAATTCAAAAGACTTGTTATTATGTTCAATTGGGTTTTTTTTCTCTACGCATTTAGTATGCAATCCAAGAAAAGACAATCGTTTTGACATTTATAATAATATTTTTTTTCTAAAATGCAGTGTTCTTCAATCTCTCAATTATTCATTTAAAAAGGCTTCGTAGATTTCAAAATAACCTCTACTTACAGACTTTTATCAGAATTCGAATCTGAAACTAGATATTTAAATGACCACTACTTTACCTTACATTTCCTTTGAAGAGAATATACAGATCACAGCAAACATGAAGGAGTGTGTTACATTGTCGGCCCATTTAGTCAATTAGATGATAGCGGAATGGAAGAAGGGAATAGGTTGCCCTCCCCCTCACTTTTCTTATTTCATTTTTAGGAAACACACCGAAATAATCTCTCTCAGAATTGAATGAAAAGTAAGGGTTGCGCCCATCATTCTATTTTAATGCTTAATTATGTAAAATAAAAGGATATCGGCTGTTTAAGGGGGCCTAAACAGATTTTGATGAAATTATTAGAAGTAAAGAAACTTTACTTGCATGTTTATAGTACATACATCTCACGTCTAGGGTATATCTGTTGGATTCTACACTATGTCCCTGGGCGTTGCTGGCTATACAATGCACTTGTTGACCATTATCTCCTACCACGCTAGTAAACCGCAGTACTGAGGTCGTTCTCACCAGGTCTTCTTGATTTATATCTTCTGTGGACGTAGCCTGACTAGTGACGTCAGAAGTTGCTTTATACCACGTGATCTTGGCTGGAGGGTTACAGTAGTCTGTTCGACAGGTTAGAGTTATCGTCTCACCCCTATTGACTCTTAATTGAGACGGGGTCAGGATCAAAGTGGATACAGGTACTGTAAAAAAAAAATATGATAAGTAGCTTTCAAAAACAGCAAAAGCCAATATGGTTATGAAATATGAAAATATAAAAAAGACAATTGCAGTACAGAAAGGGGTACGTCGTAAGCTATTTTGAAAAAAATACCCCCAAAATTGTTCCATACTAATAAAAATTCAGATAAACATAGTAATTAAGGGCTGGATGTAAAACTACATAAAGATTTGTCATAGTGAAGATGTATTTTAATATAATTTGAGACATGTCAAGTGAAAAAAACTAGCTGGTCATTTATACTTACCGTCTTTTCTAAAAACCCTTTGTTCAACTTTCTAGTATCGAGGTTTAGGTCACATTATGTCAATTTATTGTCAAACACATGTTTATAGACATCAGTGCTAATCTGGCTTACATTGACATAAGATAATTTAAGCTGTATGAAATTGAAGCTTCAGCTCATCTAATTATTGAGATAACCACATTTCAAATGTATAGGTGAAGAAAACATTGGGTAATTTTAAGCCGCTTGTATTTAGGATTTGAAGAAATGAATACTTTTACATGCCAATCCACTATATTGTCATAGAAATGATATCTATTGACATATCAATCACCTAAGTTGTCATAGAAATGATATCTATTGACAAATCAATCCACTAAGTTGTCATTGTAATGATATCTATTTTCTTCTTCAGAACCATGTATCTCTATTTCATAATGAAGGCCTAAAGTTAATGTTTTCAGATAATAAATGTTTTTTTTTAAATTCTTCTTGATGAAATTTAACAATAATTTTACTTTCACATATACTATAGTTAATTTTCAACTTAAAACACAAAACCCAACTTTTAAACAAGTAGCTTTTACTTAACGTTTAACCTTACTCACTTGTAACATTTAACGTGATGGTATTGCTTTTGGGGCCTCCAAAGGGCGGGGCACAATACATGGTTACTTTATGCCACGAAGAATCAACAGTTGTTGATATCCTGTAGGTCTGGTTGTTTGGACACTCAAATGAAGTAAATAATCGACATCCACTACAGGAATTATATACAAACATACAATTTCTTTGTCCATAACTGAAGGCAGCTCCCAATTGACCATTTGCGTACACGCATTCAAACGTCACTGTCTGGTTAACAAGAACATCAGATGCGGGCATTACTGACAATGTTGCTACCCCTAAAATATACATGTATTATTAAAAATATGCACAATGTCTTTATGCATGAAGGAATTCAGAATTAATGAGAAAGCAAGGTAGTACATAGCTGGAAGGAAATTACGTAAATCAAAATGACAAATTGATTTTTTTTTTAAAGTTTTGTCATGCCTATGTTTGCCATGATTTTTTTTTTTTTTTTTTGAATTTTAGTTAATAAGAGAATCTTACCAAAATTATAAAAATTAAGGATTAAATCGTCATGTTTTCATTACTAGCAAGATTTCATTTCATATCATTCTTCTGTTGTTTAAAGCTATATATATCGTATCTGAGCTAAAAAATAAAAATACGAGATTGAGTGTAGATGAACATGATATTCGTTATTTACGTTCGAATTAAAATTTTCACCGATTTTGAACTTGAATGACCCCACGTTTCTATAGTTAAATTGACTTAAAACTGTGTCTTATATTTAAATGCGGAGTCGGTAAATAAATCGGTTATTGTTTTAAATTTTTAATATCTATGAAACGCGATTGATTTAAATTATGTAATTTAATTACAGGAAAGTCCTATCTTTATATAAAGTAATAAAACAAATTGAAAAATCTTTATAATTTTAGTTAGTCAAATTATCAAAAATACGCCATATATGACTTTAAAAAGTATCACAAAAATAAACAACTTATGAGGTGCATAACACACATAGCTGTTTATGTTAGGTATAATAGGATAATAAAGATGTTCAAAAGGTATATGTTCTTATGCTCGATCTGTATAATCGAACGATCAAATGTAACTAGACAGTATAATGAAAATTAAAAAAAATTATGTAATTACAAATCTCGAGACACAGTTCACTTATCTATTAGTCTTTGAAATGTTATCATTGGACGTAACGACTACTCTGCATATCCTTAATTTCTGAAATATATTAAGTATTGTACTCAATACGATTTAAAGTGAAATATTAAAATGCTTCCCTATTCTATCATATCTTGATCACGTTCATTACTTTGTACATGGATTATTGTACTGGTGTTCCATCCCTCCTTTCCTACTTGTCTACTGCAGTAGACTTCCTGGTTATGAATGGGCTTTAACAGTGTAAGATTAAACAACCAAGGATCTTCAAAACTACTTTCCATAAATGCTGATTGTGTCATATTTGAACATCCCTTGAACGAGCCTCCACCGGTTCCATACACAACACGGTTTCCTTGGTTGTCCAATGTAAAAAACTGATAAATTCCTCCAGAATTTGTGGACTGACAAGTTAAGACTAAAGAGTGTCCCTCCCTCACAGTGGCAGACGGTCTTGGGGAGATTATAAGTTTTGGACCTTCAAATATATCATGCAGGAGTTATGTATATATTTGGTAGCAATTTCAACATACACATATTAATGTTACTTGTTAAATTTAAAAAACAATATAAGATACTAGATACTTTTTGCTAACAACAAGTGAAAAAAATTATTAATTTTATAACATAACTATATAACTTACTCGTTATGATCAGAGTTTTATTATCTATTGGAAGGCTTAAGAGTGTGTATGTAAATGTTCCTTCATCATCTTTACTAGCGTTGACGATACAAACAGAAACGTGAGAAACATTTGATTGGCAGGAGAAAGGTCTATTCCAAGCAGCTTTAAAGGTTATCGCTATTTCTATACTTCCACTAAACTGCATACAGAGTACTGAATTATCTCTCTTTATATCCCTATCCGTTGTCGTTTTGGCTTGAGGAAACGAAATACAACCTTCGCCCCCTTTGTCTATGAAGACTGTCCGTGAAGCCTCACCTGTGGAAAAGTAATAGAAAAATAGACTGTAAAAATAAACTGAAGTAGGCCTAAGGTAAATAAACCTCAGTCAAATAATAAATATTGCTTTAGAAAATGTACTATAAGATTATTGAATATTACACTCTTAATTCGTTTCCGCAACAAGGAAAAAAAAAAGTCCCTTACATGTAGTGCCGAAATATTTTTACAGACTTTTCCGACGTAGCAAATATTGAAAACAAGAGGCCCAAGGACCTTAACGGTTACCTGAGTACAACAATTTAGATGATCCATAAAATGATAAATGAAGCTTTGTTGCAAGATCAACAAAATAATTGGTCTAGTATCTATCTGTCCCCCATCTGTCACTATTACTATGCAGACTTTTAACAAAATGTTTTTTGATTTTTTTACCCCATATTATTACCTCTCACACTGGCCTCGCTTGGTTTTTGAAGAACATTTAAAAAGATAAGTTATTTTTGTTTCATTTTTATTTATCTATTATTTCCAAGTTTACCTGATCATTAAAAATATGAAAGTACTTTTTGTATTATAAGATAAATGTTCTTGCATAATTCTCTTATTCTATTAACCTTTCAAATATATTATCTACAGTGATTAATTATGAAAGGTGAATGGCAAAGAGGAATAACTTCACTCAGTAGAATACAAATTAATAGAGCCCTGGCCAGGACCAGAACACTTGACGAAATGGCCCAGATGTTCAAAATTCTAGTAAAAATACCCTTGCTTATTAAAACTTATACTCTGTTTGCCTCCAATATGCCCAGGAGCAGAGAAGATTTTCAAAGAAATAATGCATTTTCACTTTTTAACACAGCCCTACCCTAACACCAGAACCCATGACCCAGGCTCATGAAATTTACAAATTTGGAAGAGGTACACTCATCATCATAACTATGGAATTAGTTGAAGATTTTCAAAAGAATTCACACATTTTCACTATATTATCAAATAGCCCCCCTCCCCCCCCCCCCCGAGAAACAACAGAACCCCTGGAAGAAATTATGAATTTCCACTATATAATCAATAAAGCCCCGCCCTAACACCATAACCCTGATCCAGGGGCCATGAAATTCGCAATATCTTCAGAGGCACTCTTGCTCATCATGACTATGTAGTTAGTTTGTTTATTTAATATCCATGAGCAGAGAAGAAGATTTTCAAAGAAATAATGCATTTTCACTATATAATCAATAGAGCCCTGCCCTAGCACCAGAACCCCTGGCCCTGGGGCCATGAATTTCAAACTTTTGGTAGAGGGCTCAATGTTTATTACAATCATGCCAACAGTTTGACTGCTTGATGTCCAGGAGTAAAGAAGAAGATTTTTAAAGATTGCAATAATTTTGGTGGTTTTAGCCCCACCCTTCAGACCCCAGGGAGACAGGGACCATGAAATTCACAATTTTCGTTCCCCTTCACCCATGAATACTATATGCCAAAATTGGGTGAAATAGGTTGAGCGGTTTCAGAGAAGAAGCTGAAAATGGTCAAATGTTAAAGCACGACGGACGACGCACGATGACAGACAAAAACGGATAGCAATAGGTCACCTGAGTGACTCAGGTGACCTAAAAAAAAAATTGTGAAAATAAAACATGATACCAAATGGTGTACTCACTGAAACCCCAAAATAAAAGCAATTTTACAGAATTCACAAAGTGAAAATATTTTACATCCATTTTTTGTTGAATTCATGTATTTCTTCCTGGTTGCTTTAATAGATATAAGAAGATTTACCTGTTCATGTTGAGCGTGAATGATTTATAGAATATCTATATCTTTTAACAGATAATCTGACCTAAAAATATTTGTTTATCTAGAGCAGTATTTAACAGTGAAATTTCATTTTATTGAAATTATGGTGTCTGCTATGTGATTAAGTGTCGTACAGTTTCTAAAAATTACTAAAATTAACAAAATTGTAGTGCAGTATCAAATGTTTTCCTGATGGTAAATCAAAAATTTCACTTTAGTAAATCAAAGTTTTTTACTCTGATTTTCAGATTGTTATATACATGTATATTTCATGTTTTTCAAACCATTTATTCAAATTTTATATCAAGGGGAAGTATTATTTACATATTATCATCTTCAAATATCAATTCGACATTTAGATATATTGATCCCTTCTCTGTTTTAAAGGTAGATGTTTGATCTACTCAAATGTATATTATTTAATTGAACTTTTGAACATGATTATAGTTCGTCATCTTCACATTTCATTATGGAACACGGGGATCTAACTATACTGCAAAATGAGCACGTATGTATATTTATATTTAAACGTGTCTCACTCTTCAAATGAATGCTAACATACTGTTGAATTTTTCTAAGGTTTTTTCCACTGTACTTTTGAGCAATTGTATATAGCAGCTCAAAGACATGGTGGCATATCCCCCCCCCCATATGCATGATAAATTATATTAATATGCAACATTATCATGTTGCATGCGTTATATTTTTTGTTAACATGCAAAATACATGCAAGTTACCAATCTCTTTAAAGAATCTAATTTAAATGCCGGTAAACTAATTTACTAACTCCTTCATATGACATCATACAAGCAAAATACAACAGGATTATGTTGACATGCGACTTATTTATGTTAACATGCGAGATACATGTAATTATATAGACATGCGACTTACTCATGTCAACATGCAAGATAATTATGTAGGCATGCAACTTATTTATGTCAACATGCAAGATAATTGTATTAAAATGCGAGCTAATTACGTCAACATGCCAGATATGTATGTTGACATGCAACTTATTATCTTGCATGTTGACATAAATATCTCGAATTTTAAAATTTAACTCGCATTTTTACATACATAAGTCGCATGTTGACATAAATAAGTTGCATGTTTACATATTCTTGCATGTTGACATAAATAAGTCGCATGTCTACATAATTATGTTGCATGAAAACATAAATAAGTTGCATGTTGACATAAATACCTTGGATGTTAACAAACTTATTCATTATAAATCGCATATCAACGTAATTATATTGCATTTTATGGTGGCATATTTCTGCCCCATGTGTGCAAGTTATTTTTCTATCAAATATGTCGATATGCAAGATAAATATGTTGACATGCAAGAAAGTTATGTCAACATGCAACATAACTATGTTGACATGCAAGAAAATTGCAATCAAATAAGAATTATAAAAAATCTGAAGAAAAATAATCTCAAATATTGCCCACATGTGACTTCAAATATTCTAGAGGCTACTTATTTATGTAGACATGCAAGTTATTTATGTTGACAGGCGAAATAAATATGTTGGCACGCAAGTCATTTATGTCAACATGCAACTTAGGTATGTTAACATGCTACTTATTTATGTCAACATGCAACTTATTTATGTCAACATGCAACTTAGTTATGTCAACATGCAATTTGTTTATGTCGGCATGCAACTTAGTTATGTTGACATGCGAGATAAATATGTTGACATGCAACTAAGTTATGTTGAGTAGCGGATATACATATAATTTTAAAAAGTAAATATCCAAAAATGAAATCACAAATCGATGTAAATGTATGAAGACCCAGGAATGGCAAAAAAGTTTACAGTGAATATGATTGATTTGTGATTTCATTTTGGATACAAACTTTTTAGATATGATCGATTTTCAAAATGATAAGATTTTGAATTAAATGATAAAATTAAAATGCAAAAGAAATTATGTGAGTTGCATGTTGACATAACTATCTTGCATGTCAACATATTTATCTTGCATGTCGACATATTTCAGAGAAAAATAAATTGCATACAAGGAGCAGAAATATGCCACCATAGCATCTTGCTTGTATGATGTCGTAAACTGGCGTTAGTAATAAGTTTACCAACATTAAAATTAGATTCTCTAAAAAGATTCGTAACTTGCAGATAAACATAAATATCCTGTCTGTAGTATACAGTTATAGAATGGGTATGAGGGAAATAGCAAATTTATGGTTCCCCGAGGGAGGAAATAGTTTCCTGCCGAGGGGAACCATAAATTTGCTATTTCCCGAGTACCCATTCCATAACTGTTTTATTATACCGAAACAAACAAAGGAGATTTATTAACTAGAGTCTTAGACATTATTAAAACAATATAGAGGCATTTATATAAATAATCAAAAATGCGCGTGATTCCAATTTTGTTAAATATGTAATGCATCAATACGGAAAAAATAAAATTATTTTTTAAAAAATAATAATTTCACTTACATTTCGAAGGATTATCGTTTTCCTCATTTTGCTTAGAAATTTCAGTATGATTTTGACATCGCATGTCGAAATGTTTTGACGTCATAGTTACATTGCTAATAACATTACGTCACGGACTCGAGATTCCTTGAACGCTCCGCCCACTGTTCATTTTAACTGGTTAAAATTAATAATAAATATTCATGAGGGAGTAGTCCCAGGGAGTAGCTCTGATTTTTCAGGGAGTAGTCCTCAGATGGGGGAAATAGTATTTTCTCGGGGAAATAGACAGATTTATGGTATTAACTTTATATAGAGTAATAAGAGTAGAGGTATAATAAACCTAATTATCTTGAATGTTGACATTTTTTATTGCATGTTAACATACTTCATCTTAATGTAGACGGCAGAAATATATAACCATGGACTGATGTAAAAATGTTCTGTGCAGGTTTGCAAATGAAATAAATGAAGATAACGAACAGTAATCAACCTCAAAGGATTTATCAACAATACATATCTGTGAAGAGGACAAAGCACGGACCCCTGGATATTCCAAATTGGCGAGTATAAAATTATAATGATATCTCACGTATCAAGCATGAATGAAAGTTTCAATTTTTACAGTAATCTTAATTTTTCATTAAGTAAATCAATTCCTTAATGTTTCATTTGGCATAATTTGGTTATTCAAGTTAATTCAAACTGATAATCATTCCACGTAAACCTATTATTAAAATAAAAAAGCGTCTCCTTCTCCTATAAATAAAGAATAAATAGTTTGCAACACTTGGGTTTCCTTCTACTTGTTCAATTACTTAGAGTTACCTTTTCTAAGTAAAGTCCTTTTGTTCAAGGTGGCGGGGAACAGTTACATGTAATGTGCTATCTACCCTTCATTTTTTTTTTAATTTTTAACGCAGAGTTTTGATTCCTGTATTTGATTCCTTAATGTGATTGATTGTTGTTTTCTCCAACAGTGAAGAGTTCCGCGGCAAGTATTAGTTTTTCATTTTTTTAATGGCATTCTATTTGAATATTAATAAAATGAGTTAGTCTGTTAGTCCATATAGATGACTTGAAATTTTCTTTTCCTTCTCATTATTAGGTTAGGGTTAGGGTAAAGTATATACATCAGTTGATAAAACATTATCCACTGACTGCAAATGGGAAACCTCTTTCCACAAACCCTTGACGAGACGTACATATTCTCAAAGGATAAGCTCTCGAGACTCGTCTCTGTGGCTTTGATAGAAGAAGTATTATTCTAATATACATTACTTTATAACATGGTAATAATTTTCTTGATATTGATGATGGCTCAAAGAAGTAAAACACTGATGAAATAATTTTATTTATTTTCCATATATTACAAATGTTTTTGAGAAATTTAAAAAGCCTTATTTCACATCAATTTGCAATTTTGTTTTGGCCCAAAGAACTTACCAGTAACCGAGAGAGTCACGTTTTCCCTGTAATCATAAACGCCAATCTTCAAAGAGAACTGCCCAGCATCTTCCTTCTGTATGTCAGTAAAACAAATAGACATCTGTTCGCCAGATGCGTTACAGCTAAATGTTCTGTTTAGCCACCCGTTTGGAATTGGATATGCAATGACAGACAAACGATAACATAATGTTGTTTTATTTCTTACAATATAATGTGTAATGTTTTCTCCAATTGTTGAAAAGTTTAGACAAATGTCATCTCCAACCTTTGTGTTCACAAAGGTTCCATAGCATCCTGCAAATCAAAACCATAATTGAATTCTTAATTTAGCGTATGATTTCATGTATCCCGATGCACTTCAGTAAATTCTATTTACTTATTTCATAAAGTTCAAAAGTCCATTGAAACAATACAAATCAGGAGCAGAGCAAACACGGACCACTAAAAACATCAGAAGTGGAATCAGGTGCCATGAAGGAGTAAGCATCTCCTATCGACAGGTCACACCTGCCATGTGCTCCTTGTCATGATAGGGCCAGCGGAAAAATCCATTATCAATTCAATATTTATTATATCCTAACAGTAAAATACTGTAATTTCTTTATTGACTTAATGGCACATTTTGTCACAGTGAGAAAGGATGTTAAAGTGATCCTCTGCAGAATGTGACAGAATATCAGAAGTGCGGCAAAACTCGCGATTTTTCCTCCCTTCACGACGTACGAGGGGCATTTGAAAAGTTCTGAGAACTGCTTGCTAAAATATTAACCATTACACGGAAGTTAAGAAGTTTGGTACCATTGAAAAGAGCTGGAGAATTTGCACCTATATTAACGTCATTTTTTTAATATTTATGACGTAATAACTCCAAAAAATGACGTCAGAATCTCGAATGTTTAGCATACTGAAAAGTCGCGTTTTTTTGTCCACATGAGAACATCGAAAAAGTGCTGTCAAAGGCCTCTTTGAAAAGATATTTCAAAGAAAATTTGTATGGAGGTAGAGTAAGACTGTAAAAATGGTACAGTAAATCAGTAATTCCATATTTTATTTTTTTGCTTGGTAAAAAAGCACGGTAATTTTATCTTAGGTGTTCATAAAATATTTTTATTTATATGATATAGATGGATTTTCGGTCTATTATATAGCTCTCCCCTATATTAAATAAAAGATATTTTATATAAAACTGAAGTGTAACAATGCAGTTTTCCATGAATGTATCTTGAGTGTCAGGGCTCTTACCTTTACGAATAAGACGTACAAAAGTCTTCCCCCGGATTGTTTCTGTGCGTATTTTTTCATATCATTTCAACTTCGGCGATCCAAAACTCACTATTGCCTTTGACTTTCGACTCAAAAAAATAAATCTGAGTTTCTTTGCTATGTACAATCTTATTTATTTTCCATGATTTAAAATTTTCGAACATATCGAGTTACGGCTGGGTCAGAACTTCACCGGCGCCATTTTGGTTTTTACGAGAAAATATAGGACACCCCTCACTTAACCTCTCTTGAGCTTTAAACTTTCCCGCAAAATTGGTTAAAACACCTGACGAATTAATGCCAGCAAACTCTGTAACACCGTCCACTATTCTCCTGTTATTGTAAACTTTTTGATTTTCTCACAGAAGCGTCTTTTTTACCCAATATTTTGCACGAGATTCGATAATAACATGCTATGTTTGACACATTCTTAAACCATCTCAGAACTATAGGAGATACTATATATAACTTCATATGATAGACTTTAGTCTATGTAAACATTTTTCCAAGTGGCAGTTGTGTCCGTTAGCTTCCATCCGAGTGATGAACAAAAGTTGACTTTAGAATTTTACTTCACTGAAATTGTGTCTCTTGTTACGTCATTTTCATGGTCAGTATGCTAGACATTCGAGATTCTGACATCATTTTCGAAGTAATTACGTAATAAAAATTACATAGTGACATCACAATATGTGTATATTTTTGTGATCTGTCCAATGATATCAAATTCAGTAATTTACGTTAAAAGGTTAATATTTTATTAAACAGTTCTCAGAACTTTTCAAATGCCCCTCGTATTTAATGTAGAAAAAAATTCATTCTGGTCTATTATTATTTATCCTGACACAGACTTAAATTGCAAAACAATCTCCAAATAGGTTGATAAAATCCATGCAATTTTTTCATTCTCTTAATTCCTAAGCTATGATGTCTCAACCGTTCAATTGTTATAACGTCAAAGCACTGAAGCAAGGGAAAATCACTTAAAATGTATTAAGCAGAAAATTCAATATTTTGCAGTTGGATATAGAATTGATTTTACTCGTAAGACAATACTTCGCACTCGTGAAAATATTAAAAAAAAACAAAAACATTCTGGCTCCACTGGTGAAATAAATTCCACTTCAACATATGGGTATCCTCTAAGAAAATAATGGCTTAATAATTTGTATGAGAAACGTCAGACAACATTCGACTTAAATATAGATTTCTATTTGCTGACATGTGTGATTCGCAGGATAATAAATAAGAACGGATTGTCAATATTTTTCTTGACTTATATTTAATGTGCTCTAGTGCAATGCGGAAGTAAAGTTTTCATGTGTATACAAGTTATCATTGTCATTTAAGAGATAATACTGATGAAATACGTGCATAATAGTAGACAAAGAGTGATATTTTTGTGGCTTCCAGTTTTCGAAAAGATTTCATATTTATTACAAGTTGACAAAAGGCAACAGTAAAATATTATAAGTAACTTACTTAAGGTATTTAACCCATAACTCTGTTTATTAGAGACACATTATACTAAAATTCCTTTGGACTATAATTAATGTTCCTTTCATGTTAGGAATAGCAATATTTTACTTACCTACGAAGACGAACAAGGGAAAGCTCACAACTATTAATTTAGGCATTTTTTGTTGAAATTTCCGTGTTCCAGATAAGTAATTGTGTACATACTTATATCGACAAAAGATATGAAGGGATAAGGAACTTATCATCGTAAATATTTATAGTTCAGCTTATATTTTGTATCTTTAAAAAAGTAAATATTCATAGTTTATGCTATAAATTATATGTAAAGAGAATAAATATTCATAGCTGATGCTACGAATTGCATGTTATGGTAATAAATATTCACATTTTAAGTTATTTGTTTAAAAAAGACCTGGGCGTTGTCAAATAATGACTACTATTGGTTTATTTGCCGTACATTCATGAAATATATGGAGATAACGAACAGATTCAAGCTCAAAAGTCCATTAAACATTACAAAATAGGAGCAGAGCAAACACGGACCTCTAAGACATCAGAGGTGGAATCAGGTGTCATGGAGGAGTGAGCATTTCCTGCCGACCGGTCACACCCGCCGTGTGCTCCTTGTCATGATCAGGAAATAACGGAAAAATCCGTCAACAATTCAGTGTGTAAATAATGGCCTAACAATTAGTTTGAAAAACGTCAGTCAGCATTTGACTCAATGATAAATTGTATTTGCTGACGAGGTCATTGTATCGACCATAGAACGAAATGATGACTTTAAACGAGACTGCTGATATTCTTGTTTCATCAACTTGTTTGTTAATAATTTACCTCATTTTAGAAATTGTACATACGTAGAGCATGCTCTTGCGTATCGAATCAACTGAGAGATATAAACTCCGTATGCAGGTGTTGAAGGTATATTGCTGCATAAGTAAGGGAAGTTGACGATTGAAAAGTTAAAGTCATCACGTTTATCATAAAGCTTGGTTGTTAGATTACCATTAACGTCTTTTTCAAGTAAAATATCCAAATATGAAACAAATGTGTCAGACTCTGTAGTATCTTTTATCTCAAGCTCACCGGGATATATCGTATCGACATAAGAATGGAAATAACCATTGTTAATTGACAATACGTCGTCGATATATCTAAATGTCGAGTTGAATGCCACAGCAAGTGTTTTCTTCTTTTCACGTATAAGATTTTGGACAGGAAATCATAAGACGATTGTAAAACAGGAAGGGTCGTCATATTCCGTATATGGTACTCAGAGGTCTCTGGTGAGATTTAAACTCTATAAGTTTTTTAATTATAAAAGTAGAAAAGATATATAACCACTTTTTTTTAATATTACAGCTCTATGTTTCCTGATGTTTACTAAAATTGTATCCCAAAACTATTCATGTATGTCTTATCCTGATATTAAGAAAATTGACAAAGTAAATAGAAAGATCAATTTATTATCACAAAATAAAACTAAAATATTATATATATATATATATATATATATATATATATATATATATATATATATATATATATATATATATATATATATATATATATATATATATATCATAATATATTCATATTACAAAACATTATGAAGTATGTTTGTGAATCAGAATATCACATTGTTATCTATGTTTGCATACAAAATATGTTAAAGAACAAGAATTATCCTTCTCTTTTTTAAGCGTTGGGTGGGATGGGATGGAGTGGGGTGCGGGATGGGAGTGGGAGTTAGGTATTGGGGAAATATTCATAAAAATTAAAATTCTACAGAAAGTTCATGTTAAAATATGCTAATTAGAACTTTAGAACTTATTAAAAATAACTGAAAATTAATATAAAATCAAATTTCACAACCGATTTTTCCTTTACATTTTTTTAAATTTAATTCAGCAAAAAGTGAACAATTGTATACATGTACAAAAATTAAATTCTACACAATTCATATAAAGCACGTAAATGTTATGATTGTTTTCAACGAAATTTGATTTGTCTTTTTTACGCAAAAAGCTATAAATATATTTCTCCTTCTTCCTTTTCTCCTGTGTTTGTGTTCCCGTGTTCCCCTGGCGCAGGTGCCCTTCACAATAATCGGCACTGCATCAATTTATTACGTGGAATAAAAATAATGATTATTCTCAAATATTAAACATTGAAGATTTTTGATCAAGTTGTGTATTAATTTATAAATCAATAACTCGACTTCGGTAATGTATTAAACTGACAAAATATATTTTTTTAATTCTTTAGTTGTTATTTCCTGGAATATTTATATAAATTTTATTTAAAATTATTTTTAATCGATGTTAAAGAATTACAAATTCGTTTTTTTAATACCTAGTTTACATACAAACCTTTCCCTCACTTCTTTACTTCCTAAAATTGAAAATGAACAATCAAAATGTCATTATGTAAGAGTATTCAAATAACTAAGCTCCGTTTGAATAAAATTGTGAAATAGATTCAACATACTGAAAATAATAACATAATTTTGTTTTATTTCAAGAACTTTAATATTTCTTGATTATAAATTTATGAATGGATTCAAGAGTTACCCACCAGAAAGTTGTAATGTCAATTTTTATGAAGTAAATTTTTTAATATCTAATATGATAAAGATTAAAGTACTAGGGAAAAAATGGGGTTGATGCGTGTATTTTTTCCTAGCGAAAGTCAATTAAAAGTGACATTTTTGGCACTTAAAAGTAAGACTGAAATGATGATTTAAACTACTGTTTGAAAATTTCTCTTTCTGTAAATAAATACTACAAGACAGTATTAATCATGAGTAAGAGTTTTGGCAATAAGAAATTCATATATTATATAAAAAAAAAATGAAACGTGACCCTTTGGCACTTCAAAATAAGAAAAATTGACGTGGTTAAAGAATATTGCTAAATTTCAGTAAAGGAGTATTGTCATTTTAAAAAAAATTTGCACGAATTGATAAAATTATGATTTAAAAAAATGGTTGTTTGATTGAACTTCGAGTATGATTACTATTCGTTATAATTATATTTCATCGACATATGTAGCCAAAAAAGTTCTACATCTAAATACTCTAGGATATGCTCATATATTAGGACTTACTATCAAATAAATCCTAGACTTTGTTTTATAGAATTCTTATAAAGTTGTGTGGTAATTTATGTTTCCATATCTCTACATCGAGAAAATAATAAAAATTGAATGAATGTATCTATCTAAATAGTCATTTCTACTCAAATGTGGTCGGTGATATGTTAAATACGTTCCTTTCTTCGTAGGTAAACATAGTTAAATTGCAAACTTTTACTTGCAACAGATGGGATTAAACAATCAAATATTCAAATTAAATAATTAAAATATATTCATGTAATTATATGCCTACAAGCAGATATACATTTGAATTAAAACTTTTATTTAATTTACTTACCTGTACAAATATTATCGGTTCCTTGATAGAAATGTTCTTCTATTTTTTGTACAGTATTCATCTCGTAGGTATCTCTTTAGTTTAAACAATAACGAAAGTTAAAACATTAATTAGATATACGACCAAAAACAAAAAGTAGATAATATATGAAGGAAAGAAAGGCAGTGATTTCTTTCGTTTCGTTTCAAATAGGAAAATGAATTATGTTTTACAGCAAATATCACTACTAAGAAAATACATTGACGTATTCAACCAGATTTATTTGTTGAAATACTCTAACATTTACTGCTGAGTGCCAGAAAATATATCACTGTACAATGCATAAGAATACAGCAAAGCTTTACACGCGTTTATTTAGTATAGTGAAACTTTACGTTTGCTTATTTTACTGCTGTGAACATTACCAACACATAATTTTCTTTGAATGGTACTCACAGATTATTTAACAAAATTTTAAACTTTAAGAGACATTCTCTGTAACGACTTGAACTTTTATATAGAAGCTGTGGCACGCATAGTCTCAGAATTTCTCCAAACTCTTTATGATAAAAGTCTTTGATACCGTAAACTCAAATCAGGCAGAAATTGGTTGCTACGTGACATGGTTACCATAGCAACATGTCCTAAAGTTTGAAAAATGGCATTTTTCAACATGTTCAGAGTCCCACAGTTAACGTTTGCAGCAAAGCAAACAAGTGGTAATGATTGTTTCTGAAAGTTGAAGGCCTGATGTCTTAAATGCATGATAAACATGTTTGGTAAATCAACTATTACATACGTTACTATGGAAACAAAGTATTCAAAAGTAATAATTTTGCTCATTTAATTTTATAACATCATACACTTAAGAATAAAAAAAATATATATAGGTTGAAATACAAGCAAATAATAGACAAAAGATCTTTGTAACATATACCATGGAAGAAATATGATATTTCTTATAGGTTGGCAATGGTTGCCATGGTTTTAATACCAAGAAGGGATTTTAAATTTACTTAGTGATTAAATCTAATCCTATCTTTTTAAAAAGCATATTTCTATATAACTTATGATCAATTTTTAAAGAAGTTCATGTGACCCTAATTCTCGCATTTCAAAAAATGCAAATTCAATTCTTTAAATATAGCGTTGCTATGGAAATAAGCCAAAAAAATATGCATAAAAATCTGAAAAATATTCTGTTTCCTTGGATACGTACCCTTGTATGTAGATTCCCAAAACTTTTATGATTGGTAATTATGAACAACTAACCTGACTTTCAATTTTGACTGCCACCCAATCCCTAAGTGGATGCAAAAAAATGGCACATAGGGTTTAATATTGATATAAAATTAACAAAATCGAACATTTTCCCTTCTTGGTTACCATAGCAACAGTGTTGTATTTTTCAACAAACGTTATCAATATATGATATTCAACTTTAGTTTTACCAGATAAGTACTATTCAAGGTGAGTCAAATAATATGTTTCTTGAATAAAAGGTAAGTAAATTCCTAAGGCAGCAAAAAAAATATCACTTTAAACAACTGGTACATTGTTTCCATGGTTACACTGCAAAGTAACAATTAATCCCAATTTTTCTTATGTTGTCGGTGTTGCAAGGTCCAAAGGATATATATGTGCCAGTCATGAAATTTATTGTTTTTCCTGAAGATAGTAGCATTAACCCAATCTTAGCAACACATTTTGGATGGTAACACTGTGTTACCATGGCAACCATGAAAGTTAATTTTAGAATGATATTGCCAATACCTAATTACTTAAGGTCAAATATTTTTATTGTTTTTTCTTAGGTTGTTGATTGAGTTTGATCATTTAACACCTATCATTAGTGAATATTGAGCGTTTTTCTGCATTTTTCAGCATCTAAAATGTATTCCAAATGTACCCATGGTTACCACTTACTTAGAGATAAATTCTAAATAGTTTCTTTATAGCATAAGTGGCAACAAGGTGTCAGGTTTTGGGGAGAATGGTTTGTTTGCTATTCTTATTCTTTATCAAGGCTTAATAAAGATTCAAAGTAGCTGAAAATCTCAATTTTTTCAACTTTTCTGGCTGTTACCATGGCAACCAAGACACATAGCAACGAAATTTTATTTGATATATGTTTCTTGTGTCAAGTTGTAATAATAGGCAAAGTTTCATCAAAATCGGTGACCATGCGTGGCAAAGAAGTTTAAGTGGTTACAGAGAATCGCTATTAAATCTTTTCTTCAGTGTGTCCAAATTTCATTATCCTTGCTATTGTGAAAAGTTTAACAAACATTATTATTCTTTTTACATACCGGAATGTTTGTTCTTTTTGTTCATCTAAAATTGAAAATAATGTTTCATAAGGTATTAAAATCTAAATACTCTTTTATAATTTTTATCAAGCATAATTATTACACATACTAGGTAATAAAATTATATTCAAAGAATCTAGGCCAAGGCCCTTTTTATCATAAAATATATGAAAAAAAACTAGGCAAAGACATTTTACCAGGTAATTTTCGTCTCATTAAAATAACAATAAGGATGATCACAATAACAATGGCTAAGGCAAGAAATGCTCCCAGTGTGCCTCCTAGAATTTCTTCAGATTTCGTAGAAAAACCTGATCCTGTAAATACCAAATTAAAAAAAAATAAGATGTATAAAATACTAGAACATTACTAACAAGCAACATTGTAAAGTATCTTACTTGTCATGCAGAAAAGTTTTCTAGAGTATGTTGATCCATGCTTGTTTGTCGTCAGAATTCTAAATTCATATGCTGTACTTGGTTCTAGATTCTCAGCTCTGGAAGCAAACAATCCTGGATTAGTTGTATCCTGGGATCCCTGTGAACAGTTTGCGAATGAAGATTTAGGCGCATACTGTAGAAGGGAGCTCTGGTTGATAGGAGATGCAGAAGTAAACGTCCACACAATGTCAGCATAGATGTCTCCACAGACAACCATCAATTGTGTCGGCTCTAATGGTGGCACTGTGTGTGTGGAAATAAATGTCTATGGAATTTTCATTTTCAGGTCATCGATTTTTTATAAATAAAAGAAATATGTTATTTTATAATGACTTACCAGGGGTTTTGCTTTTAATGTTAATTCAACTAGAATAAATAATTTATTCGTTATTTACTTACATTGTACTGCTATTGAAGCAGAAATTGATGCATTTCCGACTCTGTTTGAGGCTGAACAGGTATAATTTCCTTCATCTGATTTATCTATCCATTCAAAAACAATAAACGAAGTTGCACTAATCACTGATGAATTTCTGTCTTTTCTCCAGGTATATGATAGTGTCAATTCAGGGTCCTCTACATAACATCTCATGATAACCGTTTGTCCAACAATAGCTGTAATCAATTTTTCTGGACTGATGTGTAAATCAGGTACATCTATATAGGAAGAAAAAATCAACAACACTGCTCTACTGTTCAAATCTTTATACAGTGTATTTAATATGATTCAAAACAGATACACTCTATTGTGATATATTTTATAGCTAACTTTGATGGTAGATTCAGGAGTAACAGAGTTTATATTAAAGTAGGTCCCTACTTAAATGACGAAAAATGACGACCCAGTGATAGGTTATGAAACATGACCCAGTGATAGGTTATATTTGCTAATAAGGTCATTATAATGACCATAGAATTCAAGAAACACTTACTTTAAATGAGTTTGTTGAAATCCCTGTAACATTAACTTATGTGTGAGTAGCCTGCCTCGGTTTAAAAACTGTTGATACCCAGAGCATGCTCTTCAGTAGCGAATAAGTTGCGAGACATAGACACCATATGCAGGAGATATCGGAATAATACTACATGAATAAGGAAAGTTGAAAATGGAAAAAGCTGAGTCATCTCGTTTAACATACAATTTAGTTGTTGGTTGGCCCTTATCGTCTATAATCAGTAAAACATAAAATATGAAGTTGATGGGACAGACTCTTCTTCTTTGTCTTTTCTTTCAAGTTCACTAGGATAAATCGAGTCGACATATAAATGGAAATAACTATTGTTAAATGTCGTCGATATATATCTGAATGTCGAGTTGAAGGCCACGACAAGTGTTTTCCTCTTCTCATGTAGAAATTTTTTAATAAATTCTGCTTCAAAGGAATGTAAAACAGGTCGGCTAATAAAGGAGCAAAATTAATGCCCATCTGGATTTCAACAGTTTATTGGAAGAATCGGTCTCCGAAGACTACATAAACGTTTTCAATGAGAAACTCCAGCATCTTTTTATTATCAACTTCAGAGTATTTGTATGTAGAATCAGAGTGATTTTAACGAAGTAATTTTGTTGATGACCAATCCCAAGATGTGAAAATTTCCGAGTTCCGTTTTTATTGAAGAAGCAGTTGTCAATGACATAAAAAAGCCCCGTTTTTAATTAAACGTGAGGAATGTTTGTATACAGTGTTGAAAAGTCGTACATTTAATGTTATGGACTTTTGAAAAATACTGTCATTTCAAATTTTCTAAAAATTCTTTGGAGTTTTTGAGAATCCACTTCTGATTAACACCACTTCTAGAGTATGCTGTAGCACAGTGCGTTTAAAGTCTCTCCTTAACAGCAGTCGATATTTGGGCAAGAAGTAAAGACATAGGCTTGGTAGAGCATTTGCTGGAAATTATTTTAGCAGATTTTCTACCAAAAATCATCCGTTATTATAATTCTGTCATTTCCAATTGTTCATACACTTGAATGTTTTACTGCATTTTTATAATAGTTTGAAACACATGGCATTAAATCAGTGATAGTTTTGTATTTTCTGTAAAGTTGATTGATTAATGTAAGGATGATCAGAAAGTGCAATATTTATAAATTAAAACTTAAGCGACATTCCAAGCAAGTGCTAAAGTTTGCCGAAATTTACTCTTTTGTTGAAAAATCTGTGTTACAATATGATACATAATGTGCTCAAATAATATATCACTATAATATCACTGGATCCTTGTGTTTAGATTAGCCAATTATTGTTTTAAATTCAGAAAGTATGATGAAAGAAGGAAGTATATATTTTCCTGTACAATTGTGGTTGTTTTTAATTACATAAGATATAATTCTAATGATTCAAATGCAAAAAAAAAAAACTTTAACCAAAAATATTTTGAGTAGGGACCTACCTAAAGTTTTACTCTTTCAATGGAAAGAAACTTCCAAAAGTTAATTTTCCCTTATTATCTTCATTTTTGCTAAAGACATTGCTTTTGATAAACATGTAAAATAAACAAGAAAGCATAAGAATTTTTATTACTCCTGGGGTATCTCGATCTGAATATAATCATGTTGAAATTTACCTACATTGTACCTTTATTCTGAAGGATTGGCTATGTTTCCCTTTGTATCCTGACGGGTAGATGTTTTCTACTGTACACGTGTATATATCTGAAGCTTTCCTTTGTATACCAGGTAACGTAAGTATTGTCCCATTCTGTCTAAAATTGTCAGACTGTGATCTGGTCCAGTATACGGCGGTCTGAATAGGATTCCCATGTATAAATTTACACACCGCCGTTAGATCCGTGCCTTCTACAGGAAACATGTCTTTTATGGGCTCACTGTAAGGTGGATCTGAAAATTTGTGTATTTTAAAAATAATCATCATTTAGGTCTATCATTCAATTATTGAAATAGTTGTCCCTTATCCTTATATGATTTTATATGTCTGTTCTGAATAAGATTGAGATAGTTACATAATACTTGAATGTTAACTGTCTGACTGTGTCGTCCTTTTGCTCCAGATGGGTAGGTATTCTCTGCAGTGCAGCTATAGTTATCAGCACTTTCGTGGTGTATGTTTGTCAGTGTCAGTGTTGTTCCGTTTACCCGGAAGCTGTCACGTGACCTTGTCCAGAAAAGGACTGTATTTGGAGGGTTGCCAAGTGTAGTGTGACAATCCACTTCCACATTGGATCCCTCTTCTACGGGTGATAAGTTAACCATGGGTAAAACATGAGGTGGATCTAAATGTTAAACATAAGGTGGATCTAAATGTAAAACATAAGGCGGATCTTAATTTAAAAACTAAGGTGGTTCTAGAGGCATCAATTATGTTTATAAAGAAAGTATTTTGAAATATGAAAGCTACAAAAATAAATTAAACTTACATAAGACGTTAACGTCAACCGATTGCTGGTCGCTTCCTTTCTTTCCAGATGAGTAAATATTTTCCGCCGTACATGTAAAAATATCAGACATCCCCCTTTGTATGTTTGTAATTCTAAGAACTTTTCCCGCCTGTTTGAAGTTGGCGTCACGTGACCTTGTCCAGTAAATAATGGTATCTGGTGGTCTCCCGGGTGTGTATTCACACGGAACAATTAAATCCGTATTCTCAACTGGAGTGACATCACGGAGGTAGAAGATATTAGGCGGAGCTAAAGGTAGATGAAATAATATTAATTTAAACAATAAAAAATATTCTTTGTATCAATTTTACAAGGAAAGAAATAATTATATTGTTTAATTTAATACTTATGACAGTGTAAGATTTGACACACAGCAAAAATCTTGCTTGATACTTGATAACGGTTTGCTTTTTCAAATAAGAATAATAAAAACTACTTTTCCCAGTTTAATGCATATTTAAGATTTATTATAACTTTATATTTTACCAGCAATAGAGAGTGTCACGTTTTCCCTGTAATCAGAAACACCAACTCTAAGAGAGAATAGTCCAGCATCTTCCTCTTGTATGTCAGTAATACATATAGACATTAGTCCATTGGATCCATTACAATTAAATGTCCTATTTGGCCTCTCATTTGGAATTACATAAACATTGCCAGACACGCGATAACACAATGCTGTTTCATTTCTTACAATATATTGTACAGAAATTTCTGCGATTGTTGAAAAGTTAAGGCAAATGTCATCTCCTATTTCTACGTACACGGTGGTGCTCAAACATCCTGCAAAACAAAAAATAAATTGAATTTTTAAAAACATTTTTCAAGATATATAACCAAGTACTGTCTCTCAGTTCACTTCTATTTTCATACCTTCTGATTTGTTTAAAGGAGATGGGCAAACAAAGTGTGCAAAATGCCTATCGCTTAAAATTTATAAAAGTCATGTTCATTTTGTAAATTTAGTATTTAGAGTAAAGTTCTTATATTTGAAAGGTATGAAATTATAACAGACAAAACTTCTCTGCGGAAAATTCTTTCGGCAAAAATCATTCTTTGCTTTTTAAAAAAAAATGTGGTTTTATTCGGACTCGAACCCAAGCAATAAAAACCTGAGTACCCATTACCTTTAGAGACTAACAGGCTAACCACTAAGATGCACAGCTCATAACAAATAGTGGCATTTAAATCATGTTTGTAATACTACCCTTGACTAAACGAACTTTAAATACTTTTCGGAAAGTAACGAATGTTACCTCATAAAAGTGTATTCTTAAGGTATAATGGGTCTTTGTGAGGAGCATAGAGCATTCTGAAATAATTTCAAAGAAATTTCTACTTTCAGTTACCATGCATGTCAATACCGTTTGTCGAAATCAAAAATTGATATCCAGAATTATGTATTAGGTATTTTTTAATATATTTAATTTTAATAACCATAGCAACATCTTTTGTCAAAATCAAAAACCTAGTAGTTTTATTGAAATCAGCCCAAAACTGTTGGAGGAGTATCGTTTTGAAAAATTGTTTACGGACAGACAGACGACGGCCATCTTAATATCGCATAAGCTATTTTCGTCTCCGACCAGTTGAGGTTAAAATGGAGCATAGACCCATCAAATGGAAAAAAAAATGTGTTATTGTGCGAAGAAATTGTCTTTTTTTTTCTCCTTGAGTGTGTATGTTTCATGGACAAATAACTTTTTGTGAGATTGTTGCAAATGGTGGAGATTGACATTAAGTTAGTTTGGTTAAATGAAATATCATGGAAAATTTTGCCATAATTGAGATATAATTTTTTAAGTTTCTTCTTTGTCGCACAATAGGCATTTTGCTAGCCTTGTTCGCCCAACTTCTTTATATTTGATTACGTGTGAAACCAGTGTCCCATTTTTTCCTCAAGGTTAAATTATGCATAATAGGGCAAGAACGATTTAACGTAAACATTAAGTAAATGTTAATACAGAGACCATTACAATATACAGAGATCTAAACAAACTAGTATTTTTCTTATTTATTCCTGTTTCCAGATATAGTATCTTAAAATATATAAACGGAATAATATGAATTTAACATCATACCTCCTGATCTATGTCATACTGGAATATTCATAAGAATTGAATGGCTTCCTCTTATTCTTATCGGATAACTGAAGGATGAGTTGAATTACGATTTTAAGTCACTTGCCTATCATAATTATGGTTGATATTACTGATAGTAATAAGTTTACCTACCTACGCAGATAATCGAGAAAAAAATTACGGCTATCGACTTCAGCATTTTATCGCTGAAAGAATTTAAAAACCTCACTTTTCCAGACAGACTGAAGAGTTCATCGGAGAGTGAACTTCGTAAATATTTTAAAAATACATATATTACATATTATAGAAGAATAAATATTTATGAAATAGAGAATGTTTATTTTGAGTTTATTTTACCATATATTCATATAAATATTATACAATAAATAATAATATAATTTTCACCTTGTCACACTGCTCACTAGTGGTAAACTAGGACGATATTCGTCGATTTCTGGACTTAACAAATCCACAGAATAATGTATCCTGATATAGTTTTAACTCTTAGTAAGTATTACTGAAATAAAACCAAGTGTCATTTTGAAAGATTTTTTTCACAGATATTACCCATGGCAACACATTATCGAAGTTTGAAACCATAATATGAATCTTTTATACCAAAGTATATCAAAAATAGCTGAGTTTTGAAAAATATGGAAACATTATGCAAGGTCTACTTTGATAGCAACAATATAGATTTGATTGAAACAGGAAAGTATTGACTAAATCTATGATCATTTATGCGAAATAATTTATAACAAGATGGAAACCATAACCTCCAAAGTTAAACCTAAAAGCAACATTAAACGTTTTAAAAACAGCAAACCATACTGAGCGGACCAATTAACAGATCTATGGAACGCCACGCGGGAGACGGAAAATAATTTCATACGATATAATGCGCCTTAGACTGGAATATATATCAAAGCATGAGATACATTTGAAAAATCCCTTAGTCATGCTGACTGCACCTACACGAAATCAATTACTAACGATAATGAAGATATGAGCTCAACAAACCCAAAGATTCTGGAACAAAATTCAAAATATTTGCAAAATCTCTGGCGCACACCATATCAACCCGAAAATCCAATATCAGCCTGAGGGCCGAAGGCCAGAGGCGTAAAATTGGACGAGGGTTTATGTGGGGTGTGATACAGATTTTGACATGCATATGTTTAAAAATATTATTTTTACTGTGTAATTCAATAAATTTGATTGGTTTGCTTGCTATCACGTACAAAATTATATTTTACTATATTGACTTGAGTTGCTAAAAAAATAATTTAGGGAAAATCCAAAGATGTGTTTATAATGGTGAAAAAAAACTTTCAAACCTACCAATTCCTACATAATGAATCTGTTTGTCTCTTTCTTTTCAAAAGAAAATAATATAACAAATGTAGCCCTTTGATTCGATCAATCCATAGGTATATCTACAACCCATGGATCGACCTCATAAAAGGGCTATATTTGTATAACATAGTGACTACACTTCAAAATATATGCACTTTTGATAATTAAACATGTATTCGTCTCTTTTTGTTGAGTTTCTGTTTCTCACCAATTCATTGTTAATGTTCCATAAGAAGAAGAAAACAATAACTTTACAATTTTAGAAGATATTTGATAAAATAAGTCCAATGTTGTTCTGAAGCTGTGTTCATATCAGGGGTGCAAACATCCTGTATTATATAACAAATATATAATAAAATGCTTTTGTTACATAACATTGATGGTAAAATTTATAACTCGATAAAGAAGTTCAAAATCGTGTGTTCGAGTTAATGGTAAACTCACAAATCGGTTTAGTTGCAAAACTGTGTTAAACAGGGAGATAATTTATCCCCTACCTTATTTTCAATTTTCATTCATGATCTGATGCAGGATATTAACAATATTAATCTAGGACTAGAACTAGCTAACCCTAAGCTGTCGACCTTATTATATGCGAATGACATTGCATTAATAGCCAAGTTTCCAGAAGATCTACAAAGTATGTTAAACAAACTACACACATGTAGATGATGCAGACGTTGGAGAGTTCTTATAAACACCAACAAATCCAAATGTATACAATTTTGTAAAAATTGGATTCAGAACAACCAATTCTGAATTCACTATTGGATTAAATGAATTATAAACAGTTGATAATTGTAAGTATTTGGGTACAACGTTTACATATACTGGTGATTTCATCAAAAATGCAGAAAGTCGTGCTAAAGCAGGGTTAATGCTTATGAAAAACTATTTGCCCCTTGTGTGAACCTCTTTTGGACTATGCATCCAGTGTCTGTGGTTTCAAAAATTCCAATCAATAGATAATATTCAAAACGGGGCTATTCGGTATTTTATTGGAGTACATCGCTTTGCACCTACATTGGTTGTTTATGGAGGCACTGGATAGATACCTAGTCGATGTAGATGTTGGATAAACATAATCAGATATTAGGGTTTTAACTTTTGTCAATGATCGAATTACAAGAAATGATTTGAAGTTGATTACAAGAGGTGTAGGAACAATGGGTGCACCAAAACTGTATGAGGAGTATGAACCAAACCTGTAGGAGGAGTATACCATTTTAAAAATTTATTACAGACTGAGGGTCAGCACGGACCCTTACCATCCCAGGGGCCCTTTTGTTCTCTGACCAGGAGAAAGATGCGTATAAATCATTCATCTCAATTCATCCAAAATAAGACGATTTTATGTTTAAATGAAAACATCCTCAATTTGAAGTGATAATGAGCTAGGCTACCTACTTCATCAAGAGATAAGCTTGAATAATTATCTAAAGAGCCATAGAGCATTTGGTACACATTTTTGATTTCTTATAACATTCTTCTTACTAAAATTTGGTACACATCTTGGTTTATATAAACTTTAAATAACAAAATAATGATATTTAAATGTCAACAGTTCCCTTATATGATTGAAATGAATATCACTAAGTTTGTATGGAGTATACAAATTTAGGCCTAACAATACAAGCTATTGTCAGAGACCACTCTTAACCAGAAAAACAACATTTAAATTGTTTTATTTAAATATGACTGCACTTTATAACATTTTAAAATGATTTTGGATAAGTTCAATTTTATTCTGAAATGTCTATTTTACTTGATATAGAGAAATAGTATATTGAAGATGGTATTATCACAGATCAAAAGTGTTTAAATTTATTGATGTACTTTTTTTTTTTTTAAAAAAAGTGAAAGAATGTTAGTATGGAGGTAAGCTACTTTTCTACGACTGATTTAATTAATCATGTACTATTGACTGTAAGCTTGTATCTTTTGTCAAATTCAGATGTGTATATATAAATTGATAATATGAATTTGAAAAAAATGATAAACACGTTGGTTATTCTTAGCTCACCTGAGCCGAAGGCTCAAGTGACTTTTCTGATCAAAGAGTTTCCGGCGTCCGTCTGTAAACTTCTCACATTTTCGACTTCTTCTTCTCAAGAAGCACCTGACCAATTTCAATCAAACTTGCCACAAAGCATCCTTGAGTGAAGGGATTTAAGTTTGTTCACAGGAAGTGCTGCGCCCTCTTTCAAGGGGAGATAATTAAGAATTCGTGAAAATTTGGTGGCATCTTTTAAAGATCTTCTTCTTAAGAACCATTGGACAAGAAAGGATGAACTTATGTGAAAGCTTCATTACATACTCTAGATTCAAGTTTGTTCATATTATAACCCCCATGGGTAAGGTGGGGCCACAAGACGGGGTCGAAGTTTTACATAGGAATATATATAGGAAATGTCTTTAAAAATCTTCTTCTCGAGAACAGTAAAGCATGATTAGTGTTATTATAACAGAAGTATCCTCAAGTTTGTTCCAATCATGACCCCTGGAGGTAGGACAGGGCCACAACAGGGGGTCAAAGTTTACCATAGGAATATATAGGAAATATCTTTAAAAATCTTCTTCTCAAGAACAGCTAAGCCATTATTAGTCTTATTAGTACAGAAGTATCCTCAAGTAGTGTAGATTCAAGTTTGTTCAAATCATGACCCCCGGAGGGTAGGGGCGGGGGGCTAAAATAGGAGGTTAAAAGTTTTAATTAGGAATATATAGGGGCGTTTAAATGGACTAGTCAAACCACAGGGTATATAAGGCAAAGCCTTTGGGAAAGTCAGACATTCAGAAGTTAGCTGAAGAAGTTGGATGTTGAATCAGCAATAAAGAGTTTAAATTCCATCCCTAATAGCAACAGATTCATTGAAATTGAATACATAACAGATGTGTATGGGTTGAATACTCCGTATATTTAGACATAATTCCCATTTGTTAAGGGGAACGTGACCTAATTTATGACCTTGAATTTTGGTAAGAGTTATCTCCCTCTGTTTTGAAAAAAATCAATTTTTAAAAAACTTATATGGTAAAAAAAAAATCGTTTTCAATTGTCATTCTATTTCTAATGTTTAAATACATCTTTCCACCACAGTAAATATTGATATTCTTATAATTTGAATTTTTATTTTTAAAAAATTGCTTGTCCCCATAGACTTCAATGCAATCTGTGTTAATTAATTACTGCTTAGTTAATTATATTTTTGAAACTTTGTCTTGGTAAATCCTTTTCTACTGTTAAATGCTTTAAATTAACATCGGAGTATTATGTGCGTGATGGACTTTTAAGGATAGAGAATTTGGTCTTTGGGATTTGGAAGATGGAAATCCTTATCGCAAATCTTTCTTGAAAGTATTCACTATGACCAAAATAGTGATGCGTTGAGTGACTACCCTAATGAATATGACTGAAATACAATTGAATCTGATTGAATAACAATTGCAAAATCCTATAAAGAATCTGATTGGGGCAGTTTTTGTAAGTCTGCCCACATCCTCAAATGTATTGCCGAAATTACGGATTTTTTTGAAAACGGGTAAAAAAGTTGTGCTTCCTGAGTTAAGTATCGACTTTTGGTGAACAAATGCAATACTTTGCTATAGGATCGTGAGTGTTGGTAAACTGTAAAATGTTCTTGCAAATGAAATCGGTGTCAAGCGTTGACCTGATACCCCGGGACATAATTCTGCGGTTGAAAAACACGTCCGTTTTAATTTCCCCTCAATTTTCTTCCAGTGCATCAATAAATTTAAATTAAAAGTACTTGTAGGAAATACGTAGGAAATATCATTGAAATCTTCTGAAGAAGCCATTATTAGTCATATTTATACAGAAACAACCTTAGGCATTGTAAAATCAAGTTTGTTCAAAATATGACCCCAGGAATTGAAGGGGGCACAACAGAGGGTCACCGTTTTGCAAAAGATTATATAGGAGTCATCTTGAAAAAATCTTCTGCTCAAGAACAGCAAAGACATGATTAGTCAAATTATTATAGAAGCATCATCAAGTAGTGTAGATTCAAATTTGTTTAAATTTAAGGTGGGTATGGTGGGGCCACAATGAGAGATCAGAGTTTTACATAGGAAAACATAGAGAAGCAAATCTTAAAAATTCTTCTGTTTAAGAACAACAAAGCCATTAATAGTAATATTGATATGGAAGCATCATGAGGTAGTGTAAATTAAAGTCCCTCCCTCCTGTTCAATACTGAACTTATTTCTGCTTCTCCCCAGCCAATGTGCTCCTAAAGGTGAGCGATGTGGCCCATATGGGTATCTTGTTTAGAATAAAAGGTGGTCTTCAAATCGAAAATAAAAAAATACATGTATACAGTCAATCAATTTTCCTTCATATGTTTGCCTTAAGATTTAGCAACATGTATTTTTTCCCCTTAAATGTTAGTGTTCCTGGCAGTATTGAAAACTGCGGGCCTTTAAATTTTGTGAATTCGAAACCCGCATTTTCCTTTCATGCCGTTTTTTTCCCTTTGTGTCTCTTTTCTACGTATAACTTTTAATGTTTTATTATAAGCGCCATTTCAAGCAGTTTTCATTTACATGAGACTATTTATTGAAATGTATATCTCTCTCCTATTTTTACTGAGTACTTTTATTTTTTAATCTGAAATAAGAGTAATGAGCATATAAAGTGGTTGCTGTATTATAAGTTTGACTGTACCTGTAAAGATAGTACACTATTAAAAAAAGGTTTTGTATTGATATATTACAAAATATAGACTAAGTGCACATTTATTAATGATTGAGAAGGGAAGATTTACTCATATTCCTAGGGAGAATAGATTATGTTTTTGTTGCCAAATGGAGGTTGAAGATGAGTACCATTTTATATTAAAATGCTCACTTTATCATGAGTACAGGAAATTGTATATTAAAAAGTATTATTGGTATAGACCTAGTATGTATAAACTTTTACAATTATTATCAACTGAAAATGTGAGTGAACTAAGTAATATAGGGAAATATAGGGAAATTCCTCCAAAAAGCAGAAGCACTTAGAGATTTACATCTGTAAACTAAGGATTTTTTTTAATGTTTGGTTGGAAATATTGTATACAAACAATCGTATGTTAAAACAAGTATATGTAGATATTTTATGTATGTATACATCTTCCGTGCTATACGTCCTGTATTTGTAATGTTGTAATCTGATAAGGAATAAATAAACAAACAGAAGAGCATGATAGGTATCTATTAATAGAAACAGGTGATTTCCTAAATTAATGTTGGCAAAGCATCTCTATATATGGCTCCTTACACCTAATAATTTTATAAATAGTTACTCTAGAAGATTCTTCTATGTTTTCCCAAGGTTTTTTTTATAATTAATATCACTATGTCATCATTGGTGTACTATTGATAACTTTCCAAGCAGCTATTTATAGACAAAATCCCCAGTCTATATATAAAGTAATTGATGATATAAAAGTGTAACCTGCGGTCTACGGGTGTAATATATAATTTGTATTTTTTGGACAAGAAGGACTAAATACAATTAAGGTAAGACTCATGAAGTCATTGTTTCCTTGAAGTATATATCCGACAGGCGCGTAGCCAGAATGGAAATGATGTGTACGCAGAGAACGGCAGGGGGTGGGATGGGGGGTTTTGAGGCCCCCCTAGTGTGTCAAGGGCTCTGGTCAGGCACGTAGTATAGTTTCTGCCAGCCAGGAAAAAATTACAACTTTAAAAACTTTGACAAGCAAGGAAGAAAAAAGTCTAAATTTGAAGTCATATTTCTTGTGTTTGTTTGTTGGGGGAACCAAATAACCATGATTTAACAATGCTACAACAAACAGTGGGGGTCCACCCTTTCAATGTACATTTTCAATAGTAAAAGGTTAGGTTTGGAAATAAGTTGGGGTGGAGCCCCCCCCCCCCCCCGATACTTCGTGCCTGCTGATGAGGGCCTAGAATTAAGCTCCTGAGTTTTACCAAATATTTCATTCATTTTCTTGCAAAATAAAAATTATGCCATTTAGCTTTTGTTTAGGAAATAAAAGACATAGTAAAATAAAAGACATAGTAATATTTATTGTTTTAACAAAGTTAAAACTTCCATGGAAACTTATTGTACATGTAGTTGAGGCTAAAAATATAACCGATATATTGGTATCATATGTATTTTTTAACGTTTAAAAACACGTATGCTAAATTTTAATTATGAACAAAAAATGTCGTATTGTAAATCATACTAGTAGATTATAGTATTCAACGATGTGGTTGAAATTTAATTTCTCAAAGATCTTTAAAAAAAATGTCAATGTATGATAGAACAATGACAAAATAATGAATGATTTATTTGGATTTGGCAGTGATTAAATAAAGAACTTCAAATTTTATCATACAGCCATGATAATTCAAAATTTAAATCGAAACAGTATGACACAGAATAATTTGAAACACGAATATATGTTGGTGGTACTGAGATTTTTTTCTCCGAATAATTCTCTTTTCTTTTCTTTCTTTTCATTTTTTCTTTCTTTCTTTTTTTTTATTTTTGAAAATGATGTGTACGCACTTGCGTATTTGCGTATAGGCAGCTACGCGCCTGTCCGAATGAATATTAGTTATAAATTATAACTTATGATTGAATATTAAATTCTTTGGGAAAATCAATTTCTCATAAATTATGCATTAAAGCAGGGAAATATTTTATTCGCCTTCAAAAGAGGCGTAAAGGAGAATTTAAAATGGAAGAAGTTTTACTTCTCAAGGTGGTAAAGAAACCTCTCATTTCAAAACGCTACAAAATTTTAATTAAGACTCAATTTAAAAACACGCCTTTACGATCTGAAACAACGCACGATAAACATGTATAAGCAAAAAATCAAATCAAATGTGAAAAAAAAAATTCAGAGTAAACAAAACAATTTTTTTGATCTCTTTAAACTGTCAAAACTTTCTATCAGTTGTTGAAGACTTACATCTAGTCCGAAATATCTGACATTTTCAAGGTTTTTTTTCTCGATTTGATATTTCCAGGAAAACGTCAGAACGAGCGCCATTATTTTCCTGGCATGTAAAATATCAAATCGTGAAAAAAGCCTGGAAAAGGTCAGATATTTCGGACTAACTTACATCATGACGGTTTCGTCAATTTAAATAGTCATTTTCTTTCCTTCTCTTGCAGATTTGTCACAATGGGATACGATACGGATTTTTTAAGCATTGTTAATATGAATGCCTCCGGACGGAAAGGCCACAAGTTTATGGATTTCCGAAAGTTCGGACTTCATAGTATTGTAGAGAACGAAAAACCAAACCTGCTCTTCCTGCCGGGTGACGATCCAGATCCGGATACACTAATCAAAATGAACTACGAAACTCTGACGCTGGAGCAAGCAGAGCAAGAAACGGTGTTACTGTACGACGTTAACCGACTACGGCTCAGATCCAAAACCGAACTTCCGGAGATTCAAATACCAGGATTGGAGTATGGGAAGTATGTCGCTCCGATGATGCAAATTCTTCCTCCGCAACCAAGAAGTCAAGAGTCCGTGGTTAAGGAGTTTGTATGCGTGTCCTGGCACTACAGTATTACACGTTTAAATGGTTCGCAAAACCTATTTGAGATCGGTCGTCGCCTTATGATATATGCGGAGTTTATGGCCTGGGCTTCCGGAAGTGAAGTTCTGATTGGCGGAGACTTTAATCTTGAAGTAGAACAGATAGACACACTGATAAAAGAGCACAATCAGAGGATAGAGCAACATGTAGATGATCTAAAGCCATTCTTTGAGAGTGAGTACGGTTTGATGCCTTGTATGACAGAAACGACACAGCGACCCATGAGAAGACAGCGTCAACTTAAACTTCACAAATGTGTAAAGTCAAAGGCTGAAAATTTCTTTATCGCCTCCAAAGAAATGCAGCTTTGTCATACAAGAAATGTGCAGCTGGACAGACTCGCTTATAGTGCCACCGCTCTGAAAGTCGCCACTAAATTACCGGAAGTCGACCCAAACCCGACTCGAACTCGGCAAGAGTACCAGCGTGAGCGTCCAAAACCTAGCACAACAGACCGGGTTCGATATTCAGAATATTGTCCAGCTCCATCAAGAACCGAAATGTATATCCCACAACGCCCACCCAAACACCATGGGGGATGACTCAGGCTCAGTAGTTTATAGATCTGCCCGACTTAAAATATGATGTGACAAGACGCAGTCCTAAATTAACAATCAACACTAAGCAGGCAGATGAGACAATATTTTATCAAACTTTCCATTTTCGTTAATAGAAAAACTTGGAAATGTCTCAAGCTCAGATAAATGCTAATACGCATTTTTCTCCTAATGCATGTTGTATAAATTGTGTGAAGATTGTAAATAAAGATAGCAAGATTGTATTTTGTTTTTGTATATATCCGGCGTTAAAATACTTATATGAGTTTTGTATTCATGTCAGTCCATGCTTCTATTTACCTATATTAGTAAATGAACCTATAATAAAACCCAGAATCGATTGGTTTTCCTTAGTAAATGTACAGTGCCCACTGTCCAATCCGACAACTGTGCAATCCGGCACACTGGACTTTCCGACGTAATATTTTATTCCCAAAAATTTCTTTATAATTTATATAGAATAAAACACTGTATATTCCGACCACTGCACATTCCGAATTCCGGCGATTTTTTGTCAACAGAAGTAGATAATTACTTTATGATTTACCCTGAGTAATCCGACATAATTACACTGGTGTACCGTAATTAGCCGCTGGCCAGGTACATGTAACATGAATGTCACGTTTGGTCACAAGATTGGTCTACTTAGAGAGTAGTTAATTACATGTACGAGTTCAAAAGTGTTTATGTAAGCAATTATAAATGAACAGTTTTTGAATTAAAAATTAGGCAATTATTTCTCTTTGATGTTATATATACGTACGTCCCTGTTGTTATCAATTTTATTCTCGCATTGAAAAAAAATAGCATCCACGCGACAGAAAATAAAAAGAGTACATGGTGTTTAGATCGCCTTTACGTTACAGAATAAATAAGATTTTTAGCTTGAAATTAAAATCAAATATGCAGTCAGGGTCCTTCGTAAAGCCATGTTATGAAAAAAAAATGAGTTCGGCGTACTACTGTTTAACATGTATACAATACACAATTTTAAAGGCAGCATCTTGTCTTATAGAAAACGTTTCATTTCCGGGTTAATATACAGTGAATCAAGCGAGGCTGTGTACATAAAAGATTCGCCGAAATCAAAAAATATCGCTTTCAGTTGCCCTTTAATTTTAAAATATTACGTCTGTTTGATTAAAATTCAATCGCACAGTTTTAGAGTTACGTCCCGTTTGTATGAAAAGTCGCGTGACGGTATTAATAGCACAGTCTATGTTGAGAAATAAACAATGGCGAAAATCTGTAGAAAAAAACAATACCACTGTGTAGAGAAGGTAGACGAAATATTTACTTTTATATCGACTGTCAGTAAGTAAAAATTAAATTGCAACATCTCGAAATCTCGAAGCGATCGGCAGTTCCATGTTTTGTCCATTAAAAAAAAGAAAAACATCGTATATTACTGCAGAGTTTACTAATGCTATATCACAAACGCTGTTTCTCAAAGAAATGCTAATCAGATATATTTTAACAGCGAAGAAACACACAATTATGCAAACACTTTGACAATTAAATACAAGTGTACTCTTAACCTAATGAAAAATGATTTTTTTTTATTTTGTATGAAGTCGTCTGACACTAATGATAATGCTCAGAAATATTCAACACTGGGTAATCCGACACACTGCCTAATCCGACATTGTTTTTATTTCCCGCAGCATGTCGGATAAGACAGGTTTCACCGTATTCTGACCATTTCTCACTGCTTGTCCCCCTTGAATTGTAGATGCTATGAGGTCTGTGGCGAAATCTTTGATGTTCAAAATAGGTTTATTAGAATGTAGGTCAATTTCGAGCCCAAAAATCCCAATCTAAGTATTTCAATCAGAGAAAGGATAACTTACTAACTTTGTGGAGAGAGAGGATAACTTACTAGGATAACTTACTAGCTTCATGGCTCTCAATCAATCAGAGAGAGGATAGCTTCATGGCTCTCAATCAATCAGAGAGAGGATAGCTTCATGGCTCTCAATCAATCAGAGAGAGGATAACTTACTAGCTTCATGGCTCTCAATCAATCAGAGAGAGAATAACTTACTAGGATAATTTACTAGCTTCATGGCTCTCAATCAATCAGAGAGAGGATAGCTTCATGGCTCTCAATCAATCAGAGAGAGGATAACTTACTAGCTTCATGACTCTCAGTCAATCAGAGAGAGGATAACTTACTAGCTTCATGGCTCTCAATCAATCAGAGAGAGGATAGCTTCATGGCTCTCAATCAGAGAGAAGATAACTTACTAGCTTCATGACTCTCAGTCAGTCAGAGAGAGGATAACTTACTAGCTTCATGGCTCTCAATCAATCAGAGAGAGGATAACTTACTAGCTTCATGACTCAATCAATCAGAGAGAGGATAACTTACTAGCTTCATGGCTCTCAATCAATCAGAGAGAGGATAACTTACTAGCTTCATGACTCTCAATCAATCAGAGGGAGGATAACTTACTAGCTTCATGGCTCTCAATCAATCAGAGAGAGGATAACTTACTAGCTTCATGGCTCTCAATCAATCAGAGAGAGGATAACTTACTAGCTTCATGACTCTCAATCAATCAGAGAGAGGATAACTTAATAGCTTCATGACTCTCAATCAATCAGAGAGAGGATAACTTACTAGCTTCATGGCTCTCAATCATCTCTGATTGCTGATCGTATTTATGCAATATTCGATTACCATCTAGAAGTTTATAAGTTCCTTATTGTTTTTATAAAGTTCAGCGTTGATTATGAATTTTCAAACACATTTTCTCATGCCGATAGAAATGTACAAAGAAAAAAGTTTTTTAAAAAAATAGACGAAAAAAGGAAGATGTTAGACTTTAATTACACCACAAATATCCAAATTATATCAGTAAACAAAATTCTAATCAAGTGACAAAGACATAAAATCTTGAATAGATATTAACAAAGAACGAATATGAATTCCATAGTGAAGTAATAGCGTGGAAATATTACAGCGCTGACACTAACTGTACGAACAGAACAGCGAGCGGTTGATGTATAATGATACACAACCTCGGAACAAAGGCAACAGATACGAGCGATCGGGACAATACTACCATATATGTATATATTCCTTTCTCTACATATAAGCTATCTATATACATAAATTTATATTTATAATGTCAATAAATATTTATTAACATGTGGTAAAAAGTATAAATAAACCTATGATATAAATAATAAATAGGTGAAATGAATTCTCTGTTTAAAAAGCAGCAAAATTGAGAGAAGCTGCTTTACTGATAAATGCTTCTATGATTTAAATTCTCTGAAAGTTTTCTCTACTCTGGAGAAAACATGCATGTCCATGCTAATCATGCTTCAACTTCCAGACAATAAAATGAAAAATAACAAGCTTCATAATACATTGTATATATAAACAAAAATGGTATAATATACATGTATACTAACAACATCTCTATACTAACAGTGTATGATATAATAAATAATTATTTAGTAATGTACTTCAATTATTCCATTGGAAAATCTTTAACAACACTGAAGGATATGACATACAACCTAATAATTGTACATAATTTATCACAGAATTCTCTTTGGCAACCATTAAAATAGTAAACATCTCTCTTGTACATATACAAACAGATAATGTACAATATTATAAGAGCTTGTCTTGTGTACAAGCTACAAACATCTATAAAGTATAATTAATGCTTACTGTTCATCATAAGAACGGTATCCATCATTGCAATTCACAGGCTTTATAGTGTAAAAACAGTGATTAATAAAATCTATACCTGTAACACAAAACATACCTTTTTCGTACATGTGTTCGTTTGTGTCTTTAAACATGTTTGTGATACATTCAAATATTGTAACACATAATACTTTCGGTAAGTGTGCTGATAAAGTTTGTGTCTTTTTATATATTTGTAATACAAATGTTACGATATGGAAAATGAACACCAACAGACATAGTTTACGCTTTCTGGGGTACGGATTCCATGTTTTGTCTGATGGAGGCGACATTCTGTTTTTCCTGGTCGTGTCTTTGTTTGAGTTTCTGTAGATCTATGACGTCAACAGTCTGGGTGGGGGACGGAGGGCCGCTTCTTTTGGCGGCGGGGGAAAGCTGGGCTGCCACTTCGTACGAATTGTACTGATTTGGCCTTGGTTTGACATTAGGTTTAGGTATACCTTTAGAGTACTCAATTGCCTGTAATGGTAATATTTGTCAATTAAGACCCATTTTTTTCTGCCATCGTAAAAAATTCAAATTAAAGAATTTTTGTTTTTATTTCTAGTCTCTAAAAAATCAACAAAAACATGCAGTAATTAAGAAAAAAACTGAATTATTATGTGTTAAGTGATAACAAGGATTCATTTTAATGAAATGTTAGACGAGAAATTATTCCCGTTACCCTGGTAACACCATGCAGAAAGGTGGGACAAATCATTGCAAGAACCACCCATATAGAGGTTGGATAATCCTTTACGATGAAAAAATATATCATTCCCCATAAAAATTTTCAAAAAAAAAAAAGAATCAGTATCAAAACAATTCTCCAACTACATGCAGGAACTGAGTAACAATTCATGCAGTAGGTTAGTAGTTCTCGTCATTAACATCCGGGGAACTCATTAGTCTCCTTATTAAGACTTACTGCCTGTCTTTTACTAGTTCTCTCCACAAAATGTTTGGGCCTCGGGTCTACATCCTCGGGTGATGTTTGTTCTGTGTACCTCGGGGTACTTACTGTTTTCCTTTTATTAGGTTTCTCCTCCTCCTTTCGAGGGTGAGATGGGGGTTTCTTTATGTCCAGCTCCTGACGATTTTTCTCCATCACCATCCTAGCATACTCAAACTGTTTGTGCCTCTTCTCCATCTAAACAACAACAGAAACTCTGTAATAGTGGTCAACTTGCAGCATTTATATACAGTGTGAAATAGTTTGCTTCATTAAGCAGTGTCTGCAGTTTGATGGCGTTTAGTCATTAGTCACTATATCATGAAATAAAATAACATTAATTTGTATGGGCTTTCTATGTCTGTAGATACTGTACATAAAAGTCAATATGTATTCAATCTCTATCAATTTCTAAAATTAAAAAAAAAACTGTTTTTTGAAAGTCAAACTTAAAAAGGAAAAATCCTTTAACTATCATTGCTTCAGGACTGCTTCTTTAACAATTAAATCTACTTCTGCTCTCCACTGATGTGACATTGTTACTCTTAACTGCTGGCCTTGATGATACTGTAAGCGTTAACTGATGACCTAGAGAATATTGCAACAGTTAGCTAAAGACTTTGGCAATATTATAACCTTTAACTGATTACCTTGACGATATTGTAACCGTTAACTGATGACCTTGATAATATTGTAACCTTTAACTGATGACATTGACGATATTGTAACCTTTATGACCTTGACGATATTGTAACCGTTAAATGCTTACCTTGACGATATTGTAACTCTTAAATGTCAACATTACCGATATTGTTACCTTTAACTGATGACCTTGATGATATCCTAACCTTTAACTGATGACCTTGATGATACCCTAACCTTTAACTGATGACCTTGATGATATCCTAACCTTTAACTGATGACCTTGATGATATCGGATATCCTAACCTTTAACTGATGACCTTGATGATATCGGATATCCTAACCTTTAACTGATGACTTTGACGATATTGTAAGCTTTAACTACTGACCTTTTCTTTGTATGTCTCGTTGTCCAGATCGGGACCCAGTGGCGCTCGACTCAGCCGGACTTCGTTCTGCATTTTCCTGTAGTCCTTAATCGTGTAGACTTGGTACCACGGCTTCTCCTCCGCCGGTTTGTTTTTATGTTGCTTGTACATAGATGCGTAACCGTTCTGTTCAAACTCAGCTGTAAAAGATTTCAGATTCGCAAGTATTATTACTTCCGTAGTATTTTTTTCATTTTCTACAGATACAAAGTCTCTGAAAATAAGTTCGAAAGCACCCAACTAGCATTCAGAAAATTGACTCCAAACGTCCATAAGTACAAATGAATTCATAATTATTATTATGATAAAATAGTGAAGCATTCCTGGTAATTTGCACTTATTCACATAGTCCCCATGAAGAGCTATACAAGGGTATAGAGGTATCATAAAGCATTCATGTTAAAGTTTTCGTGAGGATATAAAGCGTTCCAAATTATCAGCAAAGGTCGTAAAGCATCTTAGAGAACAAACGCCAAGGAAATACATAATTATCACCGCCCCCCTAAGAATTAACGTGAACAATGAGAAGCGTGCTGAGTATTAGCTCTCAAAATAGAAAGCGTCCCTACTAATTAGTTGGCTGTGATGAAATGAAAAATATCCGTGAGCATGAACAACTAAAGAAATGCATGTCAGATCAATTTGTGAGGTTTTGGTTTTAAGAAAAATAAACAATGTTTTTGAACTATAAGAAACAAAGTTCCCTGGTCTAAAATCTCTCATCAAATGTTTGATAATCGATACATATTGATTCATATCATTTTTAAATTCTATGTAAACAGATATGCTTTGATATTTTCTCCGCGAGATGCTATGCCTACTGTGATATGTTTTGTCTCCTCTCATCTCGGTTGAGTTGATCAATACTTCTTATCAATTTATTTTTTATTTAACGCATGTATACACGGTCGCGTATGATTTGTTCCTTTTATCACGAAGTATTTTTATCATTGATCAAGAGATTCCGGACCTCGACGGTCACTGGTCATATATGGGTATCGTGGTCATTTTCACATCCTCTAAAACAAGCGTGGTATCACCTTACAAATTATGCACAGCTAGACATCTTCACTGTAGTGATGTGCCCTTCCAGAGGCAAAATTATAACATTTCTTAAAAATTCAAATTAAATTGATTTTGAGAATTGACCACAGTGCAAAGCAGTCGTGTCTCCAGATTCAATTTGTCTTTTAAAGTACAAAATTCAGAAGAAAAAGAAAACGAAAAGAAATCTAATCCCTTTGACCCCACCATCCTAAAAACAATGCCAGCCAAGAAACTCCTCAGATCTATTTTTTATATAAAGAGCAAATATGGACTTCCCATCCCAAAGCGTTTACAATTTACAAAGAAACCACCCCCTGTGATCCCAAAAGCAGAGCTGCCCACATGATAAAAGGAAAAAAATCGAAAGGATTTTCATGGTCTTGTTTACTTTAAAATGATTTAGATCCCAAGTTAGCCTTAGAAACGGACAATAACAAAACAAGCAAGAAAAGTGAAGGTGGACATAAAAATTCTGATATGGACATCGGAAAAAAAAGAGAAATTGTAAGGTGTATTTTAAATGCTCAAACCGCAAGCCTTACCCCAAAATCGTGAGGGTAAGCAGCTCTGCAAAAGGAAACTAAGCATAACTCTTTATTAGAAAACCTTTGATGCAAATATGAACATCCTAAGCCAAATTTTTAATCTTTCGAAACAGAAATCAATACATATATATTCTATTTCCAAAATCTGGATAAACAACTTAGTAGTCTGTTACCCTTAAACAAATCCCAGCTGAGCTCTTCACTAGACAAAGTGCTAACAATATTTTGGCATAGTAGGTCAAATTGTGCAAAAAACGTTCTGTGATAGTATCAAGAAGAATATCCCTGCCCTCTCTACATTAATAATTAAGGTAGTAAGTTTTTAAGCGCTACACTATAGGTGTCATGAAGAAGATTAAAAATTGCATTTTGATGGTTAAAAACCCTATCCCTCACAACCCCTGAAGGGCATGAATCATGAATTTCGTAAATTTTAATTTCTATTATCTTACACTTTTACCAAAGAAGTGCTTCAGTGATCGAAGTGTTCAAAAGATTAAGCACTTCGTACACTACACAACAAAGGAAGGAACGAATTGCAATCAGGTTAGCTGAGTGACTTAGTTCATCTAAAAGATGCTAAATTAAAACACTATAAAAGATTCAGGCTAAAGAACTACGTTATCAGCTGTTCTTGTCATAATTTTTATCTCATAAAAAAACTTCAACTGAAAAATAAACAATATTCAGTTCATCATTACCGTGATTTAAAATAAAAAAGAATTATGTTACCAGGGACTTATAATATATACGTCCCTGATATATCAAAAAAAGAGAAGAAAAATCTTTACACGAAATTTTCAAGTCACTTGAACTTTTTAAAAAAGTGATATTAAAATATTTTCAAATTTAAATTAGTGAAGCCGTGAATTAGTAAAAGTCAGACCAGAGGCGTACACACTCTGCTGACCTCGGCTACCTAGTTGTCGGTCCAGTTCCTCCTCTGTAATGCTGATCGGGGGAATCTTGGGATAGGGCGACATCCGGTACGTATCCTCATACTGCTGGGGTTGTTCCCCGCCCCCAGGGGCTACGTTCTCCTGGTCATAGCGCGTGTCCTGTACGGGAAAAATAAACATAATGTTACCCTTACAGAAAACATAAACATAAATATTACAACATAAATAAACCCTGCAAAATGATCTGGGGATAAATCGCCAAGCCCAGAAAACATGCTAGTTTATCTTTTTACAATAAAAAGGAAAATACATATGCTAGTATAATATGCCATAATCTTTACTCTTAAACTTATTATTGCGGTTGTTTAATTTTTTTTTTAAGTGTTCAAATATTTATTAATAGTTTCACTAGACCTGTATTTATTTTCTCACGGATCGTTAAGGACGCCTTTTAATTGTTGCTTTCGGAAACATGTAACTCTATCTATGTACATTGAATTCTAGATCTGTTAAAATATTTCACACTTTTGTTTTTAGTTAATACAAGCAGCTTGAGTTACTTTTAAACAATCAAATATACAAAATAAATGTCGACAAAAACTATTTCGTTATAGGGACATTTTCCTTTAAAGAAATTTTAGACAAGATACCTCATATTTCAATAATTTTTAATCGATTAAAAATATCAACGGATTAGAAACAAATGAAATCGTGATCATTGTAATCATTTCTACATGTATATTACTCACTCATTAAAGAGAGAATTTTAATGTGAGATAGACGAATGTTCCTGCATATCATTTACAAATTCAAAGGTTAAAATCAACATTTATCTATAAAACCAGACATTGGAAGACGTTAGCTATATGTTACCTACAACATAACGCCCACCTCTCCCTCAGGCAAAGCTTACTTTAATATTCTAATGGCAGTACACCTCATTCTTATTCTTCTTTTTTTTCAAGTTTTAATTAACAGACTTTAATCAGAATCATCCAAAAAGATGTCAATGGTTTAATTTATTCATAAAAAAATGAGACCAAAAGTCAAGGCCAAGGTGAACTTCCATTGTGGTATATGAAATATTTTATTCCTTATGAAGGGAAATGATTAAAACATCAAGTGCCTGTGTATCAGAGGTTAACCTTTTAAGCTTCAATGTCAAAAGCTAAGACCATTGCCTATGTGAAATTAAAAAAAAATCGGCACTCTATAAAAATTACCTATGCGCAGTTTTTGAACAGAAATATCCTCAGAGAGAGATACATTTATGCTTTGGATTATAATTGCAAATATCAGATGTTAAGGTCAACTCGGATCGTGTATCTGAAACAAACTCTCCCTCATCTAGTTTGATTGAGATAAACTTTCATCAAAGAGACAAATGGTTTTTACTGTGTCAAGGTCAAAGTCAAGAATGGGTATTTAAAACATCTAATCTTTATTGCATTTATTTAGAAGATAATGACGAGAACAAATCTTCTCAACAGAGATTGTTTTCTTTCAATTATTTCTGCCAAAATCAAAAGCTAAGGCCAAGGAAGATAGTAAAGTTATAATATCTCCTTCTGCTTTGTCTTTGTGAATATATATGACGAATGTCAACCAAACCAGAGCTAAATAAAGTTATGACATCGATAGAAAGATAATAAAATACTGATTTCACCTCAAAATCTAATTTATTTTTGATATTCGTTGATTAAAAAAAACTTTATTTTTAAAATTCACGATTAAGCCTTAAGAAATAATATAGATTAAAATGTACCTCTCGGGGTATTTGTTTGTTTGCTATCTATTTACAGAACGGTATTAATGCGAGGAAAGTCTACAGAAAATATATCCCCATCTCTCCCTATATATATTATGAGCTAAAACCAAAGAGAAAGAAAAACATCTAAAACTGAAAGAAAACTTAAATTGTTGAACCTAAAAGAAGTACTTTCCGATCGTTCATTCTAAGCCCTGGGTATGGTGAAATAAAGACTGTTCATAATTAACTTCTGGTTATTACTTCATCTTTCACCAGGTCCGTAGAAAGCCGGGGGGGGGGGTACAAAAAAAGTAAGAAGAATGCCCCCTCCCAACCAACCCACCCCAATCCCCACATACACACAAACATTTTTTTTTTGCTTATCAATTTTTTGGACCCCCCCCCCCTCCTTTAAAAACGTTGCTAAGGGCCTGCTCCAATATCTGTCTTCCAACATCGTCTAACATATTCAAGGACTGACATTCAACGCTATAAAGAGGGAAGCATGTATACTGAAAACATAGCTACCTCCAAATCATGGGACAATTTGAGAAAAAAATCGATAATGCTTTCAAAACTTAGGGGAAAAGCACACAAAAGTATTTACGTCAGCTTTGCACTTGAGTCTGTAAAAAACTGATCATTCGAAAGATTGAAAGTCTGGGCCTAAATCCTTGAATTCAGTGCAAATGAATTATGTCCACTAACCTTTGGGAAAGTTTCAATACATAGCTTTCAAAATAATTAATATGAGGTGTGATTCTACATTGAATTCATAAAATACAATGCATGAAAAAAACTTAAAAGGTGGAGGTAATCGCGAAATGATAGATTAAATAATCTTTTCCTCATAATAAATTCCAATTGAATATTTATTGACTTCTTGTATATATTATCCCTAATAAAAATACTTCTCTATTTTTCATACAGCTTAAATACAAGCGTTCTTGGCAGGGAGACAAAACTCCGTTTACAAATGATCTTATGGGGGGGCTGTTGATATAAATCGGTTTATTCTTACAATGCTAGCTCATTTGTAAGGAACGTACATGTATGTGACAAATTAATCTGCAACAAGTGGGTTTGATCTAAGACTGGTCGCTCTAAATAGAAATACAAACGAAGGATTGGTAAAACTTTACCACTGACGACGTACTACTATCGTAGAAGAAAAGAGAACTGTGAAACGAAGCCTGGAAAGTCCTAAGATCGAAATGTTTACTCTTACTGAAAACAATTAAGAAATTGCAACAAAATTTCTCAAAAGAAAATCGCCATTGAACTAAAACGTATAACAATTTTAATGAAAGAGTAACAAAATCTCAAAGATTTATCGATTATTATCCGGGTCCAATTATCAGCCGGTGTCATCAAGTCTGAAAAGAAGGCTTTCTTTCAGATTTATCCTGTAATTTCTGTTACAGTAAGAAATGGAGAATCGATAATTAACAGAATATCAATCGACTGAGTGAAATGGTCGGCCAGCTACCCCATTCTCGGCAGATCTATAGGATCTTTAATGCCCACTGAGATGTGTATTCAGTGAGGGCTGTTTACTCTCCAGTCATACGGTGCCATATAAAGACTATCAAATATTTGTAGACTGGGTTCGTTGTTAACGTTAAATCTATGGTACATCCATAGTGATTCGGTTATATCTGTCTCAAGTGTCAATCTCGGCAATAGCCGTGGTTCCCTGATTAATCAAATGAAAATGTGTACTAAAACTGTTTGTTTGATCTACAGAAATAAATTATCAAGACAATGTAACTGATTTCTCTGCGAGGGCAGCGTGAAGTCTAAAGAAGACCAGTTAGATTGTCTTTACACTAAAGCACTAAACTCTCCAAATATGTCAAACACTGTTTATTCGATACAGATTTATTTCTATTTTTAAAAAAACACTAACTAAGACAGCCCAATTAATCAGAGTTTACAATAGATTGAAACCTAAAGAATGACACAAGGTCTCTACTGTTTAATTGAATCAGAATTCAAGACCCTTACCAACAAAGCCACTTAAACGTTATACGAAGTAATGGTTAACGATTACAGAACAAACTATTTCAGTCAAAACACTCGTAAAAATCATTGAAATTTCAGCTGGAATCAATTGTTAAAAAGATTTCTCTGGTTCAAGCAACCATTTCACAATGTGGCAGTGAAGTAAAACACTCGTACATTCTTTTTACCTGTACACAGTGGCTATACTGATACATTTTGTAAAGCTTTTAATACAAATTTCAAACTGGCATAAGACACTGTGAAAAACGTGGGTTTTTTACGATGTGCAAATTACCTCCAAGAATTTTAAATTTAATCTTCCTAAACTATGAAAAGTTTCAAAGAAAGAGAGTGGAAATAGATATACATTGTATAAACCTTTTTTCTATGAAGTATTGATGATCTATAGTTCAGAAGACTGACATCTAAGCTACAGTATGTACATGTTTGTTGAATAATGGCCAAGATAAGACATATTTCTTATGCTTGAATGTTGATTTGACAAAGGAGATGGGCGAACATAGCGTGTAGAAAGCCTATAGCTTCAAATGTACAAAAATTATGTTCAGTATGTGAATTTAGTATTTAGAGTAAAGTTCTCATTATTGAAATTTATGAAATTATGATAATCAAAACTTTTCTGAGGAAAATTTTCTCGAGCAAAATTTATTCTTTTATTAAAAAAATTAATGTGGTATTCGTGGGGTGGTTCGAACCCTAGCAATAAAAATCCTGAGTACCATTTTTCTTTCGAGACTAGCACGCTAACCACTAGACTACACAAGTCCTGATGAAGTGTGGCATTTAAATCATGTTTGTGATATGACCCTTGACTTAATCATGGACTTCAAGTATTTCTCGAAAAGATGCGAATGTTATGTCATAAAAGTATATTTTTAAGGTATAGTGGGTCATTGCTCCATATTTTTGGTAACCAAAAAATGTATATTTTTATGCAAACTTTGAGGATTAACTTTCAAAAAGGTGGAGCGAAGACCAATAGGAGAAAATGACTCTTTTTGCCCGCTTTATTGTGTGTCTAATATTTCACAGGCAAATAATTTCAATCTTTGAGGGATTTTTGCAAATTGTAGAGATTTTACATAAAGTATATTTTAATGTTAGACGAAATATCAAGGAAAATTTTGATATAACTGAAATTGAATTTTTCATCTTCATGTTTGTCACACTATAGGCTTATCGCTCGTCATGTTCACCCATCTCCTCTTATACTTCATCTTGTTGAATTGTTAAATCTTCAAAAATGATCACAATTTTAAAACAGGACCTGCCATCTTGTATATATACAGTAAAGGCATTACAAAGCAGACCTTTCACATGCAGTTAATATACACGTCACTAAACATGCTGCATTATACACCGGATACATGCTTCTGTAATACTTACATCCGGGTAGTAATTATTATGACGTGGGTAAGCATCATAATACTGAAACTGAAATACTCTCCAATATTAACACAGAAGAAAGGCCAGGGTTTACAATAAGATCATCTCACCTACATGTATTTAATAATGAAACTTGCATGTAAATATCGGCGCTCCCATCTAAATTAGTCGATAAAACAGAGTTGATAAAAATAACGAATCTGAACTACCGCCATTTTGGTCTATAGATTTTATCTTGACCGAAAGTGACTAAAGTGTGCTTCTTTGAAACTCTGATATATATTTTCATAAACAATTTACATTCTTAGTTGGTAAATTATTTCGTCGATAAATAAGTTTAACATCTGACTATATGTACTTCCGGTTGATACAAGATAGACCAAATTGGCGGGAGATGTAACTGCCTGTTAACTTGGGTGTACGATATTTTTTTTAATTTACTGGTTACATGGAGATCGCATAGGACCTGGCATGATTCTGTATATAAATTGAATACACGCTGGTTATATAAATAATAAATAAGTTAACAAAATAATCATTGCTTATTTATTATTTAATAGTTCCCTACTTTTTAAATGATTAAATTTGCACTTTCTACAAGTAATTTCCTCTTAATGGTTTAGGTCATTAAAAAATCAATATTCTTCATTGCATTTCTTTTTTGAATGTTTTCAATTTGTGTGCGTCTTCAGAATGTAACATAAATTTATAATACATACAATTATGAAATGTATGGCTAGTTATGCAAATGTCAGAAAAACTGTAATTCACCCCCCTCCCCCCCACCCCCCAAAAAAATATTGGTTGCATAAAATTTAAAATGAAGATGAAGGAGAACTGTTCCTACCTGATTGTAGTTCTGATGAGAGTCTTGTTCCGGTTGGGGGTAGTTATCCTCCAACTGATACTGCATCCCCGTCGGTCGTCTGCTGTGTTCCTTAGGATGAACTTCCGCATGAACCACTGAGGGTGCGCCAGTCCCGCTTCCGGGAGGCGGACTAAGCACCTTTAAATTAATGTCCACACTAATCCTCTGTCCATCTTCGGTCACTATTTCTTGAGTAATAGGCTTCAAGTCGAGAGGACGAGATCTTAACGTTGGAGATTGGTGATCACTTAGATGTTCGGGGAAGTTGAGCGAATCAGAATGTGGTGCATGGTACTGGGGTTCTGTTCTGGGAATGATAGGTAGAACAGGGCGGTTTCCAATAGGTTCCAGATGCTGGTTATTAGAAGTATGGTACACGACTTGTTTCGGTTTTTGATGTGATTCTCCTATAGGTCTCGAATTTGAATGTACCTGATGGGATTCTCCAATAGGTCTTGGATTTGAATATACCTGGTGCGCTTCTCCATAGGGTCGCACAAGACGCGAGTCACTCTGATTTCTCTGAAGTCCTCGGTGTTTATTACTGTTTCCTGATGAGGTTTTACTGTCTTTCTTTTTTAGTTGAGCAGAACGCTTTGCCCAAAGTGCCTGGGCTGGATCGTCGGGATCAAGCTCCTGAATTGGAGAATGTGCCTGAAATTTACTTGGGGCGGATTTTAGACCAGGTTTAACGGGTTTCTTTTTCGATTTGGGGGGAACTCTGGGGTGAATGAATACTTTATCAAGTTTTTTACTTTCCTCCTCCCGAACATGCTTGATTTCACGATAACTTTTTTCGTGTGGTTTACCATAGTCAATTTTATTCATTTCAATAAAATCATAACGAGGAGACTTAGGATGAAGAAACTCCATTCGCGCTGTATCGTTCTCGTCCACAAAATCTGGAACCTTTGGTTCCTCGAACTGCTGGTGGTGCTGGCGGTGACTGAGTTGGTGGTGCTCCTGATGATGAGGGGGAGGACCACCTTCATTTGCGAAAGGATTGGGAGGAGGATTGTCCCAGTCTCGGAAATTGTCCTCCTCCAGCGAATCTCGAAATTGCTCGCTCTGGATTGGCAGACGCGGTATCTGAATCTCCATATCTCTTTTCGCGGTCTCAGATATCCTCTGCTTAAGTCCCTCCTGATATTCGGCTTCTCTCCTCAGGTCTTCGTCCTGAGGTTCATAGTTCATATTCTGTAGGTGTGACTGTGGATTGTACCGTTCTGATTCGGGTTGTTGGTCCTGGTTTTCGTACCTGTCCCTGTTTCCCTGTTCGTCCTTTCGGTCATAATTTCGGTCCTCGTATCGGTCGTCATCCCGACCATCGCCATATCGTTGATTATCCGGAGCCTCGTTCTGGCGTCCGTAAGAATCCCGCTGTCGATCAAGTGGATTAAAACCATTCTGGTTATTTCCTTGATCCCTTTGTTCTTCGTAGGTATTTCTCCCACGTTCCTGATTAACATTAGCGTAAGAGCCCATGTTTTCTCTGTTTGGCTCTCCATAGGACCTTTTGTCGTCATTACGGACAGATGTGTATGAACCCATATTATCTCTCCTGGGCTCAGCATAAGACTGTCTGTCATCGTTTCTGACAGATGAGTATGAGCCCATATTGTCTCTTCTTGGTTCACCGTAAGAATTCCTATCATCATTTCTCACAGAAGAGTAAGATCCCATGTTATCTCTTCTAGGTTCACCGTACGAATTAAAATCCTCATTTTTAACGGATGCGTAAGATCCCATATTTTCCCTCCTGGGTTCGCTGTAAGAATTCCTGTCATCATTACGTACGGATGTGTATGATCCCATATTTTCCCGGCGTGGATCGCCCTGAGATTGTCTGTCATCAACTCTAACAGATGTGTAGGAGCCCATGTTATCCCTCCTCTGTTCTTGGTAAGAATTTCTACTGCCCCGTCTCTGATCATTGTAAGAGTCTCGATCATCGTTTCTAATGTTGGAATAAGAACCCATGTTTTCCCGTCTTGGTTCTCCGTATGAATTTCTATCCTCGTTTCTCAGTGTACTGTATGACCCCATGTTTTCTCTCCTCGGTTCTTGATATGACCTACTGTCGTCTTGATGTCTCATGTTACTATACGATCCCATGTTTTCCCGTGGGGGGTCACCATACTGGGGGTTTCGGCTGTAAGATTGACCATTTCTTTGGTCTTCGTAAGCTGGAGCATACATTGTTGCCATTTGCTCTTCTAATTGTTTTCTAATTTTACGTTGCTTTTCAGTTTCTTCGTCTAACTTTCTCAAGGTGTCTTCTACATCATCCTGGATTTCACCAAGACGGCTTTCAACAAATCTATATTCGTCCTCTTCGTCTTTAGTGAATGTTGGTGACTCAACATACACTTTCTTTACGGTAGGTAAAGAGGCTGTTCTGACAACTCTAGCCTCTGATTTGGCACTTGCACTGGTGCCAAGTAAAGCAGAATCAACCTTCCTGTCGTCCTCGTCTAGGGGAGCTGGAGACAAAGGGATGTCAGGAGACTCACGCCTGTCGCTTTGGTTGTCTTGAGTCTCGGAAACAGGTCTGGGTGGTTCAGAACTGTCCAAAGGCTCTGGACTTTTCTGTCTCTCTTGGTCCTCTTTCTCCCAGACTGGATGAGTGGGTGAGAAGCGATAGGTATCTGAAGTAGCGTGTGGAGTAGGAACTCTATCTTTAACTCTAGGAGTGTCCCAGTCAGGCTCACTACCTGGAGCTGGGCTGTCTGCCTCAGTGTAGGGGTCGTTTGTTGGCAGAGAGTTTATTTGTTCCTTCTCCTCCTTAAATGAGACTGCACTCTTTCTTCTCTCTCCTGTTTGGTCTCTTTTTATAACCTCACCTGTCTCTTTATTTGGAGCTTCTAGTGAATCAACAAGACTTTGTTGTCTTGACCTTGGTTGTGGCCTTGGTGTAAACTGTACACTTTGCTGATGGGGTGCAGGGGTTATTCCCTGAGCAACAAGAACTGCTGGATTGGCAACAGCATATACACCAGTGCTGCTTCTGGCTGTTGCACTCTGGTCACGTGAGCCTGTGAGTCTGGTAGTGGCTGACTGACGTGGTGAACTTGACCCTTGTCCTGGAATAGGAATACTGCGAGAACTGAGGGTGCTACCTTGTTTACTTGATCTGGTCCTTGGAACTGGCTTTTCCTCCCTGTCGCCTGGATTGCTGAAATGGGATAATGAATCTATATTTGGAATTTGCTTGGATATTGGTGATGGTACATTATAAGTTTGACGACCTGTTACAGGAGCAGATTGTCCAGGTGTAGCTAAAGCATGCAAAGCAGAATCAAGCACTAAGCTATGTGGTGACTCACTACCCTCAAAATTGTCAGACCTTGCTGACTGAAAATCCACAGAAGATTCTGTCACAAGCTGTTTTTCTTGATTCTCAGAACTTTCTTTGTTAGGAACAGATTCTTCTGTTTTATGATCATATAATGGTGAGTTATTTTTGCCGCCACCATGCAAAGCAACACTTCTAGAACTTAAAACATGTGCACTGGGATTACTAGAGTGTGATTTCACTGATGATGCACTATTCTTTCTACTTTCATGCAAATTTGGATCACTAGAAACATCAGTTTGAGAAGGGAGTTGTGGTGGTTTTACAAATACTTCATGCAGATATTTGTTTCTTTCTACACCTGACTGGACCAACTCCGAATCAGTGGTTAATGGTTCACTAAATTTAGCAGTCTGGTTGGCTTCACTGTCTCTAGTGGTGTCTAAATTCAAAGGTGGAACAAGGATTTGTGAGTCTAATTTATTTTCTATGTTATCTTCTGTATGGTTTTCAGTCTCTGTATTAGTTAATGCGGGGTCTACATTTAACTGTGTAGGGGGCTCTAACTGGTCAAGTGCAGTGCTTGATTGTAAATTGCGTGGATTATTGAAATCTACCAACCTTCTCCCTGCAGAAGCCGGGGGCTGTGCAGGATTATTATCAGCAATGTGCTTTGATGATAGCCTACTGGTTGTGTGATTAATTTGACCACTACTGTCGTTTGTCTTTTCACGCAAAAGAGTGAGTAATTCAGAGTTTTCTGTCCTGATTTTCCCGTGGGAGGTCGCAGACGATGGTGGGAGCGCTGTAGACCGGGCACTCTCACTCATATTACCTGTCTGAGAACTCCATATTGGAGAAGCTCCCAAGCAGTCATTCCAAATCACAGAGATTGACACACTGTAGAACTAGTGATAATTAATCTGTAAAATAAAAAAAATCAGGAAATACTACTGATTGGCACATTAATATCAACAAAATATTCTAAAGATCAAAGAATTACACATAATTCAAATTATTCTAAATTAATATTTATACCTAATTTATAAACAAAACTGCTTGGAAACAAGACTACCGTACATACATGTATCTTTAAGATTACCATTCCGCCAATCAATTGAAAATGTCAGTATTTCATGTTATTCATAGAAAATAAAAACTCTAAATGTTAACTGGCACCAAATAATTCAGATTCTATCCCATTCATTCACAATAATAATATGTATGTATATATGAGATGTCTTATTTGAATCAACTTGAATACTGATTTTTCATGATCTATAGGTAGCACATTTAAACCTATTCATTCATCAACATTCTAAGAGTCTTTCTACAGTATGTAATATATGTACAGTATTTGAATACATATTAATAATTCATTGAAGATTAGAAGTCTTTCAAAGATACAAGAGTAGTTGAAGTATACAAGGCCCAAATGCATGCATATCTTTAAGGCAGTCCTTATATCATGTGTGCACACTGCACAATGCCACAAAAATCATGTGTAGACAATCCAATAAAGGAATATGGCAGACATCCAAACCTAGAACTGCCAGTATTGTAATCAAAAACTCTGTCTTTAATAACTAAATATTTGTCTTGTCAGAATGCACTATTAAAAATAAATTAGGTACCATACACTTTTTGTATATATTAAGTAATCAGAGATTATTATATAAAACCTTCGTATTTCATGTTTATTAAAAAAATTTCGTTGCTTAAATATGTCATTAAAAAGCGCAATGGCATAAACACATGAATGGAAACCTACCATACCATACGTTAAGGACATACGCAACGTACCTTACCTACTGATAATTTTTCAAGTTATTCTTAATTTAAGATTATAGTGCCATCAGATGTTCGTTGACAAAAAATCAGCATGCATTACCAGGGGTTTTGAAAAAATATCAATTGATGAAAATTCTTGTTAAATTCAAAGAAAAATATACAAAAATTACTGAACATATATTCTAGATGTTTTGTTTATCCAAACTTGTTTTAGAGGAAGTGTAAAACAGCATATATAGACATTAAAATGTAGCACACAGTTCCTTTAATTATTGGAACTCTTCAACTCCAGTGAAAAAGACAATAAAGTTCAAACTATGTTGCGTATGTCCTTAAAACAACTTCACTGTGTAAAAAAAAAAATCGATGTAAAAAAGCGATATGAAAATATTTATTAATATTCTGCTCACCATTACTAATATAGGTTATTATTTCCATATGATCTTCGCAGGCTTAACCTTGTGAATAGATCATCCCTAAAAGTAACTTTAGTAATAAAATGTAAAGTGTATAGTATACAGTATATAGCCGAAGTATTCTATAGTATACATTTGTTTTGCTTACATCCGTTCTATATGTACCGTTATATTGGAAAATATAGTTTATCACTTCAATAAAAACAAAACAACAAAATACATACCTGTATGCATAACCTATCCGCAAATTAAATGTATGTTTGTCGTTGACACTACTTGTTTATTCTTGCTACCACACTAAAAAAAATTCACACTGTTTACGCAGTCGCGAGGAAACAGGAGAGATAACTCTGTTAACAAGTGCTCTGGATTTTGGTATCCCGATCCCGAGGTAATTAAAGCTTTCAACTTTTTAAAATAACTATAGAATGCTTGAATAACTTTTAAAGTTGAATTTGTAAATTATTGATCTTAAGTGTCCATAAGCCCCGCCGTATGTAAAGTCTAGAAGTTTTTTTTAAATATTCTGATGTAAATTCAATCTAAGAAACTTAAATGTTCAAAATAAATTAATTTAATCTAACGTCAAAAACATCCGCTATTTTGTATTGTAAAAGAAACTGGGGGATAAGCCGAGCCATATGCCTACATAACGATCGATAAAAAATCAATAAATTCATTTTACAAAAATTTCACTTTTTGTTGAATTAATGTAATGCTTATTACCATTTGCATACAAATTTGACAAAACCTGAATACTCTAACAGCGAAAATGATTCTGATTAACACAACAAAATGGGATCACGCTCAATTTTCACAGAAACTGACATAAATTGGATGATATAACTACATTTTTTAAATAGAGTGGGTCATCGTACCATTTTTTTGAGAACGATTAATGAAAGGCAATGGAAAGATGTTGCTTTTTACACTTGCAAAAATTTGGTATGAAGACCCACTCTACATAAAAAATTAAGTTAACTTACTTAAATTTTCACCGTGGTCTTAAAAAATTCTAAGTCCAAAAACGCTTGCTAAATATAGAGAACTGTATGCTATTTAAATAGACATGTAAGTGTGACGCCGTGGTCTAGTGGTTAGCGAGGAGCTCTTTAAAGGGACGTTTTATTGAGGAAAGTGTTCGAGTCATGCTCTGATTTTTTTTTTTTTTGTTTTAATTTTGTTTAACTTTATAAAAAATGTCTATAGGAATAACATATTTTTCACTGGAAATAAAATATATACATGTAGTAGTGAAGTTTTATTTACAGTAAATTATTTAAAATGCCGGATAAAAATTATAATAGATATTTGAATACTTTTATTCCCGTTTTTATTTATTTTAAATAAAAGCGCTTCTAGATCACCATTATCATTATATACGATGTTAACATTTTTATAATATCTCCACAATAAGTGTAAACACTCAATATGCAGATTAATTAATAGAAGTCCTTACCCATGTTAGACATTTGTGACAGTAAATGAAAGTCAACTGTTTAGCTTGTTTAGAATATAAATATCATTTTGAAAACTACGGTAAACATTAAAATGCTTAAGTAAATTCGAACAATTGAGAGATTTTTTCCAATAAAATGTTCTTGCATAGCCGAAAAATGGGCATGGGCACATGGCTCGTCTTATCCCCCCAGATTCATTCTACCTCATCCGATTCATCAGGATTTCTTGGAAACATCTATTTTTAGTGCAACGCGTGGATAATTTTGTAGAAAAAATATCCTTGTAAAATTTATAAATTGATCAAATATTGAGGATTTTTATAAAGCTTTCATTTTCTACATCAAAAGACGTTGAATGGATGACACATACATGTACTTTTTAAAATTCTTTGTGAAATGCTCATAATTTGGTGATATAATCATTTAATGATGATTTGTATTAATTATTTTTTTCGTTGTTGTAGGGTAGGATTTCCCCCTTAGCTCCCCCCCCCCCCCGGAATCTGTACTCTGAAGTAAGACTTCCCCCGCAGAGGAAATCTAACACTATAATCAAATTCCCCCTCTTTCTTTCCCAAAGTAGTATTCCCCAATTTATCAATGCTAAAATCATATCGACAATATTTTGGCTAAAAGTTATATGAAAGTCAACTGATTTTTCAGTAGAAATATGACTGTTTTCGACTCAAGAATTGTTCAAAGAATTTAGTACGCAATCTTAAAGTATGTTGTTCAGATCACCGAGTCTTAACCCTCTCTCTCTCTCTTTATATTATTGATAGGCTCCACAAACCATTTGAATTTTCCAAAACCAAAAAAACAAAACAATACAAGAGGCACTGCTCTTGCCAGCACTAGCATAACTATGTCCCCTTCACCCCGTTCTGTGTTGTATTGGATTTTTAAAGCAGAGAGCAAATATACTCTCCGAAAGTTTTGCAAAATTTCAAATGTTTTAAAATTGACTCACTTTTAGTTCCATGGCAACGCCAGCTATTTTAGATATTTTTATCCCCAGAAACTTGGGAAGATACTTACACATCAATATAATGTGCATGTAGTTTGAAATACAATTGGAGAAAAAAAATATATTCAAAATAAAAGTTCCTCCTTTTTGTTTCAATTGCTACAGTTAAAAATTTGTCGAACCAATTACATTGTACAATTTTTTCAGAAACCAGTTTGACTAGATGAAAAAAAATGACTTTAATGCTTTAAAAGAAATGGTTGGGCAGTTACTGAGAGAAAAAAAAGATATAAAATTTTTCAGTTTTCATACTTCGGATTTTTCAATGGAACTGGTCGCCATAAAATGATTTTGAAGATATTGAATGCACAACAAGACTTTTTGATTACGATTATTGTCAAGTTTTATAAAGATTATCTATACTGCGATGTCACCTGTAAAATCATAGAAGGGCCGTCTGTAGCTACAGATCCCGTAATGCAAATAAAGTGCAATTTACGGCGCAAGATTTTCTGCGCACTTTGGGAATGTATTTTGCCACTTTCCGGCATTGGTCAATCAACTACCTTTTATTCCATAATTCTAGACATATTCTATAACCAATCTGTATACTTTATCCCTCTCCCAACCCTTTATGGTCGTCTTTGCAGACCAAATAAACTCGCTTGTTGTGAATTTTATGCCATCCAACAACAAATTCACAACAAGCGAAGTTTATTGGTCTGTAGAGACGGCTGAACTGACCGTCTTCAAGGCTGCTATACTCGTTGTCCGTCCTGAATAAGGCGTCCTACAGTGAGTATAGTAGTTGAAGGGCTACCACATATACTGTCCGTCCTGAATAAGGCGTCCTACAGTGAGTGTAGTAGTTGTAGGACTATCACATATACTGTCCGTCCTGAATAAGGTGTCCTACAGTGAGTGTAGTAGTTGAATGACTACCACATATACTGTCCGTCCTGAATAAGGCATCCTACAGTGAGTGTAGTAGTTGAAGGACTACCAGGTAGGGCAGGGCCACAACAGTAGGGTCAAAGTTTACCATAGGAATATATAGGAAATATCTTAAAAAATCTCTTTCTCAAGAAAAGCTAAGCCATTATTAGTACCACATGCTAGTATACTGTCCGTCCTGAATAAGGCATCCTACAGTATATGAGGTAATCCGAGGGCGACTGGTCTCTTGTGGCAACCATTTATAGTTTGCCTCTGATTATTATAGTGATTTACCATTTGATTATTGTTAACCTAGATAAGGTTAGGATATACCTGTATATTTCGGCAGTCCGCTAAAATCATACCAATTATTTCAAATCAATTAATGTTGAACACCCCAAACCCTGGAAATGACCAGGTACGATCCCAGTGTTTTATGTAAATACGTTACAAAATTTAGTGGCAGCATTGGGATTTTGATATCTGGTGGCCTACTTCAGGACTAGAGCTAGGACTTTGTATCCATTTACAGATTTGGTGTCTGCAGAGGTTGCCGTAACTGAAGAGGTTCAAGGCCTGCTTCAGGAAGCTCTAGGGGAAGGACTTTGTGTCTGTGTACGGACTTTCTGTCCGTGGACGGTATTAGCTGTCGTTACTGAAGAGGCCTCATACACATAGAGAAAACCATGGTAAGCTTCTGGTCGAAGCTTCCCTGAGTGGGGGGAAGTGTAGCGAACAGTATATAGGGAACTTGCTTATACTGCCAGTGAGCTAGCTTTTCTAGTGATGCAGTAAAGTCTCCCGTTGTTAAGCAACGGCGAGCCTGTATAACCCTTGGATGGGTGACTATATGTACATAGATTTCGATTTCTTTTATAAAATACGACAGAATCAGAACTCTTTAATGTGTCGTGTAGAGAGGGTTCTTAAAATCAGCCGATCATAAAATGTAGGTAAAATGTTTTAGTACCCCTAACCCTACCCCTTTTTTGGCATTTTGGGAGAAGGATGAAGAACTTTGCATGAGGGACAAAGATGAGAGAAGTAAGAAGATACAAAATTGAGTTATCTCTCTTTGTTCACGTTGAAATTGAACACACCCGATGAAAAGTAAACAGCTCGTGCCCTGTTTACAAATCAGTTTACGTTCACGGGGGGGGGGGGGGGGGGGGGACAATCTTCTTCCATACCCAGTCGAAAGTCGGAGTAATTTGTATTAAAACTTTTGTGTTCATGGGAACCGCTCGTTTAGTAGGTACAATACTTGTAAAAGATCACATACATTTCAAAATTTGTCATAATATTAATGCCAGAAAAATGGAGGGGTGCCCTTATAATTTTGCCAGCATATACTTTACAATAGTAGAAAACAAGGCTAATTTAATGTTGTCTCCTCAATAAACACCAGCTGGCAACTTATTTTGTGTTTTTAGCTCACCTGAGCCAAAGATTCGAGTGAGCTTTCAATTTTAATCAAAATTTGCCCGTTTTCTTAACATTTCCTATTGCAACCACTTCAAAATTTTTCATTTCTATTGAAGTGTTCCGAGACTAATCATTTGTCCTTATTTAAAGTTTAGAAGTTTCTAGTGTTAATCTGTAACTACAGTAATATCCATTGAATCAGGAATCCTATTCATCTACCCATAGTTCAATAGGTCAAGCCATAGAGACAAATTTGGGCCCGTCAAAACATTTCTCATTTGGACCTATAATCATTAAGTGCATAATACCTGTGTATCTGGATAGCTGCTTGATAATTCATTGTTGTAGGATTGTATTAAATTTCATTTGAAATCTCACTCAAGTACTGCATAACTTAATTTTTATTAGTTCAATAATATTCATACTAGTAACTCCACCCAATAGACCAACACAAGCAAATAGAGGGTTAAGACTGATCACATTTTATTGAGTACAGAGTTAACGCGTCTGTGCTGGGGCTCCAGGGGCTCCTGGGCGGGGTGCAGCATTATCCTGAAACAAGACAAATTATAAATTTTAACAAAATATTACAAACATGTACGTAAGTTTTGTCCTGAAGCAAGATTATCAGATATTATTGTGCAATGTCCTTAATAAAAATTTCAAATTTCTGTAATTCTAAATCATTGTCGTTCTGAAAAAAAATTGGGATGGATGACCAGAGAACTACAGTGCCACTGAAAAAAACTATAGTTATTGTGCAGAAAAAAGTGCCCCGTTTCTTGATTTATTTCTCCGTATATATTTTATATGCTATCTGTACTTTTACTATTTCTACATCAAAACATTTCCCGTAATTGTTGTTAATTGCCCTCCTGGGCCTGAAATTGACACCATCCAAAATTTGGCCTACATATACTGCCATTTAGGGTGGCAAGACAATTCGGTCCAACGCACTTTGTGCAGATGTCACCTACACGAGTATTTCATAGAGGTCTTGAAATTGACCTTTTGTGCAAAATAAATATAGTTTTTTTTCTATGGGGGGCACTATGGCTCTCTGGTCTGTCCGTATTTTTTTTTTTTTTTTGGGAGAGCTACAGTTCTGCAGCAACATTGCCCATATACAAAACAAATAAAAATCAGAGAAAAGAATTCTGTCATACAAAAAATGAAAGAAATATGCTATTTCATAAATTGGCTTATCAAGGCTATTTGCTGTACAGCCAATTTGAATAAAACTGCTTTCTCTCTCCCAAATGAACACAATTAAGGCTTTAACCTAAGTCAAAAGCCATATAAATTCATGACTGCATCCTGTTCTAATTTGACAATATATAATATTTAGATTTTCTGTTATTCAGGACTCAACATTAACATTTCTCCGATTGTCCATGTCCAGTTCATTTTTGTGATCAAATAAGTCAATCTCTGGACACTTGTCTGATCGGACAAGTAAACTTTTTTTCTATTATGAAATATGGTGAATAAATTCTCAGAATCCATTCAATATTGTGATTAAACATGCAAGTCTACAGTCTTAAGGGCATAGTAACACCTCACCAAATATCTTTCTTAAACAAAAGAGTGTGATATCAGTTCAATTTTTATTTTAACGATTTGACAAATCTTAATATGTCTGTATTTTTCTTAGAGCTATTCAGTCTTGATGATAAAGTTCTACAATTTTCTTTATATCTGTTCAGAATGGGACAAGAATGCATTCTGAAACGCAATACTTGTTGGCAACTTGTCTGATGGACAATCGGATATTTTATGTTGAACCATGGCTATTGATGAAGTCTTTATATGTAAACTGTGCACCCATCTTAGCCCCTGGATCATGACTTAATGGATGTTGCAAGGGGTATATCTGCATCCTCATTTTACTTCAAAATCATAAAACTTAAGATTGTGATAGATTGTTACAAAGAAACTATACTGATGCTGAGATTAAAACCTACACCGATTCTGAATGACAACAAAAACAGACTAGACACCTCTTTCCCAGACTTGTCGAAAACCAATCTAATTAAAATTAGATGTTCCGAATCCGCTACCGCTTCTCAAACATCTAACAACATCCCATTAGGGGTCACGTCAGAGCGACCTTTCGACTACCCAATGAAATCGCCATCTCTGAAATCTTGGCTTATAGTTCGGATGCGTTTCTTTTTTTACTGCCAAACCTAAATGCCTGAGGGGTTTCGTAGTAAACAAAGTATGCATGGTAAAGACTGTGCTATATATGAATGTGACGTGCGGGGTATATAGACGTATACATGTAGTTTGTGCATTTTAGGTAAGAATGCCAGATTGGCGGACTATACGTTCAATTTATACCAAAATTATTTTAATTCAACGTAAGACAGTCTACTGAGCATCAATAATGTAAAGATGTAGCCGTGGAACTAATTTTAGAATCGCATACAGAAGGTTGAATCTGATTGGCCAATTTTTTATGTTTATTCAGAATTGAAAGGTCGCTCTGACGTGACCCCTAATGGGATGTTGTTAGATGTTTGAGGAGCGGTAGCGGATTCGGAACATCTTATTTTAATTAGATTGGTCGAAAACCATCAGCCCTGTTGGCAAGGCCGGTAAAAATTTGTCTAGACTGATAACTTTAAAGAAAACGTCGGTCCAAATGACCATTTGAAAAAATCAAGCATGACACAAATTCTAAAGAGATTGGGATCGGGGTGCGCAGGTGAAGGTCACAAAAACAGAAGAGATGGCCACATAGTGACAATGGTTGATTAAATTTGTTACAGCAAAGACATAAAACATGTCATTTACATTTTTGATTAAAGACTCTCTATCCTATGAAAAGAACCTTGTGAGACTCAAGGCTGTTGAAAATAATAAAGGACATTTTGGGGCAGGTATTTTCCTTTCTCAGCGTCAAAATAAGGTACATGTATCTTGTCTGACAAGTTTGCTTTCCTAGTACCATTTCACCTTACACACACTTTTATTTCAGAAAATATGGAGAATAAGATAGCCAATATTTAATTTATACATACAACTGAACAGAATTTAGTTTATTCTGGAGCTAGAAATAGTATTTCTTGTTAAGCATCTTTTCAACAGAGGTCAGTCAAAATAGAAAATCAAACCAGCCTTCCACTCTCTTTTTGTGATGAAATCTATCCCAGCTAAAATGTTGCACTTGTGGAGCCACCCAAGTATTAACCTCTCCACAGAAAATGGAAATCTTACCCTCATGGGTCTGAATCTGAGGGGTGGTGATCTGTCCTTTCTGGCTTCTCGGGATCTGTTTCTGACAACCTTGGAGTGGATTGCACAGGAAACGCAGTATAACAACTTAGCATATAGCTTAGGCAGGGCATACACTAAAAAAAAGAATATTGATAAAAATCAAGAGTGAACCAAGGCACCACTTGGAATCCAAGATGGCGAGTGTCATCCATTTTCTCTTTTTTATCAAAATTGAATCATGATTTTTTAAACTGTGATTTTCATCAATTTTCAATTTTTATTGTGATCACTATATTTAGACAGACAATATCGTCAAACACCCTAACTCCGTCACTTTCGGGAAACTCTGCGCTGTTTGTAAATGAGTGCGATTGTGACATAATTTTTTACATGGTGAAAATCTACAATCAAACGCCGAGATACTATAACAGTCAAGTTCAAGAATGCGTCAAAAATAAATAACAATTAAATGTGATCTATTGTATCTATCATATTTTATGTGAAATCAGTAAGTTATTTTTCATCTCAATTTGCCCTAATATGCTACACGTTGGAGATAATGTAGCATGACGTTATTACATATAAAATACATTATATTAACGTTATTTTTTCTGTTGTTGATACTTTCACTAAAATACAATTTAATACTATTTTAAATCTTCAAAACTAATTTTCTACACGGATGTGATACGCGTTCTATTTAGTTTTTGTATAAGCCCAATTACTGAACTTTTTAAAATAGTTCTGAAAACAATGTTCAAGTTCATTACTAAGTGTAGCAAACAAGAAACAAATCAAAAATCAAAGGCCTGAAGGCCTGAGAGGCACATCGCATTGAAGATAGAAAACTCAAAAAAAAATTCTCTGAAATTCAACTTACATGTTAAGGGAAAATCAGGAATAAAAATTTAAATATTGTTTCTTTGAGGTTAAAAAATGTCTTGAGTCTTGGCATTTTTAGCCAGTCGGTCGGGAGAGGTCAACCAAACATATTTTTAAAGATAGTCTGATATATCAATTATAATTCATTGATATATAAATTAATTTATAATTGATTTTAATTTTATTTTTATCTTTTTTTATTCTTTCATTATTATCATAGTAGAAAGATGAAATAATGAATGAGAATTTAGAAAGGAATGTTTATTGAATAATTCTATATAATATCATATTGGATTTTTTTTTTTAGTTTCTTCATTACGTGCATTTTTTTTAATATCAATACTTTGTCTTAGACTAGTTTTCTCAATCAAAATGGCATACTGACATACATGAAATGTTCATATAAATAATACGGGACTAAAAAAATTTTAAAAAAAAACCAAACAAACAAAAAACAATCGGGCATGGTATACCGTATACTATGAAACCCATCAATGGCGGCTGATTTCCTCCGATATTTTCGATAAAATTGGCTCTATAAAACCTTGGCAGTAAGGTTTGAACTCAAAATGTCTATGTTTATAAGGTATTGGTAATCCTATTAATTGAATTTCACAGCCATTGCATGTTTTTATCAGTCATTTAATCATATTCAACCGACATTTCACCAAAAACTGATCTTTTCACCATTTCACGTCACCCTCGTGGAATTTTTTTCCCGAAAGGTGGCGCTTGTTGCAAACACTTATTCAGTTGGACATCTTACTATTCGTTTCATCGAAGTGAAAAAAATAATAATATCCCTTCTACTTCTATAAAAACAACCATCTTGTTCCTATTGTTAGTGATGTTTTCTAAAATAAAATTATTGTATATTTTTCTCAGATATTCCTACAAGCAATGTTGTCTTAGAAGGCCTAATAATTTATAGTACGAGCTGTTGTGATGCAAATAGATCTTACTCCGCGTAGCGAACGTTTGTTTGTTGTTGTTTTCTCTCTCTCTCTTTTATTGTTTGTTTCATTTTTGTTTTCTTACTTGCTTTCAACGTATAAACAACATATACCTCGGTATATGTGAGAGTTTATGTTATTTGATATTTAAAAATAGACAATGAATATCACCAACTTGTCAATATACATTTGCACTATTTTCAACAGCGTATTTAGAATCAATATTGTGGAGTCCTTTGTAGCCGCAGTAATCGAAAGAAAGAATTGGGGGTCATCAGCAATGAGGCTACATCGCTGATAGCGATGCGCCTCAAAAATAACTCAGAGAGTAACCTGACGTGTTTTCCGCTTATGATGACGGAGTTTGGGTAGTAGGGGATACATAAGTCTGAAATATCTGATGTTTCCAGGCTTTTTTCACGATTTTGATATTTTTCATGCCAGGAAAACGTCAGAACCGGCGCCATTACAAAAAACTGGTAATTCGCCGCCTCCAACCAGAGGAGGCATTCTCGGGTTGATTTTCAATACTTGCAAAGCGAATGAAATGTCAAACTCACAATTTATCAATAGTACAATGCTTTTAGTTCTCACCAACATCGTTTTTATGGTTGTTTATAAAATATACAATTCTATGAAAACATTTTATCTGACTTCGAGATTTGGTTTCATTTCGTGCATTTTAAAATCTTTTATGTCCTGTATCGAAATGATTAGTGATGTTTTCTTTTCATCAATATTGTCGAGTACTAGAAGCATTGTGCTATTGATAAATTGTGAAAACGGCATTTAAATCGGTCCCATGTATCGAAAATCAACTCCGATTGGAGACGGCGAAATTTCCAGTTTTCGTAATGGCGCCGGTTCTGACGTTTTCCTGGCACGTAAAATATAAAAATAGTAAAAAAGCCAGGAAAACCTCAGATATTTCGGACTAGGGATACATAAAATACACGATCCTGAAACCGAACCCCTTTGTTCACTCATTCATTTAATTAATAGTTTTATAAGCAATCAAAGTTTTTCATACCATCATAAACACTGGCATCAGCAATATCTCTGACAGCAGCTGCCTCTACAATGTTTCGGATGACGAACTTTTTGATCGCCTTATCCTTAGGCACACATCTTGCACAGTTTGTGCAGCGAACGAACTGCACATGACCGCGTCCCTTCTTGCTTCGTCCATTATTCCTTCGTTTAGAAGTCTAAGAAATTATCATGAAAATAATTTAATATATGCCATCATTTTGTGGAATTGAAAAGAAAAACATGTAAATTCCGATTAATTTAGTCTTGTTACCACGTGGGGTTAAAAAAAGGAGGGGGTCCTAAGAAGCTTGACTTCAGTAATGTTCTCAACAGAAACTAGTCTCTTATTTCAATTCACAGTTAATTAAATTGTGACATTGTGATTCAAAAAGTTATACAAGACAGATATACATGTTTTTCTGACTGTAATAATGTATTTATTTCAATGAACATGCGGTTTTCACCCACCATTCTGGACTGTTGGTGAGAAAAAGGAAGTAGCAAAAATTAATCCGCTGGTCCTAAAATTAACGCAAAGGTCTCTATTATTCAACCACAGCCATACATTTTTCATTTTCAATAGATCCAAAATATAAATTATTTACATAAACACCTTTTCTTTATCATATCAAATATACATGTTTGACGAACTATTTTTGTTCGCGGACTTCAGTGATAAAGCTTCCATTGAGTAACTCGTACAATGATTTATTCCAAGTTTATATCAAAGTACTTAAAGTACTCATGGCAGTTTGCACGTAGTCAAGAGCAATAAATATTAGTTTTGGGAGAAGGAAAAGGTCATTATTATTTAGGGGCATAACTGTTAATAACATTTTTTTTTAAACATTTTTTAAAATTATTTATTGGCAAAATTGTGGGGCTTTACCCACTAAGTTTTAACACGTCTGTGAATTATCGGAACTGAAGTTTTCAGACTAACAAATCATTAATCTGAAAAGCTGAGAAGGCAATACAAAGAAAAAAATCCCACCTCTTAAACCTTTTGTTTAAAATTTGAAAGCCTTTTCTCTCGTAAGAAAGGATGCATCACATTAAAAAAAGGGGGGGGGGGTGAAGAGAGGAATATACAATAAGAATATAAAAAAGGGACTGTGTCTGCCATTGCTATATGCAATGCCTGTCTCTATCACACATATAAACTAGTAGCTGAAAGGGGGTTGAGTTGAGGGTCGTAACTCTGCAAAAGAAGTTTGTTTTGATTTTTAATAGAAAATATATATGTTATTGTAATATTTCATTGGAGCTAGTGCAATGATCTGTTTAATATTTGGTTGGGGTAGCAATGATCTATGTCATAGTTGGCTCGGGTGAAATGGTCTATATATAGATGTCTGATTTGGTTGGAATGCAATGATCTATGTCATATTTGATAAGAGTGCAATGATCTATGTCAAATTTGGTTTGGGGTGCAATGATCTATGTCATATTTGGTTGGGGTGCAATAATCTATGTCATATTTGGTTGGGGTGCAATGATCTATTTCATATAGGGTACAATGATCTGTGTCATATTTGGTTGAAGTGCAATGAACTAAGTCATATATATTTGGTTGAGGTGCAATGATCTTGTCATTTAGTTATGGTATCTTGTATGTCCAACACAAAATTGATAATTTTTATGCCGCCGTATCGAAGATTTGGGGGTATATAGTTTTTACCCTGTCCATCCGTCTGTCTGTTTGTCTGTTTGTCCGAAAAAACTTTAACATTGCCCATAACTTTTGATTGGTTAGAGCTATAACTTTCACATTTCACATGTGTATTCCTTGTGACAAGACCTTTCTTTGGGTACCACCATATTTGACCTTAACCTTGGAGTTTGACCCAGTTTTGCAAAATTTTACCCAACTTTAACCTTGGCCATAACTTTTGAACAATTATAGCTAGGGATTTCATACTTCACATGTGTAATCCTTGTGACAAGACCGTCCTTTGGATACCAACAACTTTGACCCTTTGACCTTGACCTTAAAGTTTGACATACTTTTGAAAAACTTTAAGATTGGCCATAACTTTTGAACAGTTGGTGCTAATTAATAGGCTTTCATACTTCACACATGTAATCCTTTAGACAAGACCTTTCTTTAAATACCAACAATTTTGACCCTTTGACCCTGACCTTGGAATTTGACCTACTTTTGAAAAACTTTAACATTGGCCATAACTTTTGAACAGTTGGTGCTAAGGCTTTCATACTTCACATATGTTATCCTTGTGACAAGACCTTCCTTTGGATACCAACATCTTTGACCCTTTGACCTTGGAGTTTGACCTACTTTTGAAAAACTTTAACATTGGCCATAACTTTTGAACGGTTGGTGCTAAGGCTTTCATACTTCACATATGTTATCCTTGTGACAAAACCTTCCTTTGGATACCAACAACTTTGACCCTTTGACCTTGGAGTTTGACCTACTTTTGAAAAACTTTAACCTTGGCCATAACTTTTGAACGGTTGGTGCTAAGGCTTTCATTCTTCACAAATGTAATCCTTGTGACAAGACCCTCCTTTGGATACCAACAACTTTGACCCTTTGACCTTGGAGTTTGACCTACTTTTGAAAAACTTTAACCTTGGCCAAAACTTTTGAACGGTTGGTGCTAGGGCTTTCATACTTCATAAATGTAATCCTTGTGACAGGACCTTCCTTTGAATACCAACAACTTTGACCCTTTGACCTTGGAGTTTGACCTACTTTTGGAAAACTTTAACCTTGGCCATAACTTTTGAACGGTTGGTGCTAGGGCTTTCATACTTCACGAATGTAATCATTGTGACAAGACCTTCCTTTGGATACCAACAACTTTGACCCTTTGACCTTGAACTTTGACCTATTTTTGGAACTCTTTAACCTTGGACACAACTTTTGAAAATTTGATGCTAGAGCTTTCGTATTTAACTTTTTTTTTTCCTTGTGACAAGACCTTTCTTTGGATACCAACAATTGTGATCCATTGACCTTGACCTTGGAGTTTGACCTTCTTTTGAAAAACTTTAATCTTGTTCATAACTTTTGAACGATTGGTGTTTCCTTACTTTGGGTACCAACATATTTGCTTTAAGTTGCCATACGGGGGCATCAGTGTTTCACAAACACATCTTGTTTTATTTAGTAATAAGTTACTGCCAAGATTAAACTTTCTGAAAGATAGGTCAAAAATCATAATACATCCAAAAATGTTTTGTCCCAGGTAATGTTCAAGTAATAAATATAAAGCTCTGTTCAGGCCAAGAATCGTATGATTTTTGAAAGATGGGCCAAACTTCAAGGTCATGCATGGTGTCGAAAATCATAGTATATTCTGAAAGGTTTTATCACGGGTAACTGAATAATAAGCGCAATTGCAAGTGATAAATGTACTTACCGATGTTTAGATTTTAGAAAGGAAGGTAAAATAAATCTTATGCGGCTGGAAAGGTCTCGTCACATATAATGCACATGTGAAACGTGAAATCCCCATCTTCTCTGAATCATAAGTTATAACCAATGTAAAAAAAAAATTGTGACAGACGAACGGGGGATTAACGCAATGAATGTTGTCTTTTCACGACTAGACTGGAATTCATGGACAATTTAATGACGTCCTCACCTTCATCATTTAAATTTCTAAAGTTTGTTAATCTTTTCTTCATTTTTCACAAATCTACCTATAATGCCATTAAAAATAATGTAAGAAGTTAAGACTTCCATTTGATGCTAATCGGTTTTAAAAGTCTCATTAGATCATTTTTAAAAAAAAATGATTGATTAAATTTAATTTTTTTTTAATTCAAAAAGGATTTATTTAAATCCTTCAAACTATATAATTAGAAATGGAATAAGTTGATAACAGTTTAAACAACGAATGTAAACAGCTAACATCAATGTTTCTTATATTGAAACCCAAAACATTGTAAAACACGTGTATGGAATACTTCAATCATTAACGTGCTCAAGATTAATTGTCACTAGAAACAATACTTTATTCAATAACATAATTTGCTAGAATTACTGAATGGTGTTTCCAATTCTCTAGACTAGTTCTTTTTGGGTGTTTCTATAAAACCCAGAATATAAAACGGAAAGGAAAGCGGAACGGAAACGGAAATTTTTATATCAAATTATATGTATATACACTTGGCCAGATAAAAATTAGACAGGAACCAGAATTTTTTTATATAATAGTTCATACCTAATTGATTGGTTGATTGATTGATTGTTTGTTGTTTAACGTCCCTCTCGAGAATTTTTCACTCATATGGAGACGCCACAACTTGCCGGTGGAGGGCTACAAATTTTGACCTATACTCGGCACTTAAGGCCATTGAGCAGTGAGGGATCTTTTTCGTGCCAGCACCTACTGCGACATGGGACCTCGGTTTATTCGAACCCGCGACGTAAGGATCAACTCCTTACTCCGCGACTCTAGAGCAGACGCTCTAACCACTGCGCCACGCGGGCGACCATATCTAATTGAGAATTTTCAATAGAATATGATTTATTCATGATTTTTTTTCTCAGAACTAGTTTATACACTGTACATATACGACGACTCATATAATATACATTAAATTAACACATAGCAAAAGATTCATATGCGGATTTAGAGGGTCGGGGGGGGGGGGGGGGGGGGGACTCACCAGGGCTTTTCAGAGATATTAAAGGTTCACTTCTATATAAATAGGGATCTGACCTATAGGGCCGGGCTTGGTTTTTTCTCTACTAAAAGCTTGTCGATTTCCGTTCCGGTTAATGACTTGAGGCTGAATACATGTAACAATTTGTTTTTCATAAATCTTTATTTCAGTGAGTAGAGTTAGGAGGAACACTTTCATTGATATTCTGAGTTTGTTAAATTATCTCCAAATGTAATAATTGATATTTTTCTTTACTTCTCATTGTACCTAATGGTAATGTGTACTGTCTCTGGAATTCTATTCTTTATGTATAGGCTATTTATTTTACACTATTCCGTGGATATAATAAAAACATGCCATTAATGTATGCAAATTATATAGGCCTAAATGAAATCCAAGGGAGTACTGTTACTGATATATATGTAGCCCAACTGTTTCAAAACTTAAGATCTTAGAACATTGACTGAAAACAAAAGTACATGTATGTTATTCTAAATATATTAAGCTCAAATAATTCAAGCAATACGTAACATACTACATGTAACCCAGACAAGCACTAATATACCTCATATCAATAATAACTAGTAAAAAAGATTCTGATTAGCCGAGACAGTCACGTGACCGTCATGTTTGCCCTGCAACAAAACGTCGTGTTTCACGTCCTGTTTCACGATTGTGACGTCACAATGCAACGACTGGGATGATTACTACTGAGTTAGATTGTTTTATCGTTGATTGATTGTGTCGATTTAAACGTGTAAAAAAAAAATAATAATAAAATAGTGTTTTCAAGGATGGGGTTTGAATGTTACTAGTGTGTAAAATACACTGACTTTGTCACGAAGGATTTTTGTTCTTTTGAAGCGTGGCTAGTGGTGTAACTTACATCTGTTTCATATGGTTCTTAACATATGTTTACTTTATTACTTGGATTTTTTTTTATATTTCCTGCACTGTGCTTGATTCGGTATAATAAACAATTTATTGCATGAATGTTCGGGAGACATGAAGATTTCTTCATGTCTCCCTCACTATCATGCAATAAATGTATAGTAGCAGACAGAATAGAAGCAATGTGATTAAATTCTAAGGAATATATACAATTGAAATTCATCGCAGCTCAATGCTGCCAAAAATACCTGTATCGAGTAACACAGAGTGAGTTATTCTTGTCCTCGGAGAAAGTGTTCCGCCTGACTGACAACTGTACATTGGAATGTTACGATTTGAGCTCTCTCTAGTGCTTCGTATATCAAGAATGGGGATGCATAAAGGATAGATAATTGAAGAAAAATAAACAAGACTATAAAAAATTTAAAATAGTCTTTGAAAACGCGAAAATTTAAAAGTATAAAAGTGTGGCACTAGGTGGATTCGAACCCACGGCTTTAAAAAGTTAACGTACACGATATAATAGTCAGCGCATATATCGACTGAGCTATAAGATTAATTGGTATAAATTTGAAGCAGATTGTCAAAATCAGGTTCCCTTATTTTTTGTAGTTTTTTTTTGTGAATTTCGACCCTTGGGCAGGGGTGCCCCTAAAAAAATCCTATCTTAAATTATTCCTTACATCCCAACCTATCAAAATATCAATTTTATTTAGGGGCAGGCCTGCCCTGAAGGACTTCTAGGCCAAAATTCATGCAAAAATCAACGCTTTAACGGACAAAACGGTGTTTCGGTCAACTTTGGAGGTTTTTTGTAAAGTTGCAAATAATAAATTTTAGTTGTAAAATACAAATATGAAAAATTTAGACATATATACGGTAGAAAACAACAAATAAAGATTGATTTTTAAATGTAACTTTTTCCGGGAAATTGTTCTCTCCTATAGGTCAATTCTTTTGTAATAGTGAATACATCCTTTCTATGTAAAGTATCAAAAAATGGTCATGGTCTCTGATCCCTCTAGGAAACACAGCATCCTCGTAAAATGGTCAGGAGAGTCATGTATATGAAGAAAACTGACTTGAAAAGTTGATCCCCCCCTTAACACACACAGCGGATAAGGTATTTCAGGTTTAGGCAATTTGTATACGTTTTTTCTTTGTCAAAATATTTACAAGGCCGATATTTGTTTGAGTTGATATCCCCCCATCCCCCGTAAAAAATCATGGATCCTCGCATGGAAATATCGCTTTCAAATACCGGTAAGATTTGGGAAAAATGCATGTACGACTTTGGAACATTCATTCAAAATTATGTTGTGTTCCCTCATGCCATATTTTATACAAAATATCAAATACCGGCTTTTCATATTAATCAGATTATACATTAGTAAAGTTATTCCATTCATACATATTTTACTTGTTCCGTACCCTATATGCTATATATACATGATCTGGGATATTCAAAAGAGAATTAACATGACTAAATCAACTTGTATTAATAATCCTTGATTTAATATGATTAATTTATATAATGTATGTCGTTTCCAGTATGATTTATATATTTGTCATATTTTCCGTTTCCGCTTTCCGTTCCGAGTTTTAGTAACACCCGTTCTTTTCTTTCATAAAGTAGGTGTTCCACGGAAAATGATTTCTATATAAGCATTGACGCTACAATTTAACTAAGTTCTGTGAACTGTCGGGTCAACCATATGTCGTTCCTTTACTAGACTGTAATGTGAGAAGAAGCTTGGCCTTCATTTGAATGTTTTCTGGTACATCTAGTTTTTCATATGATTTGAGTCGGTCACTAAATTCTTTTGAAATCTGGAGGTGCGGGTGTCCGAACCTAAGGTTAAAAAGAGCCTGGTCTATATCATGTTCCACAACAATCCAGTGCTGACCCAAAACAAAGGGGTCATAGTTAATGTCAGAGGTCGACACTGGGGTCACAGACCTTAGAGCTTGTTTTTCCAGCTCGCTGAAAACCTGAGGCACAGAAAATCCAGAATATCGACGACCAATCTCCTTCAGAATCAACTTGTAAATATCCAGTCGCAACATCCGGGCCTTTCGCCTGACATTTTCATCCGGATGTTTTTCCCACATTTTAAGGTCATCACCAAGGCCGTTTCTGTTGGTGATCATCATCTGGTCTGTGTAAAGGTCGTTTTCCACCGCCTTCATTTCGTCCATTATGTAGTCTGTTTTTAACTTGTCGATACGCGGTGATATTTTCAAGGCGTCGTTATATTGGAGAAGATGAAGCGCGTACATTTGGTCCTCTGACAACTCCTCTATCTTAATTTGTTTGTCCTTGTACTGTTTGTCAAGGTCATGCAGCACCTCCATTACTATGGCTTCAATTCTTTTACCGCGCATGTTCTTGACCTCTTGATTGATCTCTACCAAGATTTCCTCTTCCACCCGTGCCCTGAATTTGGGCATTAGTTTGTGTTCTTCTAGAAATCTGCAACAAGATTTATAATCAAATGTAAAACTGTCATCACGTTTAGTATATGTTGAAGAGGAAAGATTCAGGAGAACTGAAAAAACTTTCAAATCTTACTCGGATTGCCTTCTGTAGACTTCTGGGATGAAAGACATGACGTCATCGGCGGCAAACTCCAACATCTCACAGGTCAAAGGTCGCTGTGACCAATAATCACCCATTTTCCGAAGATACATGTCCTACAGGTTATGTAAGGAATCAAGATTTTAGTCATCACCTAGCCAATACTGACTATCTGTAACATCATTAATATACAAGTATGCATATTCGAACACTGCTTTTATTTTGTATAGTGATATTTGATCCCGGTAGAGTCCGATTTTCCCTTAAGGATGTAGTCTGCTGAGATAACTTGTATTTGACTTTTCAAATTAGGCATTTCAATTTGATGTATTTATTATTTGAAACAAAATAAGAAAGAGTAAAATATGAGTTATAGTGCATATTTTTGAGATATAAGGCATTGAAAATATGGCGGGAAACCATATGTGGGAGATTTCATAGACAAAGAATGAAAAATTTCTTTCTCTGAAAATTTATGCTCTGGAATTATACTTTTCTTTATATTTCATTAGAAGGCTATCGAAACTACAAAGAATCAAAATGTCATAGATACTAGGGGTTAGTGGGTGATAATATTATGATTATTTTGATGGATAAAACCAGAGGAATTCCGTAAAAATTACTGACACCTCAGCATACCGGTAACTAGCAGAAATACATTTCTTCCCAATACCTTGACATCCGTCCTCCACCCGTAGTGATTTCCGGCCCCAGAGTAGCACTGACACATGTCAAACAGAGTCAAACGTTCTGGTAACTTTCGGCCCTCAAATTCCCGGATGACTAGATGAGCTATCTTATAATAAAAATTTTAAATTATTAGTAATTTGGTGTTGTCAATATGTAAAACTTTATTTACAGAACATGTAAATTTGCAAATCTAGAAAACCACGATTAGGTCTCTAAGGTTGCATTCAAACTAAAAATGCAGTTGATATATAGGGACTTACTTGAATATCGAACACGTTACGGAGGCGAACAGCGAACTGTGTAAATAAAGCGGCACTTAAAAAACAACATGAAAATGCCACCTGAAAATAAGAATGATATGGATTAAAAGTTCTCATTTATCAGCAGTGTTTCTTGTCGATTTTTTAACCGCGTTATTTACTCTAAAGTTCTTTATGATATCTTTGACTATTGATCATGTTGATAGATAGGTTACTTACTTTGAGAAGTTTTGAATTCTCCAGAAGGAAACGTAACCCTCCTTTGTCGAACAGACGGTTATTCACCAAACAGTCAAACACATAGACCTTCCCATAGAAGGTGCCCACAAGAAAGAGCGTCAGTGGTCCCTCCCGACCCAGGGCCACACCCTCCCCTGCCACAGAAATGATACATTCCCTTTGAAGTACGTGTACCAGCTGACGACACCGGGAAATCTCAGTCACGACTTCTTTCTCGTGGTACACACTGGGAGATGAGGGCCGCAGCAGATCTTAAAATGCCACAAAAAAATTAATAAAGTTATTGTAATATTGTGTTCTCACAAAACACGCTTTTTCTGGTATACAAAGATATGTGATGATTATATACTAGTATATCACAGCGGTAAGAGAGAGAGAGAGAGAATTCTTACCTAGTCTGGCCCCCGGGAATATTGGTATGTTGTGAAGGTCCGCCATGTGGTAAGTCACCTGTAAATATAAGTATTGTTTTCTTACGTTTTGATTTCATGTACAAAATTTGACATATACGTATATAGGATGACAGATTACTGTCAAAATTCAACATTACCTTTCTTTCTGTTTACCCAACAGGTGCGCTGTCAACATATACAGCTCTACATAGTTACAGGTACCCCAAATAGACTGCGCGTCTATGTCGATATATTGTGATGTGTTCTCTTTATGAATCTCTAAAACATTCAGTTCTTCCACAACAGGGGCGATCAAGCAATCGATAACGTTATATTGAAGGCTCTTATTGTCTTCTGCTGTCCTCCATTCAGACGAATAAAATTTTCTTTGGAGAGAACAAAGCTATTGAATGCTCTTATTCAAAGTGATTTGAAGTGTATTAAATATATTTATATCACTGAAAATAAATTTAAATCTCCCAAGCATAAGAGCGTTAAGCTAAATCTGCTATGAGACTTGGAATGAATACCTTATTAATAAGGTTTGGAGTTTTGACAATGATATTTACTATCAGAGCACTTTATTAATATTTGTGTTTTTATCTGTTAGCTGTATATCAAGGGGTGACACTAATACTTGTTTTTACAGGCTTTCAACGATCTTGAATTCAAGCAACAAAACTCTTCAACAGTTCAAGCGGCGAATGAGACCCCCCCCCCCCCAAAAAAAAAAAAATTCTTCACTAGAAGTTTAAACAGCCTAAAAATATCCATGTAGGAGGCAAAATCATTCAGCAGCTGAAAATGGCTTACAAACTCTAACTGCAACTCGCTCATCATTTCAGGAGCTGATAGATATCCTGGAGTAAAGATTTTCAACTCAGTTCACTCAGATAAACTTTGCTTTAATTAGTGCTAATAATTTCCAAAGAAATCTATTTTACAACTAAAATGCAAATAATTTCATCATATCATTTGACAGAAATGGTTTTTTAATGATTTTTTTTAGGAATAAGTCATAGTGAGAGTTGTCGTTCTTGTCAGAGGGTAAATGAACCTTAAAATAAAAAGTATATATAAAAACTTAGTGCTGCATGTCTTCAGGGTTTTTGGTTGCACGTTAGTGTTTATAATCAAGTAAACAGTTTGTTTTCTTAGTATCAAGAAAAAAAAAATCTGTACAATACATTCAAATATATTATCAATTTAAATAAAACCTGCCCGGAAACTTACTCCCAAGGGTTATCTTGCACAGGACCTCCCCACAGGTCCTCTTTAGAATCGTACAAAAAGTTTACCTGCAGATCATAATGCGTGCGACATGAATTTTACAATTTGGTCAGGGCTCTATACCTTCATGACCATATTCATGAAGCTTGGCTCTCATCTGTTCAGGTGTAAAGAAGATTTTTATTAATAAAATTCAATTTTAATATAAGATCAGATTAGCCCAATCCTGGACCCTTAGCCACAAGGAATAAATTCCACTATTTTAGTGATGATTCCATCATGCTAACAGTTTTCTTGCAAAATATCCAGGAGTAAAAGTATAGTGGAGATGGACGGATGATTAAGGCTGCAAAATGTCTTAGTTTCAAAACTCAATTTTTGAGTCTAGTATTTAGAGTAAAGTTCTTATTATTGAAAGGTATGAAATTATGACAAACAAAACTTTTCTGTAGAAGATTCTCATTGCAAAAATTATTCTTTGATTTAAAAAAAGTGTGGAATTCTTGGGATTCGAATCCAGTAAGTAAAAATCCCGAAGCTTTTCTTTGAAACTAACATGCTAACCACTAGGCTACACATTTAAATCATGTTTGTGATATGAACCCTTATAATTAAACGACTTCAAATATTCTCGGAAAGATACGAATGTTGTGTCATAAAAGTGTATTCAAGTTTTTGCTCCATGTTTCTATTAACCGAAAATATGTATATTTTTACGCCTACTTCGAGGATAAATTTTCAAAAATGGAGCGAAGACTCAATAACATGGAAAAATTGCTTTATAATATGAAGAAATCACCCTTTCTGTCCTTTTAAGTGCGTGTATAGTATTTCATAGACAAGTAATTTCAATCTTTGTGAGATTGTTTCAAATTATGGGGATTTTACATAGAGTATACATTAATCATGTTAATGTTAAATAAAATATCAATGACAATTTTGTTATACTTGAGATTTATTTTTTTACTGCACCATAGGCATTCTGCTCGCCTTGTTCGCCTATCTTCTATTCAATTCATGAATGAGCACATGAAGTTTACAACTGTGTTAATTATAATCAGCGGTTTGTCTTAAAGTATTAGAAAATTTCTAAATTAAGGATTAAATCCCTCATGCTTAGCTCTGATCCTTCGACATATCTGGTTCCAGTCTTTGGCACCCCCTTTTTCAGCTTTTCAAAGTTTTTCTTTTTTTTTAAATTTAAATATTTCGAATTTCCAACCTTTCAGCATGAGCGTCACTGAAGAGAAATACTAGTAATTTATCAAAATGCACATATGGTGCATCAAAATTGGTACCGTATAAGATTTACATCAATAAGCAAAGATTTTAATGTATTGCATTTTCCAAATATGACATATACGTACCAAGTCCAAGAAAACCATTGCCAACCAAGTTGCAGCCTTGGTTGACAATGGGTGTCTTCGAGTGAAAATTTTCAATGTTATCCTCCACTACATTTAGTATTTATTAAACTATAGTGAATGTTTTATACAGATATAACTAAATGTGAAGCGTGCGCACACAGATTCCGCGCAGTCAACATTGTTTTTGGAATTTCACCCATCGTCACACTGGAGGGTGTGGTTTCATCATTCAGAGGATAACAGTGCTTTTTAACATTTCTTGACAAATCAAATTCAAGTAATTTACATACAAGAAAGTATAATATCATTTATATACTGAATGACTCAGGTGATCTAATAAAAACATATCCACTATCTTACCAGTCAGAAACTGTGGATAAACTCTGAGTAGTAAAGACTCTCCATCTTGTAGGTCATGAACAACAATAAACAAGAATTTTTTTATACATAAATCTCATTTTATTTTTAGATGAAAGGGTTCTAATCAGTGATTGCTAAAAATTAAAACAAATTCCATGAATGACACAGTTTTAAATAATATAAATGTACAATTACATAATTATTAGATCTGAAGATTGCATTGGGCACTATTAATGTCTCATATCTCGCTGCTAAGCCTCTTGCCACTGAAAGCATTCATCTTGTTCAGAGGCTGCACTGAAAAATCTTTTTTTCTTTGTAGAATAAACATCAAAAATAGTTTATTTTACTAACAGCATTTTTTTTGTTTTAGAGACATTCCTTGCAAGACAAATTACTACATCCACAAATATAACATTACCATTGGATTATGTGAAAAGAAAAGTATCTATTCTGACCAGCTTTCCTAACCTTTACGCCTCCACTAAAGTTTTCTGTTTCTGGATTGATTAGCAGATTTTTTTCATTGTTTTGTCACAGAGATTCACAATTTCCTGATTAACCGCTATTAAGTAAGAGAACATTATTGACACAGTAGTTAGAATATCCAAGCACTTTGAATTGAACATTGTTTTATCCTATATTGTGAACGTCTCCTCAACTGCTGCTGGCACAAAACAACACAGATGATGATTGTTCACACTCTCCCAAAAAATCTGTAAAAAACAGAACAAAAGTGGATACAGGCTCCAATGGATACAAACTTTGTAGTTTCATTCTAAAATTTATCATTTAATTATGGTGTTTCTAAACATTTTGGACAGAAGCCTGTCTATTATGACATAGTCACTGCCTATTTACCATACATAAAACAAGACAGAGAGACATAATGGTCACCTGAATCACACTTTTAATTGCAAATAATTGTGTAGATAAATTATACAGTTATGTAGCTATGCTACTGTGGCTTAAATTTTCAAACTTTTGATGTTATTACAGGGGCGTAGCTTCCATTGAGGCAATGAGGCAACTGCCTCACTAGATTTTTAACCACCAACACTCCATCCCATAGTTAATAATACATTGCAGAAAATATCTTGTAAAAATTATAATTTAAGCAATCCTATAATGTACGTTCATACCATCAAGGTTTGTGCTCTACCTCCATTACTGAAAACTCCAAGTAGGCAATGATTGGAAAAAAATTAAAAACTGATAAATGTTTGACAATTATAGTTTTGAAAAAATAAAAACAAAAGTAAAAAAAAAATGTATTCATCTTAAAATGTGTTAGTTTTAGTAAACATATTTATTAACGTACAACTCTTTTACCATCGTCGGAAACCTGTGGTGGTCTAGCTTCTCTTACATCGTGGGTTTCTGACGATGCTCTTTTAAATACATGTACTTTAATAATATTTGGTGTCATATCCACGCTATAAAACTGGTAAAATTAACCAATTTCTGTGTAGGAGAAGTCAGAAGAAACACCCAAATCCACATTCTGTCCGGAGGGGTGTGTGGTGCTCCCCCTCTAACCCCCCCCCTACCCACCACCACCATGGCGCTGCCCTGGACCTACTTGGGGCCTAAGGTGGCCCCATACCCCCTGTCCCTAGGTTTTGCCTCACTAGAATTTTAAGTCAAGCTACGCCCCTGTATTATAATTTTTTTTTTAATACTAAGTATGCTGATGAGCTACAGTCAAACCTCAATATCTCAATCTCTTTGGGACCGAGGAAAAACTTCGAGATATCCAAAAATTCAAGATATTGAGGGTAAAATACTTAAAGAATAAATGGTTGGGACTTCCACATCACTTCGACATATCCACGGTATTCGAGATATCTGTGTTCAAGATACCGAAGCTCAACTGTACATCAGTTTACAAATCACAAGTCATGCTTAAGGAAGTCAATATCTTCTATGAAAAACATTGTACCCCTACTGCATGGGGCCCCAACTTGACCCCCCATTAACTATGCCTTAGATAAACTTGAATCCAAGTTACAAATAATTGCTTATAAATTAAAACAGGGCTATTAAAAATGCTTCCACATTTTCTTGAAATTTCAGATTTTTCCTCTGGATATCCCTCTTGTAGCCCCTACCTATCTTCTGCTTTAAACCAGTTTGGCAAAGGGATGCCAAAATATTATTACTTCAAGTTCTTCCATACATTGTTGAGGGTGGGGTAAATCAGTTTTGAATATCAAATTAATTTTCACACACCAGTACATTTTACACATTGTAAACAGTGGTATATAAAATCAGATAAATATTGTGCTTTTTGTTTGATCATGGACACTGGTAAAATATTCTCCCTGTATTAATGTAATTAAAAAAGGGTGGGATAAGGGGGTATTAACTTCTGATGTTTACCCTATAGGAATGTCTATATGCTTGTGTGTAAATTCTTTTTCATAAACAACCTTCACTGCAAACAGAATTATCGCCAAATCTTGTGTAATTCAGACCTTTTTCAATAGTGAGCACTTTTTGTTCTTGAGAAGATGTTTAAAGATTTCCTACATATATTTCTATACAAAACTTTGACTCCCTACTGTGGCCTCACTCTCACCATATGATTTGATCTGAATCTTCAAAGGGAAGCTTTTCAAAGATTTTCGTCTTTTCTGAGTCAGTGGTTTCTTCACAATAGGTTTTTAAGATGACACCACTATATTTCAGCATATTCTGATTATCCTCTTTTGCCAATTTTATCTCCTTTAATTAAGCATGTTTTGTGCCAAGTTTGGTTGAAATTGGCCCCTGGTTATTGAGAAGTAAAATATACAGAGTTTACTGACAGACTTCAGATGATGATTCAAAGTAGAGAGACACTGGATATTTTTTTTTTGGGGGGGGGGGGGGTCAGAAACATAGTACATATCTCTTACCTAATTTCTCTAAAGCTAATTACTTGAGTCCTGAAAAAGAGAATAAAGAAAACTAAATAATTTAATAAAAAGTTCATAACCAAATCTAGTAAATACAAGTGCTTAATTGATAATGTCTTATAAGCATAGCAAAAGTTCTAACATTTTATCAAAACCTTGGTAAATGTGTATTATACTTCCCTTTTTTTAGTTTATTTACAAATTAGACAGTTTAAAAATGTATATCAAATAGATACTAATAAAAAAGGTGTAGATGTGCTATTTGAGGGGAGAAATCAGTCTCAATTGCATTTTATTTACAGTAAGAACAAACTTAAACCATCTGGATTTGCCATAATAACCAGGGTTCGAAATTCACTATATACAACTCGCAAAACGCGAGTTAGAATTCCCAAATTGCGAGTTAAAAATTAGGTAACTCGCAAAAACTTGCGAGTAGATTTTTTTGCATTGAAACTGTAGCAAAATTATATAATATGACAGAACACAATGCTTTTGATTTAAATCAGTAATTTAAATAAAAGTCACACTGTAGTTGTATTTTGTGTATTGTACAGTAGTTACTTTTTCCTTAAGTTACATGTATTTAATTTATATAAATTTAACTTTATACGAAAATTGCGAGTAGTCTTATAAAATTGCGAGTTCACTTTCTTGGTACTCGCAATTATTTGCGAGTTGTAATTTTAGGGAGTTTCTAACCCTGATAACATTAAACTACAGCAGCTGTCCGACAATCTGTCGGGATAGAGAGGGAGGGAAGGCATGCTGGTGTAAGAGAAGAGGTGCACATGTTATGCGGTGTGTATTAGTAGTGATACTGTAGCTTGTGATCGCAGACGCAGTGAAACAAACTTCTACCCATAATGCAGCATGGCACATTGCAGATGTTTCTTTTTTTATTTTTTTGGCTTTTTTTTGAACTTGACAAAGCCTAATGCAGTGAATGCAATATCCTAGCTTTACAACTAACAACTACATGAGAAATCTAGAGAGTGTTTTACAGACAGAACGTGGATAGTTGGACAATGCTCACTGAATTAATACAGCAGAGAGCTGGTCACAGATATAAACTAAGAAGTTAAGAATTAAGGCTGGGGTCTAACACACAAATTTATTCTCCATTTTCCCACAAAGGGAAGACTCCAAAAGACAGGTGCTTGCCCTCTGAAAAACCAGTGGATTGGGTAATTGTCCACTACATCTAGTACTGTTGACTGGGGATAGGAGGGACATGGAGGGGCATGGAACAATCACTGCACACAGTACTAAATAAAGAAGCTCGAGGCACAGCTTTTACTTTATTAAATGTCATGACATTTTAATAAGAAGCCTGAGTCGAGCCCCTTTAAATCATTACCACAGTCATTATAAACTGTATGCAGTTCTGATACAGGGATCTGTAAGAAAGCGTACATTCAATATTTCTCTATTGAAATATTCTTGATATAACACAAATATTGTCTTCGACTTAAGTTTTCTCTAGATCGTACATACCCTCCTATACAATTCTGGAATGATGCTCGCTCTAAATCAGAGAAATTGCGCAAAATGTGGATTTAAATGAAGCATGGAGCACATGATGATGTAGATGAACATGCTTAATGAACACATGATCTATGAAGTGTTTTTTTGGACAATGAAAGAAGTATGATTTCATGCATTCAATGTTATCTTAAAATTACAATTCCCTCATTAAAGAAGCAATAGATGTAAATATTACAGCATAAATGGCTGCTGACACTTTTGTCAAGAAGGAAAATGCTGCAGTGTTATAAAAAGACTCTGTTTTGCAATGTTCATCTACACACCAGCGTTTGTGCAGGAGACTAAAGTGAGATGAAGATTGATGAAACCAAGATCTACAGCGACAGCTATTACACAGACATGCAAGAAACACAAATATAAGCAGACAACAGAGAGAAAAGGGTTCTGGTAAACTGCTGAGAACTCATTCTGTGTGGGTCCATCACTAACAAGCATTTCAGCCAGTACAATTCAACAGCTGATAAAGATTTGTCATTAACACAATGATTTTCTCATGACAACTGGAATATGCTGGGTTTCTTGCATAAGAAATTTACAGCCAATATAGATTCTCTTGTTTCATATGTAATATTTTTTTCTGTTTTCCCAAAATATACAAATTTGCACTAATATCTGTTTAGATGTATTACAGTCAAGTTGCACTGTGAAATCCAAACAAGTAAATAAAATGATTACTTTATGTACATGTATTTCCTCCCTTTATATAGCATTTATCAGCATAATACCACCAAACATCTTGAAATAGAATTCCAATAGAGATACATTGTAGATCTATCATAATTATTATGGAGTACTTGACTGAAATTACCTACCAGAATGCAAATTTCCAGATAAATTTGAGGAATTTAAATATCAGCCTATTTCCAGCAATCTACATGTATTTACATTGAGTTCCTAACCCATCAGAGAATAAGAAATCTGTAGTGAAGACTATAACAGTGAAACAGAATGGCAGCCAGCGAGACATTACAGGACTTACCCATTTATGGCTTGATATGAACTACAGAGGGAGGGAAAAACAGCAAAATTAGACAAGCCCAAGCATGAAGTCCCCATCAAAATCATACACTGAACTGGTCAGTTTGTTGACAGGATATGTACACAAATTCAATTTCAGTTAAATTTAACTTAATCATGGCATAAAAAATGAACATAATATATGAAATTGATTAATATTGTCAAAAGATTCTTTCACAACAAAACAAGCCCACATGAATTTCACCCCACCCCCCCTTCCCACTTTTGCCTTATATCATTTTAATTTTAGCTCCCTTTTCAAATGAAATCATGTGGAATAACTTGTTTGCCAGAATTGGACCAGTTCACTTAAGAAAATACAAAATTCTGGATGATGGATGGCAAACGATGTGAATATGAATGTAGCAATGATAAATAAAAATCAATGCTTGCGTAGCATACATAGGCCTACAGAGCAGAGATATTTCAATCGGTGATAAAATCAAGTGAAAGTAAACAAAGATCCACTCACCATCAATAGCCTCCAATGCATAATACTGCACATCTATATCTGGGTCCCCCTTCATCTTGTCCAAAACAGGTTTAATTTGTTGCTGAATTACACTACAGTACAAAAAAGAGACATCATCCTTTATGAAGCTCAAAACACAATGTCTCAAATCGTTAAGAAAATCACTGGCCATTTTTTATACAAAATGACAAACTTATCAGGTTAAATGTCTTTGAATGTTACATAACTACTTTGCAGGAAGAAATCATTTTCATGTATAATCTCAGACTACAGAAAATAAACACTTCACACGAGTGAAGCAACTTGGTAAACTTACCTTTGATCAAACATTTTTCCAAGACGGAGTATTGTTTTGGCCACATTGAATCGAACATTTGGTACAGTGTCTCCTGCCATGCTAAGAATTGTGGGTAACATCAATTTCAGTGTGATCTCGGGTCCACATGCCTCGGCCAGCAGCTGAAATGAATCACATCATAGTATAACTGTACATGTACACTAACATCTTTACTAACCCTTGATCATTAAATACTTAAATTTCAATGTACTATTATACTGTATCTCTTACTTGAGATTGGCACAAATTGTTATTCTAATGACTTCCATTTTGCTCTATAAATCTACTAGATTTTAAGGAAACATGAATTCCATCATCTATTTGAAGAATGCAAAATTTAGACGACTACACTTGTAAACAAAATGGCTATTCCAGTAAAATTATCTGTGTGGGGACACACTATTTACTTTAATACTGGACTGGGGACCTGTTCTAGGAAGTGGATATATAATTTCATTAAGTTATGTACTACATGGTATTTCCATTATGAAGTAAATTATAAACCATTAAGTATCCACAGATGCACAATAACTACAAATTTGGTTCAGATACCCTTGATATTAAGCAGAAAGTTGCCTAACTGGACTTCACCTTTGTAAAGGTAATTCTGAGGTACCTGCATAATTAGTATACATGGAGAAAGGTGTGTCTGTGAAGGCAATTAATGGACACCTGCAGTAGTTGTACCGATTCAGCACAAACAGATTAGTCTATGAATTCATAATAATTCCAATCTCAAGACATATCTGGGAGTTGTATCATTGATAAAGAAAAGACAGTTGGGTCGACATTGGAAATTTGGATCCTGAGACATATTTTGGACTTGTATTACATTAATACAGAATAGAAAGTTGAGTTGACATAGGTAATTTTGATCCCTATACACCTTTAGGACTTATTTACTTACATTGATACAGAACAGACAGGTAAGTCTATGGAGGTAATTCTGATCCCTAGACATCTGTAGAACTTTTGGAATAACTGTCTGCTGAGCCCAATCTACTCCAAACTTTTCTACCAACTTCTTCAGATTGACTGTGGCTGCATCACGAATAGCAAACACTGAAAAAGAATAGAACCATAAAAGGTAAATGATTAAATCATAGGCCCTAACAATAGAAAAGGCAATGTCCTCCTTTGTTTTTGTGGAATTTTGACTGGACACAAATGATATATAAAAATAATTAAAATACCCCAATCCCAAATATATGCTACTGCAGATCCAGTGAACTCTTAACAATCTTAAAACTAGAAATTTAAATGCTACATGTATAGCAAAAGGTTCAAACTCAAGAAGTTATTTACAATCATGACACTGTACCACATCAGTAATATTTACTAAAGACTTATCATGTTTTACAACACATCACACTGCAATGATGTAAATGTATACACTTACCATGGTCCATTAGCCAAGTCATACATATGTAGATGTATACACTTACCATGGTCCACTAGCCAAGTCATACATATGTAGATGTATACACTTACCGTGGTCCACTAGCCAAGTCATACATAACAAGAGGCCCATGGGCCTTGAATCGCTCTTCTGATAAACTGTACAACCTATCACTTCTATTTGAAGCCTCGAAGTATCCTGTATATTTACATAAACCCTTGAAATTCCAATTCACACTCTGAGAACCCAAGATGATTCTAAGCCAATTAGTACCTGAGAGTTGGTCATGGTGACCTACTTATCACTTGTCATTCTCTGAGGACCCATCAACTAAGTTTGATGATTCTATGCCAATTAATACCTAAAATATTTTTTAAAATTATAATCATAAAATTTTATAAGTAGGTCAAAGTGACCTACTTTTCAATTGTTTTACTCCAAGGACCCAAGATGCACCAACTGACAAAGTTTGATGATTCTAAGCCAATTAGTACCCAAAATATTTAATTACAGCCATAAATTTTCAAAAGTAGGTCACAGTGACCTACTTTTCAGTTGCTGCTGTACTCCGAGGACCAAAGATACATCAACTGACAAAGTTTGATGATTCTAGCTAATAAGTACCCAGAATATTTAATTACAGCCATAAATTTTCAAAAGTAGGTCACAGTGACCTACTTTTCAGTCAACCTATTCCGAGGACCAAAGATGCATCAACTGACAAATTTTGACGATTCTAAGCCAAAATATTAAATACAGCCATAAATTTCAAAAGTAGGTCACCGTGACCTACTTTTCAGTTGTTGTACTCCGAGGACCCAAGACGCATCAACTGACAAAGTTTAATGAATCTAAGCCAATTAGTACCCAAAATATTTGATTAAAGCCATAAATTTTCAAAAGTAGGTCACCGTGACCTACTTTTCAGTTGTTGTACTCCGAGGACCCATGACGCATAAACTGACAAAGTTTTATGATTCTAAGCCAATTAGTACCCGAAATATTTATTAAAGCCATAAATTTTTCGAAAGTAGGTCACGGTGACCTACTTTTTAGTCGACCTACTCCGAAGACCCATGACGCATCAACTGACAAAGTTTGATGATTCTAAGCCAATTAGTACCCGAAATATTTAATTAACGCCATAAATTTTCAAAAGTAGGTCACTGTGACCTACTTTTTAGTCGACCTGCTCCGAAGACCCAAGATGCATCAACTGACAAAGTTTGATGATTCTAAGCCAATTAGTACCTGAAATATTGAATTATAGTCATATAAATTGAAAAGTAGGTCACGGTGACCTACTTTTCAGTTGACCTTTTTTGAGGACCCAAGATGCATCAACTTACAAAGTTTTATGATCATAGGACTTAAAATGTCCAAATTATGCCTCTAAAACGCTTTGAAATTGAATGCCTGCAAAGTTCAAAAAGTAGGTCACTGTGACCTACTTTTTAATAAATATGTTTTATGGCCCCAAGATGCATCATCTTACAAGATTTAATGATTCTAAGCCTCCCCGTATTCGAATTAATGACCTTAATTGTTTTAAAAAAGATTAGCCATAAAATTCAAAAAGTAGGTCAAGGTGACCTACTTTTTAGTTGACGTACTTTGAGGACCCAAGATGCATCAACTGACAAAGTTTGATGATCATAGGCCTTAAATTGTTCAAAATATGCCTCTAAATCATTTTGAAAAAGAATGGCTGCAAAATTCTAAAAGTAGGTCACCGTGACCTACTTTTGAGTCAACATGATATGAGGACCTTAGATGCACCAACTGACAAGATTTGATGATCCTAGTCCTTATAGTTAGCAAAATATCAACATTTTAATAAAATGTAATTTTTGGTCAACTTTGAAGTGACCTTGAGACCACGCCCTTTGCCCCAGGGTAAATCCCCGTGCAAATTTTAATCTACAACATATCCTCATCCTTTTGTGTAAGTTTGGTGACAATCTGCCCAGTGGTTCTTGAGAAGAAGATTTTTTAGCAACCAGTACTTTTGTTTCTATTTTCCTAATTATCTCCCCTTGTTAAAGGGTCACAACCCCAGTTTTAGTATAAAAGGGAGCCCTTGGGCCAAGGATACCCTGTGACAAATTTGACAATAATTGGCCAAGGGGTTCTGGAGTTATGGCCCATATTCTAAAAAGTTTACGCACACCGCACACCGCACAAATGGCCATAGCATTAGCTCTTTGAGCCTTTGGCTCAGAAGAGCTAATAATGTAAATGTATACACTTACCATGGTCCACTAGCCAAGTCATACATATGTAAATGTATACACTTACCATGGTCCACTAGCCAAGTCATACATATGTAAATGTATACACTTACCATGGTCTACTAGCCAAGTCATACATATGTAGATGTATACACTTACCATGGTCCACTAGCCAATCATACATATGTAAATGTACCCACTTACCATGGTCCACTAGCCAAGTCATACATATGTAGATGTATACACTTACCATGGTCCACTAGCCAAGTCATACATAAGGAATTTAATTTCTCATCAAAGAAGTCGACTCCCTGAAAACACACAAGAATCCAATTACTGGATAATTTTTCTAGAAATCCATACAGTGAAAACTGACCATAAAAATATTAAATGCATAAAAATTACATGTAGTTTGTGGTGATGTAATTTACAAATAAAAAGTATAAATGCATTGAAAGGATGCCTATTTTTTTTTCAATTACACACATACTTATGAAAATTTTCCCCGTCTTGTACTCTACCTGAACGTTTTTGACGGACAAAAAAAAAAAAAAAAATCTTATTGAGTTCATTTTTCCTCATTTTCTGAACTATGATTAGGTACCTGGACAGTTTTACAAACAAAATTATGTAATGTTAGCAGTGACACCAAAATTTGTTACGGACAGACACACAGACAGACAGACAGACACACAACGGTAAAACAGTATACCCCCCTCTCCTTCGGGGCGGGGGTATAATTATCAGTTGTCCAGTAAATATATACTGAATAAATTATCAGTTGTCCAGTAAATATATACTGAATAAATTATCAGTTGTCCAGTAAATATGTACTGAATTTTGTAAAAGCACTTATTTTCATGGGGTCAAATTTTTGTGGTTTGAGGAAAAACTATTGATTCATCGGAATTTGATTTCATGGATGAAGAATTGTTGAGTAGTTTTTGTATATGAAATTGTAATTTGTGGGTCTCTTTATACCTTAACAACGAAAATTAAACCCCAATAAAAATTAGTGATTTAATAGTACATTACCAGTTGTCCGGCTAAAAGTGGCATATATTCTATGATAGCTAGACGGACCCTCCACTTTGTGTCTTCGGCCAGCTCCACGATGGCTGGTAGTAAACTCTGAGACAACTGTTTGATTCCAATAACCTGAACAGAAAGAACAAAATATCTGTATACAAAGTGTAATGTACTGTGGGAGGTACCTAGGTCTTCAAATGGCATGAAGTCACATAGGCAGATCACAATCAATTAATATAAAAATTCTTTTCTGGAAGCTGATGATCATAAAAATTAAATGATAAATCTTATCATTATTGCTAATTCTATAAAAAGTATGTCATGTACCTTTTTTGTATTTTTCATATAAAATTTTTCCTTGATGATTATGTTTGTTCAAAAGAATTATCATTTACAATTGAAAAGCAAACATTTCAGCATGCCTAGCAGTGTAATATTTTACAGAAATGGTTTGTTAACTTGACAATTTTATAAAATAACGAGTCATTTAGACTAATTACAGTTATCTCTCTTATCAGAGTATAAATGAACCTTAATTCAAAAACTGTTGATATGTAGTGTTAAAAGCTTTCAAAGTAGAGAGGACTAGAATTTACCTCATTTACACAGTCTAAATTTGATATGATGTTCAAACGAACTTCAGGGCATTCATCCTTCAGCTGCGTCAGGAACAGGGGCAACAAATGTTCAATTGTACTGAAATGAAATATACATGTATTTAAGGAATGTTTTTAAGTTTAGTGTTAGTTATTGCTGTGTAAATCACACAGACTTGTCATGTAGGCATATTTCATGAAGCGTGCTAGTGCTTCATGAAAAATATGCCAATGTGCAAGTCTGTGTGATTTACACACCAAAAACTCACACTAAACTTAAAAAACATTCCTTATATTTACATTTTACATGTTCAAAAAGCACCAAAAATATACTCAATGTTTGAATTATTCCCTGCCCTATATCGTTACATTTTTATTTATTAATGTCTCTGTAGCTCATTGTGATGTCACTTTAGCGCAAGTTTCTCTCTGCATATTTCTACGCATGAGTATACACGAAAATGGTATTCAAATCAATTTCACAGTTGACTTAGTAGAAAAACATAGCAAATGTAAATATATACATGTACACAGAGAACAGCGGCAACAAGTGTTCAACTGTACTGAAACAAACACATAAACATTTAAACAGAAATCAACAGCACAGCAGTCCTACAATAATTCTTAAATCAGCACTGTCTACTGGGTTCTCTTGTTGATTATAGTTATTTCTTTAACGATGGATATCAACATGACACTTACAACTTACATCCCAGTCTTACTTAACTCATGAAAACTAAAGAAGAGTGACAACTTGTGAGATGTTTGTAATACTTGTTCATTTATCAGACATTATAACTCACTTGTCTTTCCCTAGGATTGGAGAGAGGCCCATGATAACTGAGGCTAGAGCCGACTTGACATGTTGATTGGCATCTGATACTAAGTCCTTCACACATGGTAGAATGTTAGTCATTATAACACTCTCACGAACATCGGGGGATAAATTCTGACAGAAGTCTACAAGATACATCATATATTAATAAACTTTTGAGATTGAGATTACCTACATGAATATTATATAAAACTATGCTGGTTTTTATACAATTAGACACTGTTAATCACTGTGCTATGAAGAGTATGCTGACCTTTGACCTTGTGAGCGGCTGCTGCCCTGACCTCAGCCTCGCAGTCCTTAAGTAAACTACAGAACGCTGGCACAAGGTCGGTCTTGGTGATCTCTGGACCCACTGCTTTTTGTATCTACAATATACAGGTTTATACATACACTACTTCAATCACAAAGCTGGGCTCAGTTTCAATTCGGAATTAATCTACCTATTCTGATATTCAATATTTTTTTACCCTTTACTCATGCACCAAGTTTTTATGAGATCAGACAAAAACTGTAACTAATTTCACTGAAATATTTAAAATACATGTATAAAAAAATATGTAAAAATTAAATATGACGACTTTGACTGTGGCATCACAAAAGATTCAGAAGTATCTATAGAGTGAGATACCGACCTCTGTGAACTTATCTGCGACCATATATCTGACCCTCCAGGATTTATCATCGGCAGCCTGTCGTAGTGTAGGCATTACATACTGTTCTACATCCTCTGGTGGCAAGAGGGACGCAATGCTGACACAGGCTTCCACATCCAAGAGACGGACAGAGTCCTAAAAATAAAATTCTTACTTACTGACTCTGTACAGAAACAGATATAAGAGGACACCATATCAATAAAATAATATACATTTATTGACAGAGTTTGAGGGCAACATGCGTTTTGTCGGACCCAAGAACCAAACTGTTTGCCTGAGGCCGTTAGGCTGAAGGCAAACAGTTTGGTTTGAGGGGTCGTCAAAACGCATTTTGCCCGAGAACACATTCAATAAATGTTTTGTTATACCTTTTATTTATTTATTTTATTACTTTTTTTTTTTTGAACTTACATGTATGTCGAACACCAACGAATGCAAATGAGATTTAGCTGACCCCGCCCATTATGTGACATAAGGGGTCCAACATCTCATCGACAGGTCCAGTATCTCACACCGCGGTCAAACATCGATTTTTTTATGCCCGCTCAGTAAAACATTGGAAATGTTAGACTTTTATTAGTACTGATTTATATAGGAACAAATTTTTAAAGGTATAACAATGTTTATTTCTATTTAAAATTACAGTGTTGTCATATCTATCAAAATACAACAAAGCAAAAATATATATATATCAAAACAGTATTTACAAACTTCAACAAGAGGCCCATGGGCCACAACGCTCACCTGAGTTACTTTGGCCCTGCTGTTCTTCACCAGACCCCCCCTCCCTTGTAATACTTATTGCGGCCCAGCCCTACCCCCGGGGCATTGATTTGAACAATTTAGAATCTACACTACCCAAGGATACTTCCACATAAATTTCAGCTTTTCTGGCCCAGTGGTTCTTGAAAGGAAGATTTTCAAAGATTTTGCCTATATATATCAATGTAAAACTTTGATTCCCTATTGTGGCCCCGCCCTACCCCCGGGGGCCATGATTTGAATAATTTAGAATCTACACTACCAAAGGATGTTTCCACATAAGTTTCAGCTTTTCTGGCCCACTGGTTCTTGAGAAGAAGATTTTCAAAGATTTTGCCTATATATTTCAATACAAAACTTTGATTCCCTTTTGTGGCCCCGTCCTACCACCGGGGGCCATGATTTGAACAATTTAGAATCTACACTATCCAAGGATGCTTCCACATAAGTTTCAGCTTTTCTGGCCCAGTGGTTCTTGAGAAGAAATTTTTTTAATAACCCCATCCTATTTTTGTCTTTTCTTGATTATCTCCCCTTGTAAGGGGGTTTGGCCCTTCATTTTAACAATTTAAACTCCCCTTCACCTAAGGATGCTCTGTACCAACTTTGGTTAAAATTGGCTCAGTGGTTCTTGAGAAGAAGTTGAAAATGTGAAAAGTATACAGACGCACGGACAGAAGGACAGCTAGACAGACAAACAGACGACGGACAACAGGTGATCAGAAAAGCTCACTTGAGCTTTCAGCTCAGGTGAGCTAAAAAGCATTTTTAAATGGGGATTCACTCCCATTGTTAGAGACAATAAACTTCTCCATATAACATTTACTGTACACTGCAAAATGGAATTTGTTTGTAATATGTATTTAAAAATACTACTTGTTAAAAAAAAACATACTTTCATGTTCTAGAAACAAGTACCTGTTCATCCTGGGCCAGTGCAGTAAATAGAGGGATTAGGTCTGACTTTAAATACTCTATCTCCACAGCTTTAGCAAAATCTCCCAACTTTCCTGCAGCAGCACGACGGACCATAGGGGTGTCATCTCCACCCAGATTTCTAAAGTGTCTGTAAAAGAATTACTCTGATAAAAACCAGTCTTGACTCAAAAAACCTTACAAAAGCACATTGTATAAGTCCAATTCAAATTTTGTTGGGAAAGAAAACAACAGCATTTTTGCCAGAAAAGAACTTACTGTCTGAGCTCTGCTTTGACTGATGAGGAAACTCTTGGATAACAAACAGCAAACAGTCCACAAGCTGAAGTTCTGGATGTGAACCAATCTCCTGAAAAAAAAGAAATTCTTTGATGGTAATCCAGTTAACTCACTTCTCACCATGCTTTTCAGATATATCATACGTCATATTTTTGAAACAACAGCATCTTACACAGAGCTCCAGATAATTTTTTACCCCAAAGTGTATTTACTCCCAGATTTTCAAATCAATGCAGATTTCGCTTTTCAGCAAAATAATCAAAGAGTATTTTGTTAATCTATTGCTCTTTTGACCTCTAATGTGATTTTGAGCTTGTTATTGAAATAAGTGTTTTTGAAAGAGGAATGTCAAAAAAAGGACAGTTTCTGCATTTATCAATTACATTAATGAAATTATATAAACTTTGTCAGCTTTTAGCTATAGCCGAGAAACATTTCTTTTCTTTCACCAGAAAGACCATACAGTTGGCAAAGATACCACGGGCACACATAACTCCATTTATTGATCGTAGCAAGAGTTACCGAGAAAAAAGCTTCCTTTGGCCAGATAAAATTAATCTTTAGATTCTCATCCCCGTCTGCCCCTTTCAAAGTGTCCTGCAGGTTGTTTCTTATTTTAGTTTTAGAGTTACTCCCCGTTTGCATTATAAATCACGTGGCACTATATTTGGCAGAGGAGCATGTGGAAAGCAAAAAGCAATTTTCATACAATTAATAAAGGTTGTCGGTGGACTTTAGATGATATTATGGCTACAGAAAATGGTAAATATATAATAACTGTTAATAAACAGTGATAAAGGATAAATTATACACCATGGGTGCTGTGCGCAATTTTGACAATATCGACGTGTAACGTTACGCATCAAAAACAAAAATTTGGATGTTATATGAACAGGGGAAATCTGTGATAGTAGAGAGGTTGAGATTTTAAACTTGTACGTGTACGTGTGCACAAACTTTGACGTACACGTTTTTTGTAATTTGTCTGTTGAGATTTTAATAATGTGAACGTGTAGACTGTAATCGGTGTCTCTGTTTTTGTAGTTTTGTGACATTAGTTTGACTTTAGTTAGTGAACAAAACATGGTTAAAATAAGTGTTTATGAAACTTTACATCCTAAATGATTAACAACAATTATAACAGTTTCACACATAAATTGACTAGTTTTTATTGAAAAAGCTACAAGTTTACACCTACGTGTAGATGCTTTTTTACAAGTTGTAGGAACATGTAGAAAACTTATCAATGCCAAAAACTGCTGACGTAATACGCAAGAAATTTAGGGAATTCCCCTACTAGACGTACACGTAAGAAATCTCAACCTCTCTATTTTCAGACAAATTACAAGAATTTAATATTCAAATCTTTCTCCCTAACTGGAAATCGGCCTAGGTTATTCCGAATAGTATACGCCTACAAATCAAAATTTCGTTTTAACACTGAGCTGACCTCCAGCTCCATTCACATCGTACTTGTATCATTCAAACCATCGTACGCAGTGCTTTCAAAGTGTAATGCTTATTTATGATTGCTAATGCATAATTGTACGCCCTGTTTTAATTTTTAATGCATATTTTGAAAAATTCAATGCATATTTCTGCAAATACGCACCTTATCTGGAGCTCTGCTTACACACTTAGAATTTGACTTATCATTAGATATAATGTTTGATGTAATTGACCTGCTGATAATCTCTTGACCAATGGCACAAAGTGATTCTCAAGGTCAGCTGGGGAATGCTGGGTCGCGATGTTCCTCAGAGATTCCACGGCTTTATCTCGAACCACTGTCTCCTCCACTGTAGCGAGGCTCTCCAAAGGGGGCTACAACAACAAAGTTACTGCTTTATACACTTCGGGGGGGGGGGGGGGGGGGGGTAAGAGAATAACATGGTGTAAATATCAACAAATTTTAATTAGCAAGTTAGTTTTAAGATATATTTACTAACTTTATACATGTTATACATCCAACTGCTTTTATGAATTTTTATCCTTTTTTTAAATGCTATTATGACAAAGCAGTAAATGTCCTCCTTGATACTGACCAGTAAACAGTGAACATACTCGGGGCCACCGACCAAAGGAGTAAAGTTACCAAGTTGTTCTGCCAGGGCTAATAGAACTTCATCCTCGTCATAAATAGTATCTGTCAATTTGTAAACAAAATTTTAAGAAATCTGATATTTATGAATAAACATACTGAGGTTGCATTTTCTTGGCACACTTTGGCAGTCATGCAATGAGTATATTGAAAAGATTTTTGTCTAAACATGCAAATTCAAGGAGTGTTTAGGATAAAAAATATACAGTGAAGGGTAAATTGTCTTGAGGTTTTTGTTTACCTGTGAGGAATGGAATAAGTTCACTCCTAGTCCTCTCTACTCCTAGAGCAAGTGCTATTGTGGACAGTTTCTTGATACTGTTAAGGCGAAGCTGAAACCAGAATCAAGTATATCTTAGGATAAATGTTCTATAAGCTGATTTTTCCTTTAATCAAATAGTCCATATCTGTAGGTCAATATCATTTAAATGATAGAGTGTTCAAGTACTGCCCCCCCCCCCCCCCCCCAAAAAAAATCAAGCACTATCAAATTTTCTGAATAATATTACAAATTTCGGAAAGTTTCTAGTATACTGGTCCCCAGAATCATGTGACTGCTCATGAGCCGTTATTAAACATGTAAACAAACCACAACTTCTCTCCTCACTTTGGCAAAACAAGTAAATATGGGTCAGTAATGTGTGATCTAGGGATAAGGGTTAGAGTATATATATAACTCTAAGATTAGAACTGTTTTATATATTCTCCTGCTTGCATTTGGGACTGGGGCCTGAACCATTAATATTGGGAAATTAGCTACCTTTAGAATTTGAGAAAAATCATTATACACTTGAACACGGTATCTCGAACATGGAAATCTCAAATACCATGGATATCTCGAAGTAAGTCCTATCCATATATTTTTTAAGTATATTACCCTTGATAACCCGAAATCTCAGATATCTTGAAGTTTTATCTTGGTCCCTTCAAGTTCGAGATAACGAGGTTTGACTGTACATTAAAACTCATATTTTTGGTTTCTGGTGTTTGTTGTGAACTAAACTTCTGTTTTGCAATTGTTACAGCGAGTTAAATTATTATATCCAAATGTATGTTAATATTGTGAGGCAATGAAAAATGGAACCTGTATATACATCCCTGTTAGAAGTAATACGAGTTTCATTGTGTAATTATTGCAACTGTTGATCTACAGGGGGTGTGAATCACTGATTGTCCTCAAGTAATCTGCTTTGAAACACATTTATTATAAATTTCTAATGAGGGAAGAGAAAAACAGTCAGAGTGATAACTGGGGACATGGGCATCTTGGGGGGCACAGAGACATGCTGATTTGAGGGCATGGCAACCCTTTATTTCCCCATTGCTGGGACACTGAGGATGGAGTCATATCTACTATGTCTACAAAAAAAGCACTATTTTCTGAAATCTTTTCTCATTAAAAAAGGGGTTTAAAAACCAGATTAGAACTGTTTTATATATCTCCCTGCTTGCATTTGGGACTGGGGTCTGAACCATTAATATTGGGAAATTAGCGACCTTTTTTAGAATTTGAGAAAAATTATTATACACTTGAACTTTGGTACCAGATTTTTAAACCCAATTTTTCACAAGAAATAGGAATTTCCACTTAATTTTGCAATTTGGGGCCTTTTCATCAACTTTGTAGATTGCTCACGCTTTCTGTGGCACATATTTTAGCACCATATTTATAGGGAACAACAAACTTTAGTGAAGTGTTCCCTAATTTATCATGCATCATGTTTATATACATGTTGTTTATATGAATTCTTTAAATTCATAACAAAGCCTCATCTACTATGTTTACATTGTACACGTTACAATGGGCAATTACAAATGTGTAATACTTATCAGGAACCTATTTTTAATTATACTATTACTAATACTAAAATATAGTTCCCTTTCCTCAATTCCTATCAAATAATTTTCAAATATTCTGAGTCAAGACAGACGTTCATCTGCAATTTCAGAATATTCTTTGCAAATGGGTATGCCTACAATATACAGAAGCAGTATCAATTATTTAATGAAGCCGTGCGTATAACGCCTGCAATGTATTGACAACCAACATTCTGAACCATTCATTGACCAATATAAGGGCGGATGAACAAATTGTTTAAGATATAAAGTTGGAGATAATATACATAGTAATAGCAAGTAATTCTGTTGCCAACATACCTGGACATCTTCGTTTCTGAGCTCGTCTATTAACACAGCAATAGGATAGAGAGATTCGTCGGTCGTCTCGCTGGAAGCCATTTTGAATTGTAACAAATCGGGACAGGTCGCTTATATCAACGAAAAAATATTTTTAAAATATTTTAAAAATCACATGCAAATAAAACTGACAAATTATTATTACAAATGATGAAATCATTCTATGTTTAGTGAATAGTTATATTAATGTTTTAAATGTAATTTTTCTTTTTAAATCAAATACGCTTAAACCTCGATCCCGATTCAATATCCAATAACTAATGAAGAAAGATAATTTTAAATCATTTTGTTTTAAATTTTCATCGTAACTTCATAGTTTAATTAAATTAAATACAATAAATAAAATCATTTCAATATATGTTGCATAACTAAAAAATCAATTTACGGAAATGTTGTAATACAAATAGTCAAATACCAAATGGAAATATAACGCTAGGTGCTTTTGATTCAAATAACAGCAAATGATATTTAACTTGATGGCGAGACTTTCAGTCAGAATTGAGTGCTATAATTACTTTCGCTAACTGAATACAGAAAATAAAAATAACGCTGATTTTGTAAACACTCCAGATAATGATTCATGATAGCGAGTGAGTCACCCATTATCACTTTACCCTATATCACGTAGGTTAATAGTGGTTAAGGTTGATAGATGTGTACAGCAGACCTTCGCATATTATATTCACCATGTATTCAATTTTATTTATACAATGCATGTGAAACACAGATGCTAGTATATTCTACTTTGAAGAAAAAGTAAATGGAGTCTACTGAGAAATAAAAAAGAAAGAAATAAAATAATTCTTCCGGCAACATGCGCGGATCTAGACGGGGAGGGAGAGCCCCCCCCCCCCCTGAAAATTTAGTTATTAAATTTCTTTAATTGTCAAAGTAAAGTAAAAATGACCCCCCCCCCTCCCCCCTCGGAAACATGACCGGTTGTTTAAGGTTTTTTCTTGATTTTTTATTTATCCATCTATTTATTTTTTGTTTGTTTTAGTTTGTTTGTTTGTTTGTTTTTTTTTTTTGTCAAAAACAATTCAGACTAGGGGTTGATGTGGAACCTCCCCCCCCCAACCCCCCGCCCATCGAAAAAATGGACCTGCACCTGTTCAAAATGTCTTTATGCTACTGATATTAAAATAGTTCTTAGATTATTTTAAAAAAAAAGGTGTAATCCACTTGTAAGAAAAAAAAATCAAGCTTACTTCTAAAATTTCCCTAGCTTTTACCCCATTGCTCTATATAAATTACGAGAGCCTACTGGTATCAAATTTTAAAAAAAGAAAAAAAATACGCTTCATTATTTCGCATTTACGAGAAAATCATCTCCTAAACTTATCTCGTAATTACAAAAAAGATCGCGTAATTACGAGAAAATAATCTCGTAAAAACGAGAAAATTATTATCTCGTTATTACGAGATCTTTTCGTGTACTTTCTCCTGTTGCATGATTCTGAATTACAACAAGTCCCCTTCTGTTGGTGCATGATTCCAATTACAGCCAACCTCTCTTCTGATGCTTGGTTCTGATGCACACGTAACGACCTCGGGCACCTGACGTGTGCATAAATGGTGTAAAAGGTTACATTCTGATTAAAACAATGCATCAGGAGAAGGGGGGGGGGTGTAATATATAGTATTAAATTATGACGAGGACTGGTATTCTATTCAACGTTCGAAGTACATTTTAGTTTTGTGAACGATTAGGTGCTCTTTAGTCATGGAAAAATTTGTTTTATTAAAAAAAATGTTTTAATAAGTACATGTACATGTTATACTAAAGTCAATATAATAAATACCTATAGTTATTTTCCTTTCTTAGCATAGAACACCGAGGAGAGAGTAGAATTTTGAGGCAGGTTGCCGCTTAACATTAATAGTGACCAAAAAGTTAAAATTGCAATAAAAATCACTACACAACACAAAAATTAAATTTCACTGCTTTATCTAATCAATAATATTGACACTTACTTTATTTTACACTGATAAAAATTGGATTGAAAGGGCTTACATAATTAATATTTTAACTCTGATGAACGGTCCCCTTTTCCTTTTGATAATTTACAAATTACTTGTTGAAAGAAACATGAAAACCTTATAGCAGCGAAAATGATAATTCGACTGTGGTGCATTGCTGTTTTGAATGATAGACTTAGGGATAAATAGTGCAATGGATTAAAAGAATAATCGGTTTACCTTTTAAAAGTAAGGATGTTATTGTAAATCAATATCAAAGTATTTAAACCGGCTGTTCATATGCATGGTGGAGCACTTAAAATACATGTACGTTTAGTGACCATGCATATATATATATGCTGCAGGATAATGGAACGCGAGATGGAGGGGTTTTTTTTGGATTTTTTTTCCAGACACATAAATGGTAACACCTCCTTCAAATTACTACACGGGCCTGCTTGTGTTATAATTTATGTGCATCTTGATGTAAACTGCCAAAAAATCTTTAAAATCATACGTACATGGGGAAAAAATACAGCGAGTTGAAATCGAATCTAATTGACTAATTTTACCCAGGTCTGAACTAAACACTCAAGGAAATATCCAACAAAACTAATCTCTTACACAGAATTCATACAGAACATTTTCGGTGTTGTATGTATTAATCAAACTGTTAAAAAATATTTATAATATGCTTTAGCAAAGTCGAATATCTTTGGCACAAGTTGTCTACTGGTACGTCACAATAATAAATGTCACGTGATCTTTTGGTGAAAAATGTCAACATTCAGATTTATGGTGTTGGATTACTTTATGTGATGGTTGTAAAAATATAGGTATGAATGTTTTACTTTATTTTATATATATCTTTTAGTTTTTTTCACACTGGGGATTAGTTCTGCATAAATAGCGTATGAATGACTCGCGGGAATCGTGCTTGGACATTTAATTTTCGGATGTGTCCAGACATGTTCACCAACTGGCAAATCTTGTTAGGTCTTATAAACTTAACCAGTGAGAGGGAACTTGGAACTGTGAATGAATCAAGTATTTCATTTTCAGAAAGCGGACCATGGTGTTACCGAGGGAGAAAATCGCCACATTAGTGATTTTAGACCTGGAGTGCACAGGACTTATAAACCCAGGTGCCAGGCCGAGGGTGACGGAGTTATGTCTGTTGTCTGTCCAGAGAGAGGAACTCTTGACCCCCGTAGGGTTGCCCCGTGTTTGTAACAAGCTGGTGATGTGTATCAACCCCAAAAAGATGATTGATCCTACAGCAAGCATTGTTACTGGTATGTTACACAGGATAGAATTGCTGCATGTATAGGCAATTTTATACAAAGAAAAGATATTCTCCTGAACAAGTGTAGACAGAAACATTCAAGAATCTTGGTTTATTAAAATTTAGACTAAATTTCTACCATTCATAATTCCATGTGATATGTCATAGATTCAGTTTTAATGCTTGGATTTACATAGCTACATGTATAGGGTGTTTAAGAAAATAATATTTTTCTGACTTTTCCTTTCCACAGCTTGTTAAATGCTGAACATATATTCATTTACAATATTTGCAATAGATGTAAATAAAAGCCCTCATAACAAGGAATGTGTTGTATCTTTATATTTACAGTTACATGTTCTGTTTCCAACAGGTCTATACAACGATGCGTTGGAGGCTCAGTCACCATTTGATGATGACACCATCACCTCTATTTCACATTTTGTTTCTCGACTTCCTCAGCCTATATGTCTGCTGGCTCACAATGGAAATGGATATGACTTCAAGATTCTGAATGCTGAACTCAAAAGAATTGCTCGTACTTTGCCAGGTGAGATTTACTGTGCTGATTCACTGGAAGCACTTCGTGCCCTTGATACAGAAGCAGCAGACGTATTATCAGATCCAGCACAAAATACCAACAATGGAGCTTCAACCGCAACACCTGTAGGACAGAACATTCCCGAGGTGCCTGAGCAGGTTATAGATGTCAAAGGTCGAGTGAGACAGAAAAAACGCAAATGTGACGCAGACTTTGACAGAGTCCCCATTGAGGCCAAATCTATACGAAAAAGATTATTTGACTCCGCAGGAAAAAAAGATGATGAAAAAAATGATGATTCAATAGATCTGATTGGACATAAGCCAATAGGATCAAGCTTGAAAATGTCAGCAGATGTCATAAGTAAAAGAAATACATGTGACATTGAGTCAGTGAAAAAGAGACTGAGTTTTGATGATGATGATGAGGAGGAAGATGATAGTGAAGACAAAGACGTAGAAATGTCAGACTCAGAAGAAAACCATAATCCTCTAGAAGACAAGGAAAATGTTCACAGTCAGCATACCATTCCTGCCTCTCAAGGGAGTCTGCCTGATGATGATTTCCTACAAGCCGTGGAGAACATAGAACAGTCACAATCAGAATCTCGCAACAAACTGAATAGTGAGACTCCTATATGTCTGTTAAAAACTTCAGACTGTGTGACTCCTAAAGAACAAACTGTCAGTGTGTTAGCTAATTGTGAGGGTCTGTGTACCCCTGAGACTCCCTCCACCAGTGGTCAAACCTTCACTACTGTGTCCAACCCACAGAAAGACCAGTGCCTTACCCCCATGAAAGAACACTGTTTCACCCCTCAAAAAGAGCAGTGCCTGACCCCTATGACGGGCCTGGTGCGCTCTACTGCAGCATTTCAGCTAAATACTCCAGTCAGTGGAAGAAATGAAACATATAATGTAGAGGCAGGAAAAAGAGCTGTCCCAAATGGAATGGCCTGTCGTTCACTCTTTAGATCCACCACTGAAAACGCATGCTCAGGATTCAAACCAGGGGCCTCTCCAGTGTCCCGATTTCCCCCGAGGGTATCATACAAACTTGTTGACATTTACAGAAGATCCTTTGGACAGGATCCAGTCAATCTCCATAGTGCAGAGAGTGACTGTGTCACCCTGATGAAAATAATCAAACAGCGATCTCCCGCATTTATACAGTGGGTGGATGAGCATGCTGTCTTGTTAACTTCTATACAACAAGCTTATTAGGTATTTAGATTGTTTGAAATTTGAGTACTTTTAAAAAATATCTGTCTTTTTTAGTGAACAAATGAATTAATTTAGATTGAATGTTTCAAGACTGTTGAATGAAGTATCTTGTGTTGTTAATTTCTATACATTTTGAAATATTTTTCTTTTTAGTGAACTTATATTGCAATTTTCAATATTGCTAAATGAAGTATTTTGTGTTGTTAAGCTATATCTAACAACCTTATTAGATTTGAATTTTTTTTGTTTAGTTTATTTTTTATTCTTTACAGATCAAATGACCTGATTTTAATTGAACAATTCACTATATGTATTACTGAATTGTCTTCCCATTCTCTTATTTTTGTATGAGAACTTTATTTTACATACCTTTTTAATCAAGCTGTTGTATTTTACTATATGTAAGCATTTCTGGTTTTGTTGGAGACTTTTCATTTCCAAAACTTTCAAATATGATCTGATTCAGTTCTATACTTGACTCTGTGGCAGTCTTTCATCATGTTCATTAATAATCATTAATAATTCATTGATAATCTGTGTCAAAAGGGTATATATTAGATTACCATTAGATGGAGATATCGACCAGTTATTTAGAGCTGCTTAGCTTCTATAGTTAGGCCAACAATGAATGTTTTGTTTGATGTACTCAACCAGAGCTGCCTGATTCAAAGCAACTCATTTGTTTTATTACAACAAACTTTTAGCTTCATTTTGTTTTCTTTTTTAAGGTTTGAAAAAAAAAATGGATACATGACCTAGACATAGATTTCCCATATAAACCTGTACACGTATAACAATGATTGGTTATGAGTCACTAAAATATTTGAGGTTTACTTTATGTTGACCGGCTTACATGTTAGTGTACATGCAAGCCAGCATCATGAGCATTGAGAGATATGAATAAAAGGAAAAAATATATTACAGTTGACCTCACCCCTCAAAATTTAAAACAAAATGGGTCAGAATACATCAAACAAAATATTTGATGTTTTTATATGCTTAGATTTTAGTTGTGTAGATAATTCTGTAGACAGTAGAATGGAATGTTTCATGTCTTTTTATAGAGTCAATATATAAATTAGACTAGTCATTATAATTTATAACCTTGTTATAATTCTAGTAGATTATTTTAGTCACATTTCACCACAACTACTACAAAAGCAACAATTTTTTTTAATCAATTGTACGTCAATTTATCAGGCTTTGATTATTGATTTTAAGAAAAAATTATTCCTAGTTCTAGACTTAATGTTTTTGATATACATTTTGTATTTATACAAATTTTTAGCACAACTATTTGTTTTGTTGAAGACATTTTTAACTTTTTTTTTTAGAAATACTATCCTATTTAACTGTTATAGAGTTGCCTTTATCAGGAACAAATGAGATTTGATAGACAGAGAAGACATTTTATAGCTCAGGTTGATTTACCTATTGTGTGACTAAACATGTTATATCAAGTATTTACATACCAGTCAGTAAGCTATAGACCAGATACAATGAGAAATAATAAGATTTGTTACAGATCTGGAAAGCTGTTATTTAAAACATTTTGATATAAAGATTTAACTGTTATAAGGTTAGGTCCTTTGTGTGATTTTATATTTTACTTTTTAATCACCTTTAGGAAATATTAACTTGACTGGGAGCGCCATGAAAATCTATTCTTAATGAAATGGAGTGTTTTGATTTAGTGCAAGATTTAGTGTTTGATTTGTTGACAGATTTAGTGTTAGGGTTTGGAGTGATTGTGTTCTGGTGCTGCAGTCATGTATTGTTGTCAAATCACTGTTGAAAATGAGAGTTGAGTGTTTTAAGTAACTGTTAAGTTTAATGTATATATAGATGTAAATATCACTTAATTTATTCCACTGTTATGGGGACCATATACAGAGATAAAGGCATTTCTGTTGAGAATAAATTGTTGACCAAGATTTTCTTTTTCTTCTATTGCAGTAAATAAAATTCATAGGCCTCTCTATCTAATTTTGTGATAGAGGAAATAGGTCTACCCTCCATACAATAATTTATAGTATATAGGGCTATACGTATATTGATATCATTTCGTCATTTACGAAATTCGATGGGAGGCCTATGGTAAAATTTAAAGAGGACAGCCAGGAGTTCAAATCTCTTTGGGATGAGAACACAGGATCATGTCTTCTCTCAGTGAAAGAACCGATCTGAGCATCTTTATATTTGACTGATTAATTTGGCCTTATCACATGCATAATGCTTTTGACTAAGCATGCATATGAAACCGATAAAGGGCAATATTGCACGTAAACTCAACAACCAGTTTTCTGTCAATATGCATTTTATTAAGCATACACCTTATAGATAAATGATGTATATATCACATAGCCTATAACAATAATACGGGAGATATATCTCATAGCCTATAAATATAACCAAGAGATATATCACATAACCTATAACTATAACACGGGAGATATATCACATAACCTATAACAATAACACGGGAGATATATCACAAAACCTATAACTATAACACGGGAGATATATCACATAACCTATAACAATAACACGGGAGATATATCACATAGCCTATAACTATAACATGGGAGATATATCACATAGCCTATAACTATAACATTGGAGATATATCACATAGCCTATAACTATAACACGGGAGATATATCACATAATCTATAACTAAACATGGGGGATATATCACATATCCTATAACTATAACAAGGGAGATATATCACATAACCTATAGATATATCACATAACCTATAGAAATAACACGGGGAATATATCACATAACCTATAGAAATAACACGGGGAATATATCACATATCCTATAGAAATAACACGGGAGATATAACACATAACCTATAACAATAACACGGGGGATATGCCTATAACTATAACACGTGAGATATATCACATAGCTTATAACTATAACACGGGAGATATATCACATGATCTATAACTATAACACGGGAGATGTATCACATAACCTATAACTATAACACGTAAGATATATCACATAACCTATAACAATAACACGGGAGATATATCACATAGCCTATAACTATAACACGGGAGATATATCACATAACCTATAACAATAACACGGGAGATATATCACATAACCTATAACTATAACACGGGAGATATATCACATAACCTATAACAATAACACGGGAGATATATCACATAACCTATAACTATAATACGGGAGATATATCACATAACCTATAACTATAACACGGGAGATATATCACATAACCTATAACTATAACACGGGAGATATATCACATAACCTATAACTATAACACGGGAGATATATCACATAACCTATAACAATAACACGGGAGATATATCACATAGCCTATAACTATAATACGGGAGATATATCACATAACCTATAACTATAACACGGGAGATATATCACATAACCTATAACAATAACACGGGAGATGTACCAATCTATAAAAATGACACGGGAGATGTATTAGTTGCCAATTAAGATGATCATTGTCTGATCCAATACATTTTACATGATTGATAGTCTCTTTAAAAAAAAGAGATGTTTCTAAATATAACATTCGACTTTGACTTTAATTCTAATTAAGATATATGTACATGTTTTTTAACTCGATGACAATAATGCTTTGACCATTAGTGCATGTGGCCCTGGACATACCCAAAATTAGTGATACAACTCAAATCCATTGATTCAAAGTATATGTTCCAAGGGTGTTCAAGAAAAACTTCTTGCAAAGTTGGCTATTGAAATATTACGCATTTCCTTTCTTTCAAAAAATTATTTTAAGTATTAAAATCGAGTGAGCAATTATTGGTCAAAGTCACAGAGTGACCTACCGATGTTACGAGTAACACAGTCAAAAGTCCTAAGCTGAAGAAGACATATTGTATTATTTCTGGTTCCCGACATTTTCACGGGACATTAATTTTCCTTTGTTATAATTAGCTAATTTCTTCATGTCATAAGAATGTTTGTGTCATATTTTTACGAGAATTGTGTGACATTTTAACTTTCTATTCTTAAACAATTTGTTCCATGTTTCTAGAAGTGTCGGTTTTCTTAATTAATTAATTATTATTAATATGGATACCCTCAGAAGTTCGTTTGTTGTTATTTCGGATTTAAGGTTTGAAATAATGTCCTGTCATATTTCTAAATTGTATTAAGTGATTAAGAGCGTAAATCTATTTAATTCAAATGTTGCTATGGTTACACTCAATATATAGTCTCTAACGTTGTCTGTAGTTTTTGCTTTAAGCCGCAGTCTCTCACAAGAGAAGGTAAAATATTTTATTTATCCCATCGTTGATTCTTTTTATAGATTTTACAAAATTACCATCGTTAAACATTTTAAACATAATATAAAAATTCTTTAAATTAATTTCTACAAGATCAGAAAAAAGAAAATTATATAGAGTATTAGAAAGTAATTTATCACGTGGACACAAAGAAGGACATTTTACGAATAGCATATACAGCCGTACTAGTACAGTGTACACTTAAATTCTTCTATTTTGTTCTTTTGGTACTCTTCCTATTTTTAAGGAAAAAAGTGGACTACAAGTAAGTAAAATGTTTCTAACTTCTTTCTTTAGGAATCATGTCGCTCATTCTTCTTTGTACCACACTGGTATCAAGCTTTTCCCAGGTGACAGGAAGTTGGTATCATGGTTTACCCACTAAACCTGATGATATATCCAAAGGGGTATCGAAGATAGACGATTTAGGACCAAAGAAATATTATGCTCCCGCTGATGATGCTAATGGCGGATCTAAGAACTATTATATTCAAGGTCAAACTGGACAATACTCCGATATTTCCGGTCACAGTGGACAATACTTTGGACACGGTGAGACAAAACTTATTTATCCCACCGGGCATTCTAATGGAATCGGAGATACTTCAAAATACCCGACATATCCCATAAATTCTCATGGACCACCCTCTTTGACAGAGGCAGTATACCATCCGCTGACCAAACAAAATGGAGGAGATCCATACACAGCAAACTCAAAGGACAACCAGTACTCTGTTTACCCTGGTCTGTACTACCCTGGCAGCCCTAAAGGCGGGACAGAAAGTGAGAGTGGTCATGTAGAGACTCAGGGACTTAAATCCCTGGAGCTGAGTATAGACCAGATAGGAGGAAGTCAGAACCATGAGAATGGGAACAAGCTGGATATATACCCCGCCCACCCAGCAAGTTACAGCCTCGGTAGTGGGTCTGGTGACCATGGAAACATCGGTCAATTTGTCTATAAACCGTCAACTTCCATCTATCAAACATACCCAGGCGACAGCTCTGGAATTTATAGTCACAGTAAAAACAATGGAGGGGAAGGATCAATTACATACCCGGTCTATCCAACAAGTGGTACTGGTAATGACCAAGGAAACAATGGCGGAGATCTTTATCAACCGCCCCCTAGCTCATACCAGACCTACACGAAATCTCGCAACCCAGGCACTGTCCCTAGTGACCATGGAAAAAATGACGGCCTTGCATATCCAGCTCAAACCAATACGTATCCAATTTATGGTAAAAGTTATAGTCTAGGCAGTGCTCACGGTGACTTTGGTAACAATGGTGGTTCTGTAGTCAAGCCATCCCCTGATGTTTACCCAGTCAACAGAAAATCTTACAATATAGACAGCCAGTACCAAATTTATGGAAAAGGTAATAGTCTCGGTGGTGAATCTGGTGATCTTGGAAATAAGGGAGGACATGTTTATAAAGCAGTATTTAGTAACTATCTTTATAAAAATGTAGGATCTGGTTATAAACCTAATGTCCATGGAGTCATTCACAGTGCTGACACTACACACACTGAACATGGAAACAATGGAGGGAATAAATTACCAACAAGCAGTGGAGGTCTCCTGTCCTCTTACTTCAAAGGAATCTCCGGCGGATGTAGCAGTCACGGAGTCTTACCAGACAAGGAGACTGCACACTCCTCTAGATCCGCCATCTATTATCCAAATTATCCAAAAACAGGATCAATTGGTCTTCCAGCAGTTGGCGAATTGGAGAAAACCGCCGGAGAACTAAGCGATTTTCCTACCAAACATACATCTAATTTATATCCAGAGAGCCTACACGGGATTGGTTTTAACCAACACTACTCTGTATCTCAGGCATCCAGTAATGGCCATGAAAATGGCGCCACAGATGACGCTGGTGTAAAACTTATTGATGATTTTAAAAAGTATTTATCAGGAGGATCTTCCAAGACAGACGACGCTTCCCGACATGGTGTAGTGGCATATCCAAAGGAATCTGGGAAAATTGATTTCGAAAAATTTGGTAGTGCTGCTAAGTATCCGGAAGAACTTGTCAAGGTTTGGCAGTATTATAGCGGGAAGGGGGGATCCCAGGGAGGGAAATACGGTGTCAGTGTGTATTAAGCTTAGAGAATTAACGTGATTAGTGTGTACTGAGGAGAGAAAATTTATATGTATAACGGGCTTAACACTTTTTCTGGAGTCTAGACGTATTGTAATTTAATGTAATAAACTATATTTGCAATACTGTAAATTACTTTTTATTTGCTAGAACTTTATTTTAGACGGCCTGCTCGCGAAAATTTTATTCTCGCATATAAAAATCTTATAAAGGATTATGTTCATCAAAAATAAACATTCGTTTATTGTATCGCTTATCAGTACCAAAAGTTTTCTCGGGAAAATAAGGTGTCGTTCATTATCCTGTAGCGCATCCTTATATATCCCCCTATCATTCAGTTTATTATCTGCACTGTGTTTGTGAATGGTAAACGCATCCGAGCCTGGCCTATTTGTAATGTAGAGAAATCTGTACAATCACCATAACGGGTCTTGTGTCTTCCACGGCACACAATAGAGTAAATGCTTGAAAATTGTGTGCTTATCAGTCGAAACTATATAAACAAAAAACGCCTCTTCTAGTTAAGCTGATATAAGATTGCAAGGAGTTAGTTATAATTCTTGTGACCTTGAACTTTTCCAAATGGCCTTCTGTCAGGATCAGGTCACTGTTGGAGATCTTCAAGTTTTTCCACTGCATGGACCAGGCGCAAAATTGCCATTTTCAATCACTGTAACCCTAGCTATGTTCAAGTGGCCTTTTTAAAGGTTCTAATACAACCTCTGGGGCAACGTTTCTCAATTTTATAAAATTGTTTTAAATTTCCAATTCCCGAGAAAATGAATTGGTTGAAGTATAAGTCCATATATATGGACTTATACTTCAACCAATTCATTTTCTCTAGCAATAAGGTTCAAATATCTGACCGTCTCTAGCAATAAGGTTCAAATATCTGACCGAGCATCTTTACCAAATCGTTTACTTCCAAAGCTATGAGAAATTAAGGTTTAAGTTGCAGAAAAAGAAATGCAGACAAAGTGACTAATAAATCAAAAGCATTGTCTTCATGATTTGATCTCCATTTTGTAAAATGCAGAGCTCAATTTTGTCATTCAAGTGAAAGAATTGTATAGGGATTAAAGCTTAGCTAGTTCAATACACATAAACACATAGCAAACAATTCAGCCAAATATCTTCAAGTACTGCAATCTTGTGTTCTACAAGTACATGTTTATATACATGAACATTGTTTTGAAATTTTTCAAATTCAAAAATGTCATTCCGCTTTATGCGAGCTGGATCATTAGTAGACATTTATAATAATATAGAATAAGAATGAAGTTCTAAAGATTATAATTGGTGAACTGCAAATGTACATTAGCGGTCATTTCATACATTAATAAATGTCATATCTATAGAAATGTTTTGGTCACTTAATCATCATGACACTACTAAACCTTTATATTGACACGCCCACAATAAGTTTGTTTACAAAACATATACATCTGCGGTTGGTTGTTTTGGTCAGTTGTGTAGATGTTTTAGAAGTCCATTACTGGCGCCTTATATCGCACTGTTACCTTAATGTGTCGCATTATTGAATATAAATTGATCCACAAGACTTTGTCTCGGACTGTAGCGCAAAATTAATAAAGTATGAAATTCAGCCGGGCAATTCTACCCCTTCTTTTCTTTGTTGTGATATTGTGCAGTTTGTTTTTACCATCAGAGGGTGAGTATGAATGATCAAAGTTTTTATACGGCTTGTAGAATCGGATTTTAACATGACAACATAATATACTTGAATTTTCTTTTAAAAATTTTAAGTTATCATTGTAAAATAATTTTAAGCAGAAAAAAATATACACATACATTATTCTAATTCAATTTTTAATTGTGAAATTTTCCAGCTCAAACTGTAGTATGTCTAATGCCAAAGACCATAATTATGAAATGATGGCATTAGTAGTCATCTCATCCATGATGTAAATAATGGAAACAGGAAATAATATCTAAATATCTTATTTTGAAGGCCGGCGAGGATGGTATGGTAGATCACTAGGATATCGTGGTTATGGTGGCTATGGTTACGGTCGTGGCTATGGTTACGGTGGTCGTGGTCGCTTTGGTTATGGTGGTCGAGGTCGCTACGGTTACGGTAGATATCGTCGCTATGGTTACGGGAGGCGTCGTTACGGCTGAGGAAGTCACCTATTAATTTTTATTTATCTGGGTAACTGCTTGAACTAAAAGTCGAATAATATCGCAAAAATATTTCTTGCAGAAGGATATCATTTTTGACATTTATTTATTTACTTTATATGACTGATTACAAGACCCATTGTATGGAGATTTTAGAAAAAAAAATAACATTTTTTTTCTGTTTTGTTTAGATTCTGCTCCTTAAAGACAATGCAGTATCAATATTCTTTAATTCATCTTCATATTTAAAAATATCTTATTTGTCACCAGTAGATTATTTATTAAAGTAAATAAATGTGGAATTTGTTTGGGTTTTTTTAATTATTATTTGTGACCTCTGAATTATGTGTTTGTGTCCTTATTTGGTTGCTATTACTCCAGGATGTATCAGAAAGATGGAGAAAGGTCAGAGGAGGGAGAGGGATTGAAACAAATTCTTTCATTCTAGTTTCTCTGAAGAATGTATATCAGGATACGAAAATAGTAAAATTGCAAATTTCAGTAAAACGGGTCTATATATTTTTGGTGTGTTATAGTTTTTAAAATCAAAGTTATAGTATACGACAATTCTACTATGGGCGGCTTCAACGCTGATGCTAATTATCACGTGCTGCAATGCTGGTTATCATCAAAGAACTTTACAAGTGAAAATGAAATCACAAGATTTTGTCAAAAAATCGCATCAAAAGAAATGACTTTTTAACATTTATACAACTATTTTTCAGGACAACATTAGAAAATACTTTTTGACATCAGAAATAACTATTTCTGCAAGAAAATGGAACTATAGCGAATTTTCTTATCTTGTGATTTGTCTTCTACAAAATTACTATGTCAAAAAAAAAAAAAAAAAAAAAACCATTCTGATTCTACACACAAGTACCGGTATTTTGAAGTTCGATGGAAACTAATTGCGCCGAATCGTTTTTGTATCTTTTGAATCAGCATTTATTCAGAACTCTACATGAGAAGAAGAAAACTCTTGATGTGGCCTTCAGACATTTATATATTTGTCGATGTTTTTTCAATCAATAATAGTCATTTTCATTCATGTTGGCAAACAATTAAACTATTATGACAAAGGGATGGCCAGCTTTTCAACTCCATTCATTTATATAGTAATAGTCTCCTTTGCATTTGTGGCATTTCTCCATTTTTAAAGTTATTATAATTCTGAAAAAAACCTATCATTGGTTTGACAAACATGTTTCATACCAATTGTAAGGCACTTGTTTTTATACTTATTTTGACTGCGAATTACCACATTCACAACATCAATACAGAGGGATGTTTACTCAATCTAGCACCTCATCACACCGCTGGTGTTTCCAGAAATATGCTCTGTTTACGATTTGTGAAGATAACCAACAATGATCATAAATCCAGTAGACAAAAGGAATCATGAACAGGACTAAAACACGGGACCCCTGGAGACGACAGAATTGGAATCAGGTGCCTAGGAGGAGTAAGCATCCCCTGTTGACCTGTTACTCCCGCCATGAGCCCTCTGTATTGATCATACTTAGTCAAATTTGTAATTAAAAATATATAATAATTGGTGGGAAACATGTCAGTCATACTGCATATGACCCAACAATAGATTATATTTGCAAACAAGGTCATTATAAAACGACCATACAATTTACGAAATGCAACGAGATGATGAAATGAATTGAGATAATTCAAAACCTTTAATATTAACTGATTGTTCATTAACCTGCCTCTATTTTAAAATTGATCGTATTCAGAACAACAATTAAGATCGGTTGGGAGACATAAACACCCTATACCGGTGATAGTGAAATTTTAGTACATAAATAAGGAAAGTTGACGATGCAAAAGCTGAAGTCATCCCGTTTTTAGTTTAGATTTTTAGTTGGCCATTAGCTCTAGTCAATAAAACAGCCAAGAATGAAGCAGATATGGCAGACTCTGTGATGTCTTTTATTTCGAGTTCACTGGGATATATATCGAGTGGACATATAAATGAAAATAACTAATTTAAGTGAATTGACAAAAAAGTCGTCCATATATCAAAATCTTAAAAGCAAAAATAAGAATGTCCTTCTCCTGTAGAAGTGTTTGAACGAAAATAAAGTTTAAACTTTAAACTAAATGTGTACATTGCTTGAACCGTTGGCAGTTATCTTTTGGAATAGAAATAATGAATCATAGAAAAACGATAATGTAAAACATTAATCAAAGATTTTATAATTACTTTATAAGACTAAATAGAGGCTTCCTCTATTAGTATTATCTACTATAGAATGCAACAAGTAACATGAATTGTCGAATTTGTATCAGAGCGGTGCTACATTTTATTTATTTATTTACTTTTTATAAATAAAAAAAGGTAATTGTATTACGTATAATATAATTTCTATAATAGACAACGACTGCTTCAAATATAACTTGGTATCCTTTTAATCTTTTGTTTCATTTGCATATAGATTTAAAAAAAATTATGATCCAAAGATTTCTCAGCAGAAGTCAAATAGAAATTTTCTTTTAAAAGATTGTCTTAAATCATGAATTTTTTTAGATTTAATCTCCTCTGGGCGCCTCCATTAGATCATTGACATGACCCACTTATGCAAACAGGAAGTTTAAATAGCAGACTGAACGCATAATTTTATAGAAGCATGCACCGTTAAATAACAAACTAAACCAAAATGGCTCCTGAGAAGATTCCACAAGAAGCAAGAGATCTCCACAATAAACTAATCACTAATCTTCATGATTTCATCAACTCTAAGGTAGACGCTCATGATTTCGAAAAGGTAAAACATCGCTTAAAAATGAAATTACCTCCCTACGCGATAATGAACTGCAACAATGTGCTGGACATTGTAGAGAAGTTACAGAAGAAAGGGCATGTGAAGCCTGGACATTATGATGATTTCATTAAACTAATTGAATGTATAGACGTTACGTGGGTTGATGAAATCAATGAAAGAGCAGAGGAGATTAAAAAAATCATCGCAGAAGCAAACAGACCCCAGACAGCAGAGTCGTCAGAGGAAAATAAAAGTAAATCCAGTCTAATAATACTTCAAACCATCTAAAGAAAAAAAATTCACTTTTTTTCATAGCACATGTACGTAATTTATTAAGTACATATATTAAGAAAGCATTTGTATTTGATATAGGCAGTGGCATTAGTAATAAAGAACCAAAAATGAAACTATATATATATATATATATATATATATATATATATATATATATATATATATATATATATATATATATATATATATATATATATATCATATATTATATATTTCAGAAGATTGTTTTCATCTTTATTGTGGACGAGTTATTTAAATTGTAACCATGAAGCCTTTAAGTTTTACTTAGCATATTCAATAACTTAATTTTCTAAGAGTTGGATGGTAAAAAACGAAAGTTGGAAGAGGATAACCAAGAATCTCTGTCTGAAAAATCAGATGGACCAACCCAGAAAAAAGGAGCACATTCATCAAGTACGTAGACTGTTTAATCTGATAATAACATGTGAAAAAAGCAAGATTACTGTTTTTGTTTTCTTTTTGACATGTAGAAAAAAGAAGATATTCGAGAGATGAAAAGCAAAAGGGGCTGGCTCTAATTCTTAACTTCACAAAAGGCAGAGAAGGTAAGAAGAGTTATATTTTATATTTAGAATTATTTTCACACAAACATAAACATAGAGAAGATGACAAAGAGAAAGACATATTGGAAATAGAGACAGTGATAAATAATGACACAGAGAAAGGTATTGTAGAAATAGAGACAGTGGTAAATAATAACACAGACAAAGATATAGTGGCAATAGAGACAGTGATTAATAATGACACAGAGAATGATATAGTGGTATATGGCAAGTCAAATGTTGCAATATTCGATCTTTTCCATTTGTATTGTATAATTTTCCATTTGTATTGTATAATTTTCCATTTGTATTGTATCATTTCCCATTTGTATTGTATTATTTTTTTTTGTGTTATATAATTTTTCATTTGTATTCTATACTTTTTATTTGTATTCTATAATTTTCGATTGGTATTGTATAATTTTCCATTTGTATTGTATTATTTTTTTGTGTTATATGATTTTTTTTATTTGTATTCTATACTTTTTATTTGTATTCTATAATTTTCGATTGGTATTGTATAATTTTCCATTTGTATTGTATAATTTTTCACTTGTATAATTTCTCATTTGTATTGTATGTTTTTTCCATTTGTACTGTAAAATTATACAATACAAATGGAAATGTATAGAATACAAATGGAAAATTATAGAATACAAATGGAAAATTATACAATACAAATGGAAAATTATAGAATACAAATAAAATTTATACAATACAAATGAAAAATTATACAACACAAATGAAAAATTATAGAACACAAATGGAAAATTATACAATACAAATAAAAATTATACAATACAAATGAAAAAATATACAGTACAAATGAAAAATTATAGAATACAAATAAAAATTTTACAATACAAATGAAAAATTATACAATACAAATGAGAAATTGTAGAATACATATGGAAAATCATAGAATACAAATAAACATTATACAATACAAATGGGAAATGATACAATGCAAATGGAAAATTATAGAATATAAATGGAAAATTATACAATACAAATGGAAAAGCTCGAATATTGCAACGTTTGACATGCGATAGTGGTAATAGAGACAATCATAAATAATGACACAGAGAAAGAAATAGTGGCAATAGAGACTGTGATTAATAAGGACACAGGGGAAGACTTATTGGAAATACAGGAAGTGATAAATAATGACACAGACAACAATATAGTGGAAGCATAGACAGACAGACGGACGGACAGACTCAGAGGAAACCTATAGTCCCCTCCAGTTTCACCGGTAGGGGACTAATAATGACACAGACAAAGATATATTGGAAACATAGACAGTGATTAATAATGACACACATAAAGACATAGTGGAAACAAAGACAGTGATTAATAATGACACAGACAAAGATATATTGGAAACATAGACAGTGATTAATAATGACACAGACAAAGATATATTGGAAACATAGACAGTGATTAATAATGACACACATAAAGACATAGTGGAAACATAGACAGTGATTAATAATGACACAGACAAAGATATATTGGAAACATAGACAGTGATTAACAATGACACAGACAAAGATATATTGGAAACATAGACAGTGATAAATAATGACACACATAAAGACATAGTGGCACTAGAGACAGTGATTAAATATATACAATCAATCTTGTAACATTAGATGACGGTCAAAATATCAACATTTAGAGGAAAATGAAAATATATGATGGCGGCATAACAGTTTAAATAAATCACCTATAACCTGCTTACTTCCATGTTTCTCTTTGACATTTGTTGTTCTTTGATATTCATTTTATTATATCCAGGCACAGAAGCTGATTTTAGAAACATCCACAATTTTTTTGAGAAGACATTGAACTTTGAATGCCATGTAGAACATGACACAACAAAACAAGATCTAATGGAATTTTTAGAGGAAACAGCGGGTCTTTTCAATAACAGACGTAAAGCAGCTGACTATTACTGTCTTCTAGTCTTCATAATGAGCCACGGAAATGAGGTTAACTATACAACAAATGTTTATTGACAACTTTTAACATTTAACAATTACGATTACATCAAACAAATTCAAAACATTTATTGAAAATTAGCACAAAAATCTTATTCTGTTCTTTTATGTAAGTAGTATTCTCTAACTTGAAATACGATCAATTAATTATACATACAAAGAATCAAAGACTGTAGGACTGATATATAAATGCTTATTGCAGGAGGGCATTATTACAGATGACGACAAAACTATATCACTCGACGAAATTGTAGCTTATTTTAAAAACGACAAATTAAAATATTTTGCAGGTAAGTAGTTTTTTTGGTCCATGAAGAAGAGACAGCAACATATTTAAGTAAAAGAACCCAATGCTATTAATCTTACTTTTGTAGGGAAACCTAAGTGTTTCTTCGTGCAGGCTTGTCGTGGTAAATCTCCCCAGGGTACAGTGGATTTGTCTGATGATAAGGAGGAAGTCATGATAGATCAAGTGGTAGGAAAGGTCTCTATACCAACAGATGCTGATCTGCTGATGGCTTATGCTACTACACCAGGTAGGTGGTAAAAAATCTCTATGCCCACAGATTTTGATCTCCTAATTGTACTATATCAGGTAAGTGGTAAAAGATCTCTACAGCCACAGATGCTGATCTCCTAATGGCTTATGCTACTACATCAGGTAAGTGGTAAAAATCTCTATACCAACAGATGCTGATCTCCTAATGGCTTATGCTACTACACCCGGTAAGTGGTAAAAGATGCTGATCTCCTAGTGGCTTATGTAAGGTAAGTGCTAATTCTAACCCTAACCCTAAATATATTCATTTAATGAAGTACAATAGTGAAATCCAAACTGGAAATAATTTATCTCTACATTCATGACTGCACTGAACTTTAAACAAAACTGTTTCGCTTGACAATGGATTTTCTTGGGGTGTTCAAAATTTATGTGAATATGCTAGTTCTATAGATCGCCAATTTTTGGCAAGATAGAAGACAAAATTTTGACGAAATTTGGAACTGTTTTAAAAAATCTTTGTCCATGAAAATATTTTGCGAAAAAAAATGTTATTGAACAGATTATCTCGCGAAAAAAATGCAAACAAAAAATTCTCGTAAATAAAAAGTGATTTACAGTAAATGATAATGCCTGATTTAAGTACAACATTATTTGTTGATAGCGTAAATATCTTACGTAATATTTTATGGTATTAATTTTTAAATAAAATTTTTAGTAGCTTTTCCTAATTTTATATTTGTTAAGAAAATTACAATTTTAATTAAGCTACAATCAACAAAATTCTTGCAATACTTTTTTTTAAATACACAGTTTAAAATCGTTCACTTGTCCTTTCAGGCTACTTTGCTTGGCGGAGGCCACACTTAGGTTCTTGGTTTTTCCACAACGTGATAAAGATTTTTAAGGACAACTATCTGGAGGAGCACATGGAGGACATGCTAATTGACGTGAAGGAGGCCCTGGCTTACGATCCTCAATGGCAGACCAATACCGGCCACAAACAAATGCCGTGTACGTGGTCCACTCTGACCAAACGATTCTATCTGGCGCCGGGTCAGAGTCCAGAATAACAACAGTACTCCACAACGATTGTCAGAACCTCAAAACAATGTTGTGTGTTATGGCTAGTTAGTGTATGCATTCTAAAAGTGAATTAATATAAATTTTAAACATACAAAAACGGAGTTATATCACTTTTTATTTGAATTTCCTAATAAACAATTCTCTTCAAATTGTTGTTTCCTAGGAAATGACTCATGGTTGGTAGAAAAGAATATTTCACTGGAAGCTGTTATAAAATTTAAATATATAAAAGAGAAAGTTTTTTTTTTTTAATAAAAAGTCAAATCCTCTAGATACTTACATTTTTCTAAAATAAGATAAAAGTGTTACAATCCTTTCAACTAAATGGCAAACAAATGATTCGATCAGATATTTGAAAATATAAAGCAAAGATTATGCGTCTGAAAAAATATATGGGATTGATAATTCTGTTATTGTAAAGACGTATTCATTATTCATAAATTAAATGGTTGACTATCGAGAAGAGCAAAAGTTGTACATGGATTACTTCATAAGCGTCTTTTCTCTTTGTATGTAGTGTCTTTCTATAATTTTCACCCTTATTTCTTTGTATATACGTGCGAGACAATATAAGTCCGCTTCCGATGGAACCGCAGATGGCCTGTGTGTTCTCTTCGTCTGCCAGTTTTCTGGATATTTCCTAGACAGGGCTTAAAAACTTCAAAAAAATTTTGGAAAATTTAAAATCACAAATTTTACTGAAATCAGTAGCATCAAAACTGCCTTTTCAATAAAAATGGAACTCGTAAATATACTTACCTTGTCATTTGTCATTTACAGAATTATTTTGTTAAAAAACACTCTTATTGTTCACACAAGTACACTGAAGTTGATATTAAAAAGATGCTTGAGTTTCTGATTGACAAAATCTATGTAGTTTTTGGAGATCAGGTCTTCCAACAATCTGTTGGAATTCCCATGGGAACCAATTGCGCCCCCTTATTAGCAGATCTTTTTTGTATTCATATGAAGCAGAATTTATTTAAAATCTTCTACATGAGAAGAAGAAAATACTTGCTGTGGCTTTCAACTCGACATTTCGGTACTAGTATATCGACGACGTATTATCAATTAACAATTGTTACTTTCATTCCTATGTCGACTTGATATATCCCAGTGAGAAATGATGACCTCAAATGAGACTGTTGATATCCTTGTTTCATTAACTTGTTTATCAATAGCTTACCTCGTCTTAGAAATTGTTCATACGTAGAGCATGCTCTTGCGTATCGAATCAACTGAAAGACATAAAACCCATATGCAGGTGTTAAAAGTATGTCGCTACCTATGTAAGGGAATTTAACGATTGAACAGTTAAAGTCATCACATTTATCATAAAGGTTTGTTGTTAGGTTATCATTAATGTCTTTCTCTAGTAAAATATCCAAATATGAAACAGATGTGTCAGACACTGTAGTTTCTTTTATATCAAGCTCACTGAGATATATCGAGTCGACATATGAATAAAAAAAGAAAATACGTCGTCGATATAGCGAAATGTCGAGTTGAAGGCCACAGCAAGTGTTTCTTCTTCTCATGTAGAAGTTTTTGAATAATTCTGCTTTATATGAATACAAAATAAGCTTCTAATAAAAAGTTAAATTTTGTTTTAATCAGTTTATTTTCACAACCTCTGAACTTAGAAATTTAGTATATTTATGATTATATTTATCAAACGCTTCTTTAAAAAGATGTTTACCTTCAAGTTTGCTTTTCCATCTACATTATGTATATTGAATTACGGCCCTTGGACTTATCAGCTTACACTTGCTTTAGATGGATGGCCGAGGGTGAATATTTATGACTTAATGCTTAGTTTATACGGAAATTCCATAATGCTTATGCAAAACTCTAAGAATTCTTGGTTTGTATAGAAAATTTATGCGCTTGTAATTTCTCTAACGAATCATTATTAAAATAAATTTACAAAGGTTGAAAAGAATCCATTCATTCACAATTGCCTTCATTCAACTCATGAAATTAAGTACAGAGTGATAAGTGATGACTATTTCTCATCAAATGTTTTAATTTACATTACCCTAATCGAAAGAGATGTGAAAAAGGAACATTAATATTGAAGTATAATCGTTGACCCCTTTCCTTATTTACATAAGGTATTGCAAGCATTTGGTATAATTGATAGTAAAAATGGAATCTATAAACGATTTATTGCTTGTCGTGTTTCTTTAATGTTGTAAACAGTGCTTTGCCAAGTCCATTTGTTAAGTAAATAGTGATTGTCATTAATTACGACAGTCTATCTATGAAAATCAAGTTAAAATTTAAAAGCAATTCCAATGTCAATCACTTATAGTCATTAAACCTTTTTATCAAGAGGAGTATAATTATTTTGCTTCAGTTTCCAGTATACAATTGTCGACAAAGGAAAATAAAAATATATTAACTTAAAAAAAGAAAATGAAAACTTTATCTAAAAATAAGTATTTTCAACAGATATAACTCTCAAAGGTATTTTTGACAAAATAGAGTGCAAAAAGTAAGGATAACGGACAATGATAAATCTCATAAATTCATCAAACAAAACACTGACCATTGGAAATTCACGTTCTTGGATCAGGCGCCTAGGAGGAGTAATCATTCTCTGTCGATCAATGAGCTGTATGTATGAAATCCTTGTTATTTCAGCTTATTTGTCAGTATTTCTCCTAGGTTTAGATCGTACTCAGAGCATGTTCCTGGTATAGAATCAGTTTCAGGAACATGAATATCATATGCAGGTGATATTGGAATACTACTACATAAATAAGAGAAGTTAATAATGGAAAAGCTGAAGTCATCTACATGTATTTTGTCTGACAGGTTAGTTATCATTGATTTTTTAAATATATATTTTGAATTCAATATGAAGTCGACATTTGAATTAAAATTACTAAAGTTAATACAACGTCGCCCATATATCTACATGTTGAGTTAAAAGACACAACAAGTTTTCTTTGTGTCATGTTGTTAATTTTGAATTTATCGTGTAGACATTCGACTCAGGTTGTATTTCTGCTTCATACAAATATAGAATTCCCAAGCAAGACTCCTTTTATCCATCATAAACCAAATTTTATTATTTAATATTTTTTAGATTTCATATATGCATTTAACAGAAAAATAATAAAATAAATAAAAAATATAGGAATTTAATACATAATACAGCTTAATAACTGGATTGAATTGACCTCAAATGATCCTTAGGAGACAAGATTTCCCAATAAATTTGACCGATTTTTAAACATTATTTGGTAGTCAACTAAACTTTAGATTTTGCTAATACGCGAGTTTGAATGCGCCGTCTAAAACCAAATGTAAAATAACCTAAAAAGATGCTTGAATTTCTGATTGACAATATCTATGTGGTTTTTGGTGACCAGATCTTCCAGCAGTCTATCGCAATTCCCATGGGTACCAATTTCGCCCCGTTATTAGCAGACCTATTTTTTGTATTCATATGAAGCAGAATTTGTTTAAAATCTTTGAAGTGAAAAGAAGAAAACACTTGCTGTGGCCTTCAACTCAACATTTAGATATATCGACGACGTATTGTCATTTAACAATGGTTATTTCCATACTTTTGTCGACACGATATATCCCGGTGAGCTTGAAATAAAAGATACCACAGAGTCTGTCACATCTGTTTCATATTTGGATATTTTACTAGAAAAAGACGTTAATGGTAATCTAACAACAAAGCTTTATGATAAACGTGATGACTTTAACTTTTCAATCATTAACTTCTCTTACTTATGCAGCAATATATCCTTATCACTTGCATACGGGGTTTATATCTCTCAGTTGATTCGATACACAAGAGCATGCTCTCTACGTATAGGAACAATTTCTAAAACGAGGTAAGTTATTGACAAACAAGTAAATGAAACAAGAATATCAACAGTCACGTCTAAAGTCATCATTTCGTAAGTTCTATGGTCGATACATTGACCTTGTCGGCAAATACAATCTATCATTAAATCAAATGCTGACTGACTTTTTCAAACTAATTGTTAGGCCATTATTTACACACTGAATTGTCGACGGATTTTACCGTTATTTCCCAATCATGACAAGGAGCACACGGTGGGTGTGACGGGTCCACAGGAGATGCTTATTCCTCCATGGCACCTGATCCCACCTCTAATGTTTTAGACATCCGTATTTGCTCTGCTCCAAAATTTGTATTGTTTAACTTTTGAGCTTGAATACTGTTCGTTATCTCCACATATTTCATTGATGAAATAACAAAAAGTTCAAGTACAATTCCTTATGTGGTTTTTATTGCATGTAAACATTATTAATATAATTAAGAAATAAACAACAATGTTAAAAAGTTCTCTGGGAAATGAACTTGGTTGGTCACGTGATCAAATCCTGTGAAGCCCGAAGGGCTTGTTTATTACTTTTATTTACATTTGAGACGAATATTCTGAAAAGAACTTTCATTTATTACACGAACGGTCCGCCGTATTGCTATGTTGTGACGCGCAATGACCTAGAAGCTGTTTGGTCTTGAGAGTTCGCCTCGCTCCAACATTTGAATACTTACATTGATGTTCAGCAGTCCAGTTCAGGAAATATCTGTTCATAATGAAAAAAAAAACAATTATCGCTACTGAGAATAATCTTACTATTATTGTATGAGTTCTTAATATATGAAGTCAAAAGCGGTGGTATCGTCTTCAGTTTACATAGGCCTACCTTCAAAGGAATTTCAGGTTAAAAAGGTAAGCGTGATTTTAGGCTAATTAAAAACATTCTTCACACCGAAGAAAGAACTAATGATTATTTGTTGAACGAAAAAAAAATGTTTCAATAACTTTATCTTTTTCATCGCTTTTAGTTTAACGGCTTAGAAGTTCCGAAACCAGTGTCACCGGGACAGAAATATGTCAGACAAGATATCATCTCGCTGTGTGATTCGGTCACGCCATGACCTCTGACCCCCTGATAAGTTCGGACAGAATTGAACATATTTTCTGTTCAATAGGTTCATCTAAGAAATATATTTAATGCAAATGTAAATATTATATTTCTTCAGTGAACTTTTATTTGAACATTGCATTATTGAGAAGCACGACTGTAAATAATATTCATTGATTTTGCACGATAACTAATTACTGAAATCCTGAATAAATAATTCTAAGCAAAGAGACAGGTGAGTTTAAATTCAATAAGTTCGATAATTAGAAACTTAAACAATGTCCCAATAAAATTAGTAAGATTCTGATCTGTGCAAAACAGAACTTTATTAGGAGTATATGATTTTGAAATACTTGCATAATTGTATTCGAACTCAAGTTTGTCAGATGACAAAAGCTCTGTACATTTACAACAAATTTTCAAAACTTGAACCATCTAATAAAACTGAGTTTGAAAACTTTAACCTTGGTCATTACTTTTGAAAGGTTGGTGCTAGAACTCTCTTATTCCACAGGCATTTTCCTTGTGACAATACCATTCTTTGGGTACCTTTTTTTTAATTTTGACCTGGATTTTTATTTTAGACTTGCATTTGGCAAACTTTAATTTTCGCTATAAGCTGTCATATAGGGGCATCGGTGTTTCACAAACACATCTTGATTATGATAAGAATGGGAGTATGTTTTATATTTTTTTCAGATTGATAAATATGTTGGAATATTATAATAAAAACATTCAATGATGTAGTTGATGTAGAAAAACACTTGTTATAGACGCTTCTGGTATTGTAACTTAAACTTCAGATACTTAATGAACTGATAAAATGTTATCTAGTTTCACTATTTGTTGGTAAGTGATTTATTTTTATTTTCACTAGAACACAAGAGTCATAAAATCTCTGTTACAAAAATTATTGATTTTCCAATCATTAATCTACTTGAGTGATGGGTGTATAGTCAGCTATATAAATTTACTGTACAAAAGAACTGTACATAAATTTTAATGCTATACTCAATCTTATACACATATCGGAACCTATTTTATATTAATTGTCTCCGAGGTTTAACGGGATAATATTTGTTGTTAACTGAATAAAGCAGGGGAAAACACGTCGTAATAAAAATGGGTATACCTTTATGACGTGAAATATGGAGATAACGAACATTAATCAAGCTCAAAAGTCCATTCAAACAATACCAATCATGAGCAAAGCAAACATGAATCTCTAAAACATCCGAGGTGGGATAAGGCAGATAAACAAATATTATCTTATTAATTTGTAATCGCATTTTTATTATAAAATATTGAGAAAGAAATGTAAAGTAAAATCCGACACTTGCGTTTCAGGCGGTTTCTTTGGTGATGGATATGAGTTGGATTTCCAGCATCCCCCCCCCCCCCCCCAAAAAAAAAAATAGTCATTACAACAGCGCAGTTCACATGTGTTAAAGTCATGGACTTTCGAAGGAGAATCTAAAATAAGGTATGTGTTGCAATATCATAAAAATGCTGTTATGTTTTAATTAACATCTCACATCTTGTGAGTGTTTCAATATAGCGCAAACTTTACTGTAGGACGTAAAGGTAAACATTAGGCATTACGTACAGTTCAAGCCTAATAGAACGACACAATGACAATCAGGTACACTATGTTACAATTCATCAGACCGAATCCAAACATAAAAAGACAGAGGCGATCTGTCGCCTTTCCGATATCCAGCCAGGTAAGTGGCTCAGACACAGGGTTCTTTATCTCTTCCATGGTTTCCTTTTCATCAGTAGCCACTTTGTGCTTTTTTAAGTAACAACAGGAGAGGTCACAAAAGGAAATTCTATGAAGCGTTTTTAAGTAGTCTGGAATTCTTTGTTCATGTTCTCTATAATAGAATCGTAGCCCAATAATAACGCCAATTTCCATGAACACTCCGATCATAAAGTCCCCGAGTAGCTTATAGCTGAGGTATGAAACACTGGGTTCAGAACCTTCTGGTAATTTATCTTGTACTAAGGTGAGATAGACAGCAATGGCTAGAAGGACCGTGGTAACAAAACCAACACGTTCACCACAATCAGGTGGCATCAAGAATACAAACAACTGAAGAAAAGAGAGAAAAGCAACTGGTAATATCAAACTTGATATGTAATAAACCGGTCGTCTTTTCATTGTGACGGACATTCGTACCTCCTGGAACTGAAGAATGTTTAGGGCTGTATACATCCTAGTATTTGTCACATCCCACAGACCATTCTTACTGTATTCATTCATGTTTATGCTATTCTCAGGAATCGTAAATGCGATCTCAGAGGGCATGAACCCTGGTATATAGAATCGTAATGTACAAGTCTGAGAATCGAATGGATAGTAGGACATATCGGCGTCACAAGTACTCTCAAAAATGTTGGGCGTAACCCAAGTTATTCCTCCATTGCTTTCTATCCTTAGATCCATGTTGCTGGAACCAATCTCTTTCAATTCGTTATATGCATTAATATTGACAAGGAAAGGCATCCAAATCTTCTTCTGTGGGACAATTGTGATATACAGGTCCCCTCCGAAGTAAGAAGGCTCCCAAGTCAAACGGTCGTCTTTCCACATCACACCAAGGGCTCCCGTTATGGAGAATTTACTAATAGATTCATCAACCTCTTTAATACTCTTGAAGTAAAAAGTAACATTTATTTGTAATGGAATCGACCTATTTTCTCCCGGTCTAACATTCGTGTCGTAGGTGGAATTGAATATTGCTGCATGAAGGTTCAGCTCATCTTTTAATGTATACGTCTTAGTCAAAGATGAAATACACACCAGATATGCCAATCTCAAAAATATTCTAGTTGCACTCATATCTCTTATTACATAAGTAATCATTAGGAAGAAACCAATGAAGATCGGGAGAGGTCGTTCTGAAAAGTGAACAATAAATATCTGAATATTAGACATTCAGATTCCAACCAATATTTATTCTGACTAAAAGAAACAGATCGCTAAATGCTCTTCTTAATTCTGAGTAAATTATAGCTAAGACAAACTATTAAAGCATTTCGAACTAATACTAAAATTGTATCCAGGTTTGGGGAAGAGCTTGAAAATTATCTTTAATATTCCATATGATAACTAAATTTAAAGCTCCTTCATTAAACAAAGCCCGACAGCGGAAATTCGACGTTAATGATGTCAAACAACTCCCTTTACAACTTACTCATAGAATTGATTAGAGACAAATAATACAATAATCCGATAGTGTCTCAGGAGGGCATTCTGCCTTTAGCGCTGATAGCATATTTTAATTAAATCAAACAAATATTCCGAAACTAACAGCAATAAAAAACTTTCCTTTTTCAACACTCTTACCGTACGATTAATAAAAAGCAAATTTTTGAATCATAGAATATATGCTTCTTCTTTTTTAATCAAAAATGAGGCACTGACATTTTTGCATCTTTTGTTGGTCATTTTCAGATCATTCATCTTCTTAATAAATTTTCTTTGAAAGATACGAGAGTTCCTCATCGATAATATCTATTCAGTCCATGAAATATGATCATAACAAACAAAAATAATTCTCATTTCTTAAACGATTGTAAGCAGAGCAAACTTGGATCTCTAAAAATATCGGAGGTGAGAGCAAGTGCCATAAAGGTATTTAGCATCCCCTGTCGACGGATCACACCATCCGTGTGCTCCTTTTTATGATTGAGTAAATGAAGAATTTCATAATAAATTCAGTAAGTAAATAATGGCTTAAAAATTTGTATGTTATTCGTCAGACAAGATTCGACCTAATGACCAATAGTATTTGCAAACAAGATCATAGAATCCACCATAGAAAACCCCAAACGAGACTTTTATACATTCACTTGTTTATCAGTACTCTGTCTAATTTAAAAAAAAATGTTAAAGAACATGCTCTTGAATACACTGGGAGACATATTGATAGTTACTATCATGTCCTGAAACAAATTCAGATGTGCCAAATAGAATTGTTCTCATCTGCTTTTTATTTACGTCTCCGGAATATAATTTGAGGAGGAAAAAAATGAATTTACGCATAATTTTAAAAATGCTTTTTTTTCCCTTTTGTCAGAAATAAATAAATATGATCCATGTTTATTGTAATTAGCTTTAATTGTTTACTTTTCTTCAAGCAATAAGATGTTTGTTTGTTGTTTAACGTCCCTGTCGAGAATTTTTCACTCATATGGAGACGCCACCACTTGCCGGTGGAGGGCTACAAATTTTGACCTATACTCTGCACTCACGGCCATTGAGCAGTGAGGGATCTTTTTTGTGCCAGCATGTCAGCACCTATACTGCGACACGGGACCTCGGTTTATACGGTCTCATCCGAGGGACCGGTCTCCACGTCCCACGTCCCGAGTTAATGATCAACTCCTTACTCTGCGACTCTAGAGCAGACGCTCTTACTACTGCACCACGCGGGCGACAGTAGTAAAATGTAATGATAATCATGAATAGCTGAATACTTGTATTTTTATTTAATTTATTACATCTAAGAGTTTGAATGTAATCAACATCATTTTTACCTTGGGCTACTTTTTGAAATAATATGAATATAAAAGAATATTGTCAATTTTCTGAATATTGTCAATTTTCTGAATATTGTCAATCTTCTTGAATGGTCTTCTGTATACGGTCTCAGGTCTCATCCGATGGATCGGTCTTCGCGTCCCGCAATGGGATTCGAGCCCGTGACGTATGGTTCAACTCCTTACTTCGCGAATATAGAGCAAACCCTCTAAGCACTGTTCGACACAGGCTGTTAAGAGTATGTAAAATGATCAATTATTTTTAAATAAGAAATCTAAAATCTTATCTTTCATAAAAACCCCTCTCAAAAACAAATCTTAAAAGAATTCATCAGATATTTTACCCTAGCTCTGCATTTTTTCCAAATACCAATTTTTAGTGATAATTTTTTCATTAAAAACCTTTATTTTTGTAATTGATTTACTTTTTATGCTTTAATGATGACAATTCCTCAATCCCATACTAACTTAACACTTAATACATTAATTACCCTCTATAATATACGACGAGAACATATTTTGGACTGTGAGAAAATTGCTTAGGATAAAGGTAAAGGTATTGTGTTTATTTAATCAATATCCATCATAGGGCACCTGCATATCTCTTTTATTCTTCTTATGTAGAAGTTTTCACATAAATTCTTCTTCATAGAAATATAAAAACAGGCCAGCAAATAAGGAAAACAATTAGTATCCATCGGAATCCCAACAGTTTATGGAAAACTTGGTTTCCGAGTTCCGTTTTTATTGAAAAGGCAGTTGTCTATGATATCAAAAAGTCTTTTTTATTATTCTTTATCGTGAGACATTGTAGAACAAGAGTACGTTTTGATGTTATAGACTTTCGAAAATTTTGGTAGTTTTAAAGTTTCTACAAGTTCTTCAGAGTTTTTAAAGATCCGCATCTGATTAACACCACTTCTAAAATATGCAGTAGCACAGTATGTCTTGAGGTCCTCCTTTACAGCAGTTAATATTTTTGTAAGGAGTGAAGATAATGGCTTGTTAGAGAAATTTCTAGATCCTGCAATGTATCTTTGTTTGTAAGGAATTTTATGAAGTTAAGGAATAAAGCACAAGTAGGATAAGTCAGCTCTCCACCGGAAGTGTTGGCATCTCCATATGGTGAAAATTCTGAAGAGGAACGTTAAACAAAAAACCTCGGACAAAATTATAGTAATTTATAATTAATAGTAGAACTTTTAAATTATATTGAATGCTAATAAAGTCATATATTTTGATAAGAAAAAGTAACATTATTTCCTTATTTTGAAAACATCCAATATACAAGTTGCTGTCAGTGGCGGATCCAGGAATCTTGGAAAGGGGGGGGGGGGGCAGTTGGGGTCGGGGTAGGGGCCAATGGCCACAAAAAATTGATTTATTAAATCTTATGTATATTTTGGACACAAAAGGGGGCAGCCCCCCTGGGTCCCCCCTCTAAATCCGCCAGCGGCTGCCCATCACTTTACTAGACACGATTATCATATTTACATGAATAAAGCATGACACATCAAATAACTAATATCAGCGAGCTTGAATGGCTCTCGGATCTTGCGAATATTTCTCACACGCGTATAAAAATTGGTTTACAGTATTAGGAATGGTAATCAAAAACAGAATTGCCAATCTGTTAACTGCAAGACGTTCAGAACGATTAATAGGTTAATAGTATAACTAATTCTCGACATGTTTCATCATTGTAAACTCTTCTCAAGACTAAAACAATGTTACATATAATTATATTATCTTAGTATTTAATCAGATATTAACATTATTTCAATAGGCAACTAAAAAAAGAGACACTTCAAACAAACCTGAAGTATGAGTTACATAAAAAATGTCAGAAGAGATGTCACGTAATTTCATTCTTCGTTGTAACCATAATCAAAACTAAGTCTGATCTATCACTTTTTTACGATGTTTCTTAAATAATATAATTTCAGATAAACATTCATGCATAACAGGCATTAATAATATCTATGGAAAGACTCTCTATCAGAGGTAAAGGAATTAGCACATAAATATGATTAGCTGAGTAAACTAGTATTGCAAGCATCTGTAATAAAATTGCAGCCTAAAAATTACAGGTTCAAATTGGCACCATCAAAGTGCCAGCTAGATATCTTCAATGCAGCTAAACTAGTTATAGGTAAGCATGATATATAAATTTGAATAAACTTGTTACATGTATCAGGTAATGCATTTTTTCTAGGAATATCATTAACCAAGACCAGTTTTTGAATTTATTATAATTGACGTGTACAACCATTGGTAACCATCACTCAGTAGTGTGATACCTTCTGATAATTGTGTGATCCACATTTGGGTTGGGATACTCCCAAGACACTTCACTTTTAGGTATCCATAGTAATAAAGTAAGATTCAACCTTGGAACTGCACTTTTTAAAATGTGATTAAGAATTTCAAATAGCTCTGTTTAAATTTGCTGATTAGAGACTGAATGTGTCACCTTCTGTGATATGAAACTTGGTTCATTAATAATCAGATAACAATACTCAACGATCATTTAATAAAAAAATAATAAAAGAAACACACGACAGGTTGAATAGCGACATGGTGTTTACGGAGGAATTAACATCTCGACATACTGACCAATTAACCACACGATGTCAACATGGAGGGCTTGAATTATCTCCAAACCAGCTTTAATAGGATAGGTACGTATATATAATAATAATTTCAGATATTTTTTTTTTATTTGTGATTTTAATTGAAATTTCAGGAAATTGTGTTAACATTTACCTATATATTATATTTTCCGACCAACAGATTACATAATTTCTTATCGATTACCATAATTCTTACACCGTTCCGTTCTGCGATGCCTAGTTTTACTGTACACCTTTTCTGAATCAAATTTATAGGAATGTTTTCTCCTCTATGGCACCTGTTCCCACCCCTGCCTTCAGAGGCCCGTGTTGGCTCTCCTAATAAATTTTATTGTTTGAATGGACTTTTGAAAATGATTTCAGATTTCTTGGACTTTAAACGCTCGTATTTTACTTTATCTTTCATAGGTCACCTGACGAAAAATCCTAACAACTAAAATTATTTAATATAACCTTCAACTTTTTTTATTTATACAAAATAGCTTATTCATGTTGACCTTTTATTTACTTCCGTTGAACGTGGTTTGTGAATGAATTATGGCTATTTGAAACAGGAAAAAGATATAAATTTTTGTGCAGGGAAAATACATTTAGGACAATCTTAAGTATAGAAACACATTACTGCGAGATAAACACCGTTAGAAATAACCAGAATTATTCCAAAGAGAATAAGACAGAAACGATCTATTGCCATTCCGATGTCTCGCCATGTAAGAATCTTAGATACAGAATCAATGGTCACTTCCGTTGCGCTTTTCTTCTCGTCAAAATTCACTTTATGTTTTCTCTTGCAACGACAACAACGAAACAACATTCTGTGAAACGTCTCCAAGTAATCGGGAATTACCGTTTCCTCCTCCCTATGATAAAATCGTAGCCCAACAATCACACTTATTGTCATGAATACCCCGATCATGAAGTCTCCCAATAGTTTGTAACTGAGGAAGGAAACACTGGGTTCAGAACCTTCTGGTAATTTATCTTGAACTAAGGTGAGATAGACAGCAATGGCTAGAAGAACCGTGGTAACAAATCCAACGCGTTCACCACATTCTGGTGGCATTACAAAAACAAACAACTGGAGAAATGCAAGAAAAATAACTGGCAATATCAAACTAGATATATAATAAACTGGGCGCCTCTTCATGCTGATTGTCATTCGAACCTCTTGAATTTGTTGTGAGTTTATGGCAATATAAATTTGAGTTTCTTTTACTTCCCAAATACCATTTTCACTATATTCATTCATGTCCATGGAAGACTTAGGAATCGCGAATACGATTTCAGAGAGCGTGAATCCTTGTATATAGAACCTCAAGGTACAAATCTGTGAATCGAATGGGTAAAAAGACATATCAGCATCGCAAGTACTCTCAAACATGTTAGGCGTTATCCAAGTGACTTTTCCATCATTTGCGACTCTTAAATTGAGTTCGTTGTGCCCAATCGGTTTTAATGTGTCAAAGTCCATTGTATTGACAAGGAAGGGTATCCAGATTTTCTTTTGCGGGACTACGGTTGTATTCAAGTCCCCTCCGTAATCAGTTGGATTCCATGACAATCGATGGTCTACCCAGAAAACACCTAGAGCTCCAGTAATGGAGAATTTCCCCACAGATTCATCAAGCTCCTTTATACTCTTAAATATAAACGTAACCATAATTTGTAATGGAGTGGATCTACTTGCTCCCGGTCGAACGTCTCGGTCGTATGTGGAATTGAATATCGCTGTATGTAGACTCAGTTCATCATTTATTGTATATGCCTCAGAAAACAAACATAGATAATCAAAAATAATAACAGCAAAAAGTTGTCCGATCATTCTCCTGTCTTTCATTTTGTGGATAATTTTTTTTTTTACAGTTTTTATTATGTAATCTATGTCTAAGTTTTAAAGTTCTCATCAAAACGATCTATTAAAACAACAAAATGGGTATGGCATTTGTTTAAAAATTCTGTTCTTTCATTATTTGTATTCTAAATATGATCTAACGTTGAAATCCAATATCCACCTTAAAAATTTGTGTCAATAAATGCAAGCTGGACAAACAGTACTGAGAAGAATACACTTAAGTAGTTTATATTTTACAATAGAAGTCATTATATACACGCGACAATGAAAGGGGTTAAAAGACTTTCTTTTGTATCCGAGATCCACATCAAGTTATATGCCCTCTTAATAATTATCGGGCTCACAAACATCGAAGCCCCCCTCCCTGGGGTCTGAAATTTGTGCCCAAGAAGATTACCTAAACGTAAAAATAACCAACAGTGATAAAATTCATAATGAGTCGTAAATTAGGGCAAGAATATGGATCCTTGGAAACCCCAGATGCCCAGGAAGAGTAAGCATTTTGTCGACCGGTTACACCCACACAAAAATCAGTTTAGTATTGAAAAGCTTAAATGCATAAGTGGTCCCAACCTACCCCTAAAAGGGAGAGGGGGATGTATGATTTGAACAAAATTGAATCTACACGAACTGAGTATGTTTACATATTTTTTGAACTGGGACTTTTTTCCTACAAGTCTGAAATTACATTGTGGCCCCACCCTACCCCCAGGGGTCATGATTTAAACAAACTTGAATCTACACTATCTGAGGATGCTTGCATACAAATATGACCAACCATGGCTTTGCTGTTCTTGAGAAGAAATTTTTTTAAGATTGTTCCTATATATTTCTATGTAAAACTTTGATCGTCCATTGTGGCCCTACCCTACCCCCGGGGGTCATGATTTGAACAAACTTGAATCTACACCACCTTGAAATGCTTCCAGATAAATATGAATAATCATGGCTTTGCTGTTCTTGAGAAGATTTTTGAAGATTTTCCCTATGTATTCCTATGTAAAAATCTAATGGCCCACTGTGACCACATCCTACCCCAAGTGGTCAAGATTTGAACAAACTTGAATCTACACTACCTGAAAATGCTTCCATACTAATATGACCAATCAGGGCTTTGCTGTTCTTGAGAAGAAGATTTTTTAAAAGATTTTTCCTATATATTCCTTTGTAAAACTTTGATCGTCCATTTAGGCTTTACCCTAGCCCCGAGGGTCATGATTTGAACAAACTTGAATCTACACCACCTGAGAATGCTTCCACATAAGTTTCATATTTTCTAGCAGAGTGGTTCTTGAGAAGAAGATTTTAAAAATGCCATAAATTTTTAACGATTTTGCAATTAGCTCCCTTTGGAAGAAGGCGTGGCCCTTCATTTGAACTAACTTGAATCCCCTTTACCCAAGAATACTCTGTGCCAAGTTTGGTTGAAATTGGCCCAGTAGTTCTGGAGAAGAAGACGAAAATGTGAAAAAATTACGACGACAACGACGCCAACAACGACAACGACGACGATAGACAACGGGCAATTTTTGATCAGAAAAGCTCATTTGAGCCTTTGGCTCAGGTGAGCTAAAAATAAATTATAAAATAATAAACTATAATACTTCAATGTGCAATTCAAATTTCTATCGAGAGGGCATCGACTCGAGCTGCAAAAAATTCCACCAATTCAACAAACAGTGAATAATAAGGATAAATTGAAATAATACTGTTATCTGTGTCTTATATTAATTAACTCTATCTGTATTTCTATGCTAAAATAAAAGAAGTGATAAATAAAGCAGAGATTTTCACCGTCTTCCTAATATCCGAATGTATGAATCAATCGTATGTTTTAAAATATATAGTTTTTTTTTGGGAAAAAAAAGAAAAGAAAAGAAAAATAAAGTGGAAGAAAGAAAATGAATTGAAATTACAGACTAATTCTATCAGACACTCATTCAATGATCAATTAAATCTATTTTGATAAACATACTCTTCACGCCTTTTAGACATTCTAATAAGGTTTTCATTTAATCAAAATTTATTAATCACAGTACTTCTTTTTATGAAATCTGTAAATCACCGAATATTCGAATCTTAACTTTATATTCGAATATCAATCCATCGAATGAATATTCGAGTGTTCGAATATTCGTTGACATCACTAATTGAAACATGTTCATGTTAAACACTGGGGTCGCTCCTGGTTACTACCAAGCATATTTGCATGCTATATCGATCTGTATCTGTACATGCAAGAAATATTGTATGATCACTAAATCTACTTTACCTGCCACAATATTTGATATAATTCATTCGGAATTGACGAAGAATAATCAAGAATTTGAAAACCTATTAAAAGGATTTCAAATTTTACGACGTTTTGATATAATAAACAAAATCCGCATACACTCTGGAGTAAAGAGCTTTATAAAATAGCATCGATGTGAAGAATTTAGTGTTAATAAGCCTGATAAAATGCTGTTGATTGAAGGGATTAAACGCACGTTTCAAGATGTTTATATTAGTTTTATGAATCAAAAGTTGTCCAACGTCTGTACCTTAAATTTTTGAATTAAAACTTGACAAAGTAGTTCTTAAATGATATGGATTTAACTCAATACAAATAATGAAGGGTCACCCTCTCTACATTCAGGATAAAGATTATAAAGAATGAATAAGGAAAATGGTAGGGACATCAATAGACATCTGATAAAAACTGAGTGTATATATATATATATATATATATATATATATATATATATATATATATATATATATATATATATATATATATATATATATATATATATATATATATATATATATATATATATATATATATATATATATATATAATTAATCAATTCCAGATCCATTACACAGATTCAAGCTCGTATTTACTTAATAAAGAAAAAATATTTTTAATTCTTAACGAATTTGTTAGTCGAGAAAAATGGCTTGATATATGTATGTTAAGCCTTCTTAAAGACTTAAATGAACCCCTATCTCTTAAACCAGAAAAAAGTGGAATATTTTTAGAATTCTTACGTCTTAAATCAAATGTTATTAGAACATGTAGCAGTCATGAAGTTTTAACCTTCCAATATATCAGTGTTATGCAAAACTAAGAGTATTCTGCTTTTTAATTACAATTCTGTGGTCAATGATTGTTAAGACTATCGCATAAATGAACGTCTTTGTTTTTTGTTCATTCAAACAATAAAACTCATTAATGTAACACTGTATTTTGGAAGAAATTTCTAGTTCTAGAAACCCTACAAACACGCTCAGGTTATTTTCCAAGGAATAAATTTTAGTATTGGAAACCCTACATATACGCTCAGTTTACTTTCCAAGGAAGAAATTCTTCAGAATCACATTCAGTTCAGTGTTAAATACTTTTAACACTCCAGTCCACCAAGGTGAGTTAGATGTACCCACCTATGCCGAATTCCTAAAATTCATAATAAAAGTTCTTACCAACAAAAGAAACATTGCTGGGTTAAGCAATTGCTCTTCCATACCACTATTTTTACTCCTTTCAAAAACACTAACTGCTGTTAAGGAGAAACTTCAGACGTACTGAGACCGTTCACGGTAGCTCAGTCGGTAGAGCGCTCGCTCCGTAATCGGGAGGTCGTGGGTTCAAATCTCGGCGGCGACTGACCTAAGTCGATACAAAATAGGTAGCAACTGTTCCTTCGCCATGCACTTTGAAGTGAAAGTTGCGGGTCCTTCGGATGAGACCTTAAAAACCGAGGTCCCGTGTCACGACAGGCGTTGGCACGATAAAGATCCCTCACTGCTCGATGACCCTGAGTGCCGAGTAAAGGTCAAAATTTGAAGCCCTTCACCGGTATATTGTGACGTCTCTACATGAGTGGAAAAATTCTCGAATGGGACTTAAAACAATATATACAATCAATCAATCAGACATACCGTGTTACAGCACATTCTAGAAGTGGTGTAAATCAGATGTGGATCCTCAAACAATCCACAAACTTTAAGAAACCTAAATTACCAATATTTTTCAAAAGTCTCATACAAAATGCTAGAACTTTGATTTTGTACTAGTTTGACTACAGAATGCTTCGTCCACTTGATCAATACATATTGTTCACGGCGGATGGGACCGGTCAACAGGGGATGCTTACTTTTCCAAGGCACATGATCTCACCTCTGGAATTCCTGAGGGTCGTGTTTACACTCTGTTCACAGATTTGCATTGTTTGTTTTTATGAGAGTTATCACTGTTTGTCGATATCAGTTTCAAGTTTACATTCAGTTGTTTTTTGAGCTTGAGTCGCCCGCGTGGTGCAGTAGTAAGAGCGTCTGCTCTACAGTCGAGGAGTAAGAAGTTGATCCTTATGTTGCGGGTTCGAATCCCACTGTGGAACGTAGAGATCGGTCCTTCGGATGAGACCGTGTAAACCGAAGTCCCGTGTCGCAGTAGGTGCAGGCACGAAAAAGATCCCTCACTACTCAATGGACGTGAGTAAGCCTCGGATAATCGATGTTAGAAAAATACTGTACCTATGAAATATTCCAGTTGAAAAAATATCAATAATCCAAAAATAAGGTATATATAATAACCAATAATCTTGTTCTCTATTCAGTCAACGTTGTATATTAAAATGCAGATTTAAAAATTGCAAAACTAAACTTTCATGAAACAGAATTAATAGTTTAATTCATGAAAATGAACCAAGAAGAAATGTATATTTTCAATAACTATGAAATCGCCATGATTCCATTTGATATGATAGGACCTTGTGTTTTATTGTAAAATTTTATAAACAATAACTTATTTTATAAATCATATCGATTATACGTTTGTGATTGGAGATGTTCTTATGGAGCTTAATATTACACATGCCCCTCGTGGCAAGTGATTACAGCTTTTGTTTTAAAGTCTCTATGTAGGGAGTTGATCCTTACGCAATGGTTCGAATCCCACTGCGGGAGTTGGAGACAAGTCCTTCGGATGAGACCATAAAAACCGAGGTCCCGTGCCACAGAAGATGTGATAAGAAGAAGAAATGAAATATATGGAGATAACGAACAGTATTCAAGCTCAAAAGTCCATTAAACAATACAAAATAGGAGCAGAGCAAACAGGGACCGCTAAACATCAGAAGTGGGATCAGGTGCCATGGAGGAGTGAGCATCCCCTGCCGACCGGTCACACCCGCCGTGTGCTCCTTGTCATGATCTGGAAATAACGGAAAAATCCGTCGACAATCCAGTGTGTAAATAATGGCCTAACAATTAGTATGAAAAACGTCAGTCAGCATTTGACTCAATGATAAATTGTATTTGCTGACAAGGTCATTATCCCACACTGCTCAATAGCCATAAGTTCCAAGTACAGGTCTAATTTTGAAGCCCTCCACCGACAAGTGGTGGTAAGTTAAAAACAAACAAGCAATTAATATTACAATAGTACAAGCGAGGGAGGCCAGTCTAAGACAGACCTTCAGTGGCCTACTGTGAAAGGTAGTTTCGAGACAAGTTCTATAAATTACTATTTTTTTTTTACTTTTTTTGTAAGAATTTTATACTATATGTTTTTTTTTTACATGATGAGTAATAGTGAAGGATTGTTCGATAAAGGAACGCTGAAATTTGGCACTCAAACCTGTATTATCTAGTACTTTGGAAACAATGGATGTGCTGCAACATAGATCTAGAGCTCCAGTAATGGAGAATTTCCCGACAGATTCATCAAGTTCCTTGATACTCTTAAAGATAAATGTAACAATAATTTGTAATGGTGTCGATCTAGTTGCTCCCGGTCGTATGTGGAATTGAATATCGTAGCATGTAGACTCAATTCATCATTTATTGTATATGCTTCAGAAAATAAACATAAACAAGCAAAAAAAAAGTCACACCGTAAACTAGTCCGACAATTCCCGTGAAGCTCATTTTGTGAATAATTCTTATACAGTACATATTTGCTATATAATCTGAGTTGTAAACTTTTCATAAAAAAGATCTATTAAACTAACAGATTAGGAATTTAATTGTTTAAAAATGTCTAATCTGTCATCATAAGAAAACTAAATATTATCCCGTTGAAATCCAATGTCCAGTTTAAAAGATTATGTCAATAAATACATTTTGGAAAAACAATACTAAAAAGAAGAAACTTTAGTTGTTTCGTTGTTTATCTTTTATCTTTAACAACAGAAGTCAATATATACATGTGACGACTAAAGGGAAGTGTGCTTCTTTGTTCCAGGTTTTGAATGTAGAATGGAACATTCACAGAAATAGAAAGTTTCTAGATTAAAAGCCTGTTTTGTTTAGATTTTCAAGTTTTGTAACATCAACTTTATTTTTGTCAGTAGCATGACTTGATTTTATAATTGATTGTACTCAGAACATGCTCTTGCGTATTGAATTAGTTGGGAGACATAAACATCAGATAAGGTGTGATTGAAGGGAAACTGAAAAGTTCCAGACTGACGAACAAAGTAAGACAGAGGAATATTTTTAATAGAACTTATTTCGTTTAAAGATAGCTCGAAAAGCAAAAGAATTGAGACAATATGAAGCAAAATAAACTTACAGGGAATGCAGATTTGAATAATTATTTGCAAGGCTTCCTTATTCTGAATGATGGTAGTTATTTGGCCCCCTCCCCCACCAGAAATATTTTGCTTCTTGAAAGTGACACTGACAGAAAAGAAACAAGAAAAAAGAAAAAATATTCAAGCTTTAAGGCCATTTAAACAATACCAATCGGAAGCAGAGCAAACACAAATGTCAAAGAGATAACCGTCACATAATTCAGTCTGTAGTGCGCTCACTCCATGATCGGAAGGTCGTGGGGTTCAAGCCCCGGCTGCGACAGACCAAAGATCTTTTAAAATAGGTAGCAGGTGTTCCTTCGCCAAGTGCTGGCACTTTGAAATGAAAGTTTGGGTTCTTTCGGATGAGACCTTAAAAATCGAGGCCCAATAAATATCCCTCACTGCTAAATGGCCTCGAGTGCCGCATAAAGGTCTAAATGAAGCCCTTCACTGGTGTCGTCTCTATATGAGTGAAAAATTTCGAATGGGACGTAAAACAATCAATCAATCAAGGGATATTATCATAACAGGGTAGGTACCATTATGGACTCGGTCCCTTATTACTCGCTAAACCTTAAACACTGTTAGCCATTGGGAGGGAAGTCCAGTTATGCTTCCGGGCCTGCTATTGCATAATCAATTCTGATACTTAATAGCTTAATTGTCACCTCCGGGATCGCTTTACGCTTATACCAGTGGGAGGTGATAGACCAAGGTGGACAACTCTTACAATCCTTGCTTGGTCGGAGTGACCCAAATCAGTTATGTTACAAATGTTCCTTTTATTTTTATATATTTAAAATGGCTCTCCGATCTCAAAGTTAAACTTCTAATGCTTAAGGACCTTCCTGACCAGAGCGTCTCACAGGTTTTGGGGAGTGGCATTGTTACCCAACCTGTATAAATACAACAAGAAACAGACAAAATCTGATTCACCAATCCATTTTTAATATTTATAATTACAAAGGATAGTTACACATTGCACAATAAACATACATTATTATAAACATTACTATTTATAACAAAAATTTTGAACCTGTAAATAAAATGAACCATCTGAAATTTGATCATTTTTACAAAACATACCTGTATAAATGCAACAAGAAACAGACTCACTCCGATTCACCACTAGAGACTCTGTCTGCGCTGCATTTATACCCCGTACATACCTTACAGTTATTTCTTCAAATTTTGCAATAGTGACTTTAAATTTTAATTTGAATTTAAATTGAGATTATTGCGTTCCTCCAAAATGTTTTAATTTTCTAATGGACTTTAAAAATCATGTTCAATTTTTGTATAATCTTTAAATTCTATTTCTTGTATATAATTTACTCCAATGACTGACCTTTGGTCAGTTTAATACTATTGGTCCCTCCACCATCCTAACCAAATACATCTTTTGATAAAGAAATTAAATCAGATGCATACCATTTAATAATTTTCTTGGAATCGTACAGGTAAAAAGGTCTACCCATTGTGGCAGTATCTATATTTAGTTTTATCCAAGGAGCTCGTATACGTTATCTATCCCAGCAGAATAAAAATTCTTTAGCATTCCTATTTCTTTATACAATTTTTGATATGATAATATTTTATTAAAAAGCTTTATTTCTTTTAGTAATGTGATCTTGGAGGTTTTTTTTAGAATAATAATTATTAGACATAAATTTCAATTGCTATATTAGCAAGGTATTACATTATGAATTTCAAAGGCATATTTGATGTAACTAAAATACATAAATTGCACGACTCGGTATGTATCCGAATATGCAATGAAAATTGAATGATTACTCATTCTACATTGATTGCCATAATTTTTTGGTATTATGGATTCGGGACTGGCGAGAAATTATTTCATATGAGAATCGAAAGATCTATGATAAGGATTTCAAATTATCTTCCCTTTACTACATGTACGTTGTGATTGTGCATACATTATGGAGTAAAGCGGTTAATAAAATGCAGTTGACTAGAAGAATTTAGTGGTGAAGAGCTTAATAAAATGCAATTGATTAGAGGGGTTAAGTACATGTTTCTAGGTGTTTTATTAGCTTGGCATGAGAGCTTTATAAATCAAAGTTTGTCCGACATCTGCACATTAGCTTTTTACATTTTAACCTTTTCTCCAGTAAAATGAGACTCATCCAAACTTGACAAAATAATTCTTAGATGATATAGAATAACTCAATACGAATATGAACGGGTCATCTTCACTCATTTAGGAGAAAGATTATAAAGAATTAGTATTAAAAAATTGAAGTTCATCCATACACATATGGGAGGGATGCGTGTTTGTGTATATAAAAATACACGATTCAATTCCAAATCCGCAAAACGTGTTAAACCCGAAGTATATACTGAATAAAGAATAAAGACCTTAAACTGGAACACATTTACTAGTCGACAAGTATGTCTTGATATATTTATGTTTAGTCCAATTAAAGACTTAAATAAACATCAATCTCTTAAATCTAAAAAATGAAACTGAGTGGAATATTTTCAATGTCTACACATAACTTAAAATTATACGTCTGGTAATTTAAACATTATAATCAGATTTAACCCTTCAAATATCTTTTTTAATTGTTTTTTTTTTTAAATTGTTATGCTTAACTAAGTATATATTCATCTTTTCTATTACGCGTCAAGTAGACGGAATTTTGTGTAAAAGCAATTGCCTAACAATTGGTATGAAACATGTCAATCAAAATACGATCCAATGATAGTTTATGATATATTTGCTAACAAGATCATTTTACAAAATGCTGACTTTAGATGTTGAATTCACTGTAACAGAAACTTTTCTGTCATTAGCCTACCTCTTTTTAAAAATTGATTACTCAGAGCTCGCTTTTGAGCATCAAATAAGTTGGGAGACATAAACACTATATGCAGTTGATAGCGGAATATTACTAATATATAAATAAGGAAAGCTGAAGATGGAAAAGCCTAACACATCTTGCTTGTCATACAGTTTAGTTGTTAATTTTCCCTTTTACAGTCAGTAAAACATCCGAATATAAAACAAATGTGGTACACTCTGTAGTGTCTTTTATTTCAAGTTCACTGGGATATATCATTACTTATGTGTAAGCGGACTGAAGAAAAAGACCTGGTAGCAAGTAAATTAGTTGGTTTTGTTCGTTTGTTGTTTAACGTCCCTCTCGAAAATATTTCACTCATATGGAGACGCCACCACTTGCTGGTGAAGGGCTGCAAATTTATACCTATACTCGGCACTCAAGTGCATTGAGCAGTGAGGGATCTTTTTTCGTGCCAACACCTACTGCGACACGGGACCTCGGTTTATACGGCCTCATCCGAAGGAATTACCTGGTTATACTGAATTCCTAAACTTAAAATTTCTTATGGACAAAAATATATAGCTGGTTTTAGTAAATGTTCGATCAAGCCTCTTTTTTACCTCTCACGAAAATATCAATAGCACTGAAGGAGAATTTTTTGTACTGTAAACAAAATATTTGAGAAGAATGTTAATCAAATGTGGATGCTAAAAAATAAGACTTGAAATCACAAAATTTCAACAACAAAAAACAAAAAAAAAAAAACAAAAAAAAAAAAAAACAAAACAAAACAAAACAAAAAAAACCAAAAAAACATCAATAGCATCAAAACGTACGACTTTTCAACAATACAACCATTTTATGGCAAGGCTTTATGACATTATAAACAACTGCTTCTTCAACGAAACTGCATACCTTGTGATTGGTAATCAGCAAAAAGATGTTTTAGTTTCTAATTGACGACATCTATGTAGTTTTGAAGACAAAGACTTTCAACAATCTGTTGGAATTCCCATATGCTCTCTTAGCAAATCCGTTTTTCTATTCTTATGAAACAGAAGTTATTCCTACATAAAACACAAATCAGCGAACTGGGCACAAAGCACGAACCTCGGGAAACTCTAGAGGCGGGATAAGGCACCTAGGAGGAGCAATTTTAAGCATCCTCTGTCGACAGGCCAAACCCACCGTGAGTTCCATGCATTTATCAGGCAGACGGAATATTCCGCAGTCAACAAAAGCCCAGCAACTGGTAAGCATTATGTCGGTCAAAAAAATACGAACCCAATGATAGACTATATTTGCCACGAAGGTCACCGCACAATCACAGAAATTTTTGAATTGCTGACTTCAAGGCCGTCGTTATCCCTGCAGCATCTAGCCATCTGTCAGAAGTCCGTTCCGATTTAAAAACAGATGGTACTTAGTGCATGCTCTTGACCACCGAATAAGCCAATAAACAATATTCATTTTGTTTCCTATGTTCATTCGATTTATTCTATTAACTTGAAATAAAAGGCGATGTAGAGTCTGACACGTGTGTTTCATATGTAGATATTTTACTTTAGAAAGACACTGATGGCAAACTAACACCTAAACTATAAATAAATTTACGTGATGACTTCAACTTTTCAATGTAAAATTGCCTTACTAATGTAGCAATATACTCTCACTTGCATATGGAGTATTTATTTTGAAATGTCACAAATTCATCGGTTTAAACGCTGCACCTGACTACTGGCTATATTTCCATGTTCGGCTGGTGAGAATGAATATCTGGCAATATGGCCCAAGGGTTGCGTTTACATTTCGATATTAGAGATCATTTATTACAGAAACCACTTTCCGTAATGTTTTCTTTTTTAAATTAGAGTAGCTGCCCTTTTAAGAAATGACGCCATATTTATTGTGACTGCATCATAAGTCATGGTAGCGTCAAACAAGAAAGGAAAAATGTTTTAAATTATTGTCTAAACAGAAACACATTATGAAAAAAATAAAGATGTCTCAAAGATTTCTCAAGATAAATTGACGGCAAAAAGGTAAGATTGATAATTTTGAAGAGCTTGACAGTGTGAAATTTGACGAAACACCATACTGACGATAGGCGAGATGTTGGGACTTTTATGAATTTTGAATTAATTATTGAATTATTTCATCATCATCTCTTGCAGGCCCACTGTGCTAAGGGGATCGGGAGAGGGTACTCTCACTGTGTTATTAATAGCGTTTTTGCTTGAAACGCCGTGTCCCATCCCCTCCACACACACACACTTACACACACACACACTTTTTGTTGCAGCAGGGTCGAAAGTTTGCCATACTGTTGCAAATGAAAATTTCCCAACAATTTAGAGGAAGATTCTACCCCCTCCCGAGTTTTAGTATTAAGAGTTATTTTTTCTTGCCCCCTCCCCCTCTATTGATAAACGTTGCTACGGGCGTGTCTTATATTTATGTCCCTCACACTATGATCCTCGAGAAAATAAATCATTTATTAGGTTTGTTACTGGCTGTCTACTGAAATATATCGGGTTGACTAATCTCTTCGTCTATGAGATTGATCAACCCGATAGATTTCTGTAGACAGTCTGTAAAAAAAAACCTAATAAGTAATTATGTCTTCCAGTTCATTCGATACGCAAAAGCATTTTACATACGAAAAATTTCTAAAAGGAGGCAGGCTATTGAAAAATAAGTTTATTATACAAAGATGTCAAAAATCTCGTTGAAAGTCAAATTCTATGGTCGCTAAAATTGACTTTGTTTGCAAATAAAATCTAATAGGTCAAATGAAAGACTGGCGTCTTTCGTATGAATTGTTAGACCATTAATATCACACTGAATTTTCTACGGAATTTCCATGTTTAGCGGATCATGACGGACCACACGAAGGCTACTGGTCGATAGGGAATGCTTACTGTTCCATGGCACCTGTTTCCATCTCTGTTTTCAGCAGACTTTAAATGAACTTTTGAGCATGATAAATGTTCTCTATTCTCACGTTTTGTTATACCCCCCCCCCCCTTCATAGTGATGAGGGTGTCCATCCGTAACTCTTTGAGGAATTCATCTCTTATCCGCAACTCCTCTTATACAACTCGATAAAATATAATGAAACCTTCACAGAATCACTGTTCGTTATCTTCGCCTTTTTCATTACATAATGCCATTGCGCACCTCTTATTGGACACATATTCCGGGTTCCCCAAAACACGACATGGACACTGCCATTATTTATATATTATGGGGTACCCTTTCTTTTTCATACCTGTGAATCACAATGTTTGAAATGTTTCTTAAAAGAAAATGAATGACTGGTTGCTGAAAACTTTTTATTGATTCTCTTTTATGCACTTTTACAATTTTGATTAAAGGAATAATGGAGGAAATGACATGTTATTATAAGGTAGTGGTAATTGGTAGGGGAGAAAGTCAATATTTTGAATTCATTCATCAATATTTAACCGTCTTACAATCCATAATGTAAAGTGTAAAAAGGTGAGGATAACGTATAATGATTAATCTAATAAATCTAGTTAACAAAACAAATCGTTAACAAGGCATAAAACATCAGGGATGGGGTAATTGAAATGAGTAATTGTAATATACTGTATTTAGATACATTTTTTCCAAAGTAATTGAAAGTATTTGTTCGCTTTCAATTACAAGTAATTGAATGTATTTAAATACATTCCAAAAATGTAATGTATTTTTCAAATACATTTCAATTACATCTCAAATACTTTATTTTTTCACGTTACATATTTAAAAAAGGTGATTTATCATGATGCATACCAGTACTGCTTGGCATGAGTTTGTGTTTATTCAATGATTAAATACCTAAAAATGCTTATAAGCATTAACACACTGCCCAGAGCAATAGGAAAGGTCAAATTTAATAATATTCTTTAAAATTTTCATGTATTTGCTCTTCAAAAATTTTGAAATAAAATTAAAGTAATTGATAAGTATTTCATTACATTCTTCAAAGTAATTGAGAGTAATTAAATGCATTAAAATCAATGAAATTGTAATTGCAAGTAATTGACAAAATTATCAATATATTTGAAAGTATTTAATTACATTTCAAAGTAATTGACCCCAACCCTTTAAAACATGAACCCCTGGAAACACCAGAGGTGGGATCAGGTGCCAAGTAGGAGTAAGCATCCCCTGTCGACCCTGTGGATGGAGTACTATGTACTCAAATTAAATAAAAAGCAATGAAGGAACAAATGGTATGAAACATGTCAGACAAAATACGACCAAAGGATTGGTTGTACTTTCAAACAAGGTCGTTATGACGACCGTAGAATTTGCGAAAAGCTGGCTTTAAATGGGTTTGTTGAAATACTTGTAACATCAACGGAATGTTGAAATATTTCTACATAAATAAGGGAGATTGACGATGGAAAAAGCTAAAGTTTGCCATACAGTTTAGTTCAAAATGATCGTATTCAGAGCACGCTGTTGCGTTTCAAATCAATTAAGACATAAACATCCTATGCAGTGATGGAATATTGCTACCTAAAGGGAAATTAAGGACGGTAAGGTTGAAGTCATTCCCTTTGTCAAAAAGTTTAGCTATCAAGGCGTTTATAGTTTAATATTTTGTTCATGATTTATATAGATTCATTAAATCCGTTTTCATTGGATTTTTTATGATTTCTTCTTTTTTATTATACTTGTAACTTTTGACTCATATATCTTTGTATTTGCAAGCAAACACTATATCTGTTTTTATGCGCTAAATGTTTTGTTTCTCTCTGTAAATTGTATTTACGTTGTTCACTTCCAGATCTCCTCAGTACAAACTTCAATGTATTTATTCAAAAACAAGAGCTACTTACACAAAGTGGCTTGGATTATCTAGCATTAAATCAGTTGTCAGTCTTTGTAGAGTTACAAACAAAAATATAAAGGCAGACGTCCTGCGTTCATTACAAAAAAAATTTCCTGACTAGTGTCTACAACTTGAAAAAAAAAGACCTTCTCTAATTCAACGCATTTGAATAAAATATAGGAAAAAAACAGTAAAAATACCATAATTTAAAATTAAACCGTACAAATTGAGAGCTATCCCCAGTCCATCAGTCCCATCTGCCATAAGCCCATTGTTGTGATCGGATAAACAAAGTTATCTATACACAAGTTAGTGTGAAAATATAAAATCAACTTATTTATCAGAAGCCTGCCACTTTAAGTACATCCCAAAATAAGGCATAATCATGTAATAATCATAAAAAATAGGTTTAACTGAATTTAAACGTTGTTGATCTCTATGAAAAACATATTGAAATGCAGCTTTTAAAATGATAATTGATAGTTTACTTCAAGATCAAAATATGCGTAATAAAGAAGTTATTTTCATATTTTTTTTTTTTACATATGAAGTCGTTAGGCTACATTGGATATTATAGATTTTTCTTTGTACAATTTTAATTTGAATATTTTTTTAAATTATACCGAGTAATAATCAAACCTTTGTGAATCTTGCTCCTTGTTTAACGTAGGAGATAGAGAAAAAATGTTAAAAATTTCCATTTTGCTTTTCTCAAGTGCCAATATATACAGAAATTATGATGATCTGAGGGGACTTTTGTAAAGCTTAACTTAACAAATATTTAAACGATGGTGATCTGACTTAGGCCTTCAATGAACGTCAGTGAAAAAGAGTGTTTAGTCTACTTTAATAAATTACTTTTTACATACATATGTGCTTCTTATGTTGACATAATGGATAGTCGTAAAGTGAAGGATCACCTGATGGGGGATTCTAAAAGGGCTGAAGTCTGGCACTCAGACATTTTTAATCTAGTACTTGGGAGACCACTTTCTGATTAGACAAAATCATAGTTTTAATATTTGACTTTCTTTAACTGTAATTTTCTTTTCAAAAATTGTTCTGTTACACATTTAAGTTGACCATAAGATTTAGTACTAAACATTTTCGTTTTGTGGCATGAACTTGATTATCTAAAACAGGGAAAGGTTACATACCGTATAATTAGCAGTTTTAGCGACCATCTAATTTTGTCATTATGAGATGGTTGTGGTATCACTAAAATATTTGTCACTTATAATTCAAAAACAAATATTGTATTAGAAAATAGACAGGACTATTCCTACTCTTGCTAAAAATTAACTGTGCAAATAATAAAAACCTTTTTAAGGATAAGATCGCGAACTTTGCACTTCGCTAAATTAACTCATTATACGGTATTTTTGTATTGGAAAAATACGAATGCGATACTTCTAAGCAAAGGCAGCCATCACAACAAGATAAACAAAGTTGCAGTTAAACAACATCATTCCAAAGAAGATAAGACTGAAACGATCTGTTGCCATTCCGATGTCTCGCCATGTCAGAATCTTAGATACAGAATCTATTGTCACTTCTTTTGTGCTTTCCTTCTCTTCCAAATTCACTTTATGTTTTCTCCTGCAACGACAGCAACCAAATGAAATTCTGTGAAACGTCTCCAAGTAACTGGGAATTATTTTTTCATCTTCCCTATGATAAAACCGTAGCCCAACAATAACACTTATCGTCATGAATACTCCGATCATAAAGTCTCCCAACAGTTTGTAACTGAGGTATGAAACACTGGGCTCCGAACCTTCTGGTAATTTATCTTGTACTAAGGTGAGATAGACAGCAATGGCTAGAAGGACCGTGGTAACAAATCCAACACGTTCACCACAATCTGGTGGCATAAGAAATACTATTAACTGTAGAAATGACAGAAAAGCAACTGGCAGTATCAAACTAGATATATAATACACCGGTCGCCTTTTCATGCTGATGGCCATTCGCAACTCTTGAATTTGTTGCGAGTTTGTAGCAGTATAGATTCGAGTTTCTTTCACTTCCCAGAGTCCGTTTTTACTATACTCATTCATGTCCATGGAGGTCCTAGGGATTGTAAACTCGATTTCGGAGAATGTGAATCCTGGTATATAGAACTTCAAGATACAAGTTTGTGAATCAAATGGATAATACGACATATCAGCGTCACAAGTACTCTCAAACATGTTAGGCGTGACCCAAGTGACTATTCCGTCGCTCCCAACTCGTAAATGTAGTTCGTTATGACCGATCTCCTTCAGTGTATCAAAGTCCATCATATTAACAAGGAAGGGTATCCAGACTTTCTTTTGGGGGACCACGGTAGTATTCAAGTCCCCTCCGTAATCAGCTGGATTCCATGACAATCGATGGTCTACCCAGAAGACCCCTAGTGCTCCAGTAATGGAGAATTTCCCGACAGATTCATCAAGCTCCTTAATACTCTTAAAGGTAAATGTCACATTAATTTGTAATGGAGTGGACCTAGTTGCTCCCGGTCGAACGTCGCGGTCGTATGTGGAATTGAATATCGCAGCATGTAGACTCAGTTCATCATTTATTGTATATGCCTCGGAAAACATAAATAAACAAGTAAGAGAACTCACAGCGAAAAATAGTCCGGCCATTCTCGTGGAGCTCATTTCGTGGATTAACCTCTATTACAATAATTGTTGCATAATGATTAGTGGGTGCAAACTGGTGAATTGGAACAATGAAATTTAACAGTGTATTAATATTTCCATTATTACCTTACCGAGGATAATTTACAATAGACGTGTTTGTAATAAGAGTTTTAAACCTTTCATCATTAAAGATCAATGAACTGAAGATTTTGGACTGTTAATGGTTTAAACAAATCTAACTTTTCATTGTAATAGAACTGAATATGCATTTATCAGTTCTAACGTCCATTTTAAATGTTTAGGTCATTAAATGCATGAAGGAAAAGATAATGCTTAGAAGGAGACAGATTGTTTTTCTTTTGTCATTAACAATAAAAGTATTGATATACTTTGGAGGTCCGAGGTTCAATTTTAGGACATGCTTAACACTACTTCTAATCTAAGCTCATATTTGGGTGTTTTATGTATATGGTTGATTGAATTCCTTTCAGTAATTGTTCACTTAAAACAATTCAGATTAGGTTTTTATGCATTACAATAATAAATTTCAAAATCTCAAACATTCATGCATATGAATAAAGAGGTTCACTTGCATGACTTTGGGAATTAACTGAAACAGTAAAATAGAGCAATAAAACAGAAGAATAAATAACATTTAGACAACTCATTATTCCAAATATATTTTGTACGGAAGCTGTATTTTACGAGAGTACAGTTTTCTTAAGAAAGTCTATCTAAGAAAATTGTCAAACATATAAAAGGTCCAATTATTAATGTTTTTAATGAACTCACAGATATTTATAATTTATTTACGTTAAGCAAATATTAAATACACTTTTTATATGTCATTTTTTTTCTCTTGTAATAAAGATATAGAAATACCAACTGGTATTTGATATAATTTTAAATTCTCCGTTAAGAACGGTAGTTTCAATTAAAAAAAACAGGAATTACTGACTTACTAATAAAAAACATAAACAAAAGAGTCTTTAAGTATTTTTTTTTTTTAATTTTTATTCATCTTAAAAGCAAGCTGATAAAAATACAAGCCATACGGAATGATGAAAACTCAATTTCCTCCGTTATATTTAATTTTGTACGGCATACCTTACATTAAAAGTCATTTTGGTCGTAAATCATATTTCTCGTCATTGAAAAACATTTATTCACATAATCGTGCTCGCACGTTTGTACCACTGCTTCAAGTCATTTGCAAAACACAATTTACAAATGATTTAGTTCAGTAACCTGAATTTTTAAAGGGACAGGGATTTAGGACACTGTTGATTAAGGTGTTACTATATTTAATTTTTGAAATGTTTTTGCAACTTAGATATCGGGTCTTTAGCGGATTAAACTGACTATTGTGAACAACTAGGGAGTTTAGAAGAATACGACAGGTTTAGGACAAAAAAAAACCTTACATGTTTGTAAAACCATTGCGACAAGCATTACTACTTGGGCAAAAATCAAATCCTTGCCTCTTACAATTCTGAAGATAAATGATATAACGACAGACACACGGACAGACAGAAATACAGACTTTGCCTGCGACATAAAAATTCAACGATATGTACAATTGTGCCAGCTGCGAGGATCAGGGTATTACAAATATTGTGTATGCAACATAAACATACACTCCTTGAAAAAAGAATACTCCTGATTTCTTCTAAAATAAAAATCAAACTAAAACTCCTAGAACATAGGTGCTGTAAACATTTAAATAACGTAGGGAAAATTAAGTAGACCACTTCCACACCTGCCGAACTAAAGAATAAAGATAAAGAAGGAGTGCTCTAAATTTTTCAGTATCAACAACACATTAACGGTACATCAACCGGCAAATGTCAAATGGTAGCAATAAAAGCTGTAAAATGGTATAATTGTGTAAATGTATTTCTTAAAACTTAACAATATAAACTATATAAATTTCATGAAAAGAAAGAAATATGATAATGTTATGTCTAATTTTTAAAAGTTGTAGTTTATCATTTTAACAAGATGTAATATTCATCCATATGATTTAATCTTCAAGATTCTGATAAATCTAAGTGGTGCTTCAGATCTCCAGATGAATTACGTAATTAAAACAATTCTTTACATCTATAATCTAAAACAGATAAAAATCCGTGCAAATATTCTATTTATGATATACAAGAATATAGCCACATAGGTGATGTATTGCAGACAAGTCGATGCTTATATTTTAAGAAGTAGTGTTTAAACCAATGACAAAGATATAACAAAAATTATTTGAATCACATTCATTAAGTAAAATTTTGCAGTAGGAATAAAAATGATTACAGAGATAGATATGGGCTATGACAGGTGGTCAGAGACCGATGAGCTGTGACGGGTGATCAGAGACATATTGGCTGTGACGGGTGATCAGAGATATATATGGGCTGTGACAAGTGGTCAGAGACAGATATGGGCTGTGACGGGTGGTCAGAGACAGATATGGGCTGTGACGGGTGATCAGAGACAGATGGGCTGTGACGGGTGGTCAGAGACAGATTGGCTGTAACAGGTGATCAGAGACAGATTGGCTGTAACGGGTGATCAGAGACAGATGGGCTGTGACAGGTGATCAGAGACAGATTGGCTGTGACGGGTGGTCAGAGACAGATATGGGCTGTGACGGGTGATCAGAGACAGATATGGGCTATGACGGGTGGTCAGAGACAGATTGGCTGTGACGGGTGGTCAGAGACAGATATGGGCTGTGACGGGTGATCAGAGACAGATGGGCTGTGACGGGTGGTCAGAGACAGATTGGCTGTGACGGGTGGTCAGAGACAGATATGAGCTGTGACGGGTGATCAGAGACAGATGGGCTGTGATGGGTGGTCAGAGACAGATTGGGTGTAACAGGTGATCAGAGACAGATGGGCTGTGACGGGTGATCAGAGACAGATTGGCTGTGACGGGTGATCGGAGACAGATTGGCTGTGACGGGTGATCAGAGACAGATATGGGCTGTGAGTGGTCAGAGACAGATATGGGCTGTGACGGGTGGTCAGAGACAGACATGGACTGTGACGGGTAGTCAGAGACAGATATGGGCTGTGATGGGTGGTCAGAGACAGATGGACTGTGATGGGTGGTCAGAGACAGATTGTCTGTGACAGGTGGTCAGAGACAGATATGGGCTGTGACAGGTGGTCAGAGACAGATATGGGCTGTGACGGGTGATCAGAGATCGATATTGGCTGTGACAGGTAGTCAGAGATGGATATGGGCTGTGATGGGTGGTCAGAGACAGATATGGGCTTTGACGGGTGGTCAGAGACAGATGGGCTGTGACGGGTGATCAGAGACAGATATGGGCTGTGACGGGTGGTCAGAGACAGATGGGCTGTGACGGGTGGTCAGAGACAGATACAAAGATAGACACCAGAGGAGGAAGTAGTCATTCAATATATTGCTCTGCAGCCAACACAAAAAAATTGACTTTGCGGTAACATTATTACAACTATTAAAATTTTTTAGTGGACCTTTTGTGAGAAAGGGACAATTATGTCCAGAAAAAAAATCAGAAATGTCAAATATATTTGTTCTCTGCTGTTCAGTAACTTCAGCATTGTTAGACTAATTTGCAGAGAAAAAACTTAAATCAAATATATGCCAAAACGCAAAAGAAACGCAATATCCTATCTATGAGGGAAAATTCAGATATAAGGTATGATTTTGTACTTAAAAAGTAAGGACATCTTCATCTTTGCATAGTCAATAATTGAACGGTTGAATGATTTTCATCCCGTTACCAGACCAAAGTTCGATCCCAACTTAACGGAAATCAATCAAATTACTGTTAAGCAAAAGAAAAGGGTATAATTTGGAGTTACAAAAGCTTGCATCTGTTCATCATACGTACTGCGGCAATATTCTTTTCTGATCCGCAAGTGATGCCAAGGCATTCTGAAAATGACTTTAAGCACGCATTTCTACTGCTCTAGCTGGAAATTGTCAAAATGGGATGAACGAGATGAACGAGAGTTGCAAAGGCAAAGATGCACTATATCACGCCTCATTATGGTCATACGTCTCATTAGCTTGAGTTACAGTCCCTGGACCGGACGTCTACGGGTTCCTAGACTGCGCCAGGTTCGAGAAAATTCGACCTTAGCATCTGAAAAACAGGCACTTCAAAAAGGATGAAGAATATTTCTTTTCCTCAGACCACGAGACTGATGAACTTAATACATCGTAGAATCCGAGCTGCAACTGCTGTGCATGGCACGCTTTAATGAAATAAATGGCGGGGGTAGGGTGGTTGTGGGTGGATGTTAAGGGATATCTGTTTCTTTCTAAGATGAAAAGATAAAATTCAACGTTTCAATCAATTTTCAGATGTTTTTAAATCAATGTTATCGTTCAGATCTGTGCTAAATCATTAGATAAAAAATTCAGGTATTTGTAGTTAATTCTTGTTGCGTTTCTTTTGCGCTTTAGTATACTTTCTATAAACTTTTTCCTCCTGTATTGTTCTTGAAAAGTTGCTATTTTTCATCACAAAATTTTGAATTACCTCTCTTTGGAAAGATGTATTACATCTCTTCGCCCAAAGACGTATTTAAAGCGATAAATATGTTTCGGTAAGTCAAAATGTCTTTAAATATCCCCCAGTTTATTCACGCCTAAGTGATTGGCCTTTGGTTGGTTTTTTTTTTTTTTTTCACAAGATGAAACACTTCCTTTAAACCTGGCTTAATGGTGGCTTATAGGTCCTTAATGATGGCTTAATGGTTGTCTTTAAGTCAACATTAAGCACCATTAAGCTATCTTTAAGTAATAAATACACCACCATTAAGTTACCATTAAGTCATTTCAAAGTCCTTAATGGGTGCTTAAAGGTAGCTTAAAGGTAGCATAATGGTGGCTAATAGGTGCTTAATGGTAGCTTCTAGACAATCTTTAAGTCACCATTAAGCCAAACTTATAGGTGCTTAATGTCCAAACTCCATTAAGCTACCATTAAGCCACCATTAAGTCACCATTACGCAGTCGATAAAACTGCTTTTATAGGTAAAATATTATGTTTATAATGATTTACTCTCACAAATTATAAATGTCGAGTTTACACATTTATTAATTTGGCAAAAATAATGTAAAAGAAAGAAAAGTTAAAAAAAAAATAAATAAATAAAATGAAAAAAAACCCGATCTAGCAAGTATTCGATCCCGCGACCTTTGGTTTGGGGGGCGAACGCGTTAACCACTAGGCTATCGGGGCTGTTAAAATTCATCCGAAATATAACACCTTTATTGTTAACAAAATTTGTATGGAGTGAACTTGTATATTTTAATGTTTTTACTTATATCTTTATAATCAATAATATAAATAAATATATTTATATTTGTTAAAGAAAACTTTTATATTACGTTCATATGTCTTACCATGGAGTTCGGTGTAAAACAACTTTTTGATTAATGTTATGATTTCTTCGCTCTGTTATTCGCAGTTTTATTAGCATGAAAAGATTGAAATTCAACAGATATAACACAATTTTGTTATTAAAAAAGGAATATATTCTCGAAAGAGAACGAAGGGAAAACGGATTATAGTTTTTTTAAATACATGTATGCTGTGGATAATTACGTTTTTTTTTGTATCTAAATTATTGACAATCTTTGCGTAACACTTACGCTTATAAAATATTTTTTTAACATATCAACTTCAGTTGAAATTCTTTTTATTTCACAATGGGTATCAAAATAAATGTCTTTTTGCCTAGAATCATAATGTTTAATATGTTATATGCTTGCATTTAATTTTAAGCTTTGTATAAATAATTGATCATCAAAATCTATCACTGTACGCTGTGTATAATTTCCTGTTAGCTGACCGGGGACTGATCGGGACACCTAATTAAGGTCTATTGTCTAACCAGTCGATATACTGTACACTGTTTATTTTACCCCGCTTCCCAATGTGTATGTCATGTTTAATCTAATCGACTGTTCTTCTGAAAATCGATTTTGAAATAACAATCATTGAAGATCGGCTATATTATTTGATAAATTCTTACTTCTGCATTATTTCAAAAGGGGAAAAAAATGCCATTTAACCACGGATTAATTCAATTATTCATGATAGAATTCAATGATTGGCAATGAAAACTATACCTATATATATATTTTTTTTATATCTTAAATATTTCTCTACCCAAAGAAAAAAATAAGAGACTTAGAGATATTTTTTTTTCCAAAAGAAAATGACTCTATATTACAATATTTCCTATGAATTCGGCAGCGGAACGTGGCTCTCCAGACACGAAAGACAAATACAGCTTGATTGTTTAAAAATTATTATCTATTGTGTGTTTATGGATAAAAATAATTTTAAAACAAGTTTTAAACAAAATTATTTTTGATAGCGAAAATTTTAAGGCCGCAGCATTTACTGAAGCTGTTTTCAGTGCCGAATTTATAAGCATTGACAAAGATGTTAGAGACAGCGAGACAAAATTATGAATTGAATAAGATTTTGCGTAAATCGTTTGTTGAAACTACTTTAAACTTAGCAAGTTAGTTTAAAGACTTGATAAAGGATGTGCTAACGTGGTTTAATTAAGTTTGGACATTAAGCCACCATTAAGCTTCAGCTTAAAGGTGGCTTAATGGTAGCTTAATGAAGTTTGGACATTAAGCACCTAGAAGCCGCAGCTTAATGGTGGCTTAATGGTAGCTTAAAGGAATTAACTTCTATAAGCCACCATTAAGCTACCATTAAGCCACCATTAAGCGATTGCTTAAAGATGGTCTTTCGTCCTGTGTTTTTTTTTTGGTTGGGTTTAAACAAGAGGCCTAAGGGCTTTAACAATCACCTGATTATTATACAACCCTGTAAAGGATCAATGGAATGGAAATTTATTTAACAAAAAGACTGATTATTGAGTATACGGGGCTATACATCCTACTACCTGCTTAATCGCGTCGTCATTACCACCAAACCCGATTTAATGCAGAAAGCAATCAAAATCTTCACTTCTACTCCAAAACTGGAAGAAACCGATTGCGCGATTTTGGCCTGAAAGCTTGTCGACTTTACGGAGGTGTTCGTCTCAAACACGCATGTGAGCGCTGTATGCCTATTTTTTCAGCATGTTTACCCCTACCCAATGTAGCCATTATATATCAAGACTTTCTAGCAAAAAATCACATTAACCTACTCGACTGTGTCTTTGCAATCCACCTTTGTCTCCACTTAACATTTGTGGGACTAACTTGACTGTAGAGTAGGAAGGCGTCGGGATATCCCAACCCCTCTTGACCATCTAAGGGCTACCTTGTTTGAAGGGATGGATAATATCCCTATGAGAAAGATGAATGCACCGAAGACATCCATGCACAGGAGTATAAAGTCAGTGCGTAAGAGAGGCCTGGGAAATAATAACAACATTTTCGATTTCGCTTTTGTGGGTGTACCGTTAAATGCTTTTCAATATCTATTGAATTATTCCTCAAAATCAAATAAGATATGCTTAGCTTATTGATTAAAGACGTATCTAAATGATAGATAATAATACTAGAAAAAACATTCAAAAAGTTATCATTAAATCACATAAAAAGTTTACCCTGCGTTTCTTTTTCCTTTCAGTATATGATGCAAACGAACAGTAATCAAAGATAGATTTGAGAAAAAAAAATCATGCATTTTTACTACATGGTCAATAGAGTCATGTCCTAACACCAGAACCCCTGATCCTGGGGCCATGAATTTCACAGTTTTGCTAGAGGACTGCTTCAGAGGTTTCAGAAAAGAAGCAGAAAAAGTTCAAACATTAATGAATGTTAAACAATAGTAGTGTTGTCAGTATGTGGAATTTTCGGATCTGTGATTATGGATATTGCAAATCATAGGCTCTTTATCGATTCACAGAAGGAGTTACCGCTCAGATAACCAATTTTTTCCTTAAACTTCAGTATGCCGAGAAAGAAATTGACGCAATTAATATAAGTATTATTCCTAATCACAAAAAGGTCCAGTCTTGTATCCCACCATATTTAAAGTTGAAGTGTATCCCACCATATTTAAAGTTGAAGTCCACACCTTGTATTTCTTACAATTGCTTTCAAACCTTTTCATTACAAAAAAACCTCTACAGTGCCTACTAAATATTGAACATCTGAAACATAATCCACATAATCATGTTCTTCTTCACCGCACAACTATATTCCTGCTAGACACGTCATTACTGGTGACGTTAATATATGAGTACCTAAAATAACTTATTATAAAAGGGCCCGATCTTTCAACTGGAGTCATAATTTCATAAATATTATGAATTCTGTGGAAGATTACGCCAGACGATGGGCTAAATATCAAAAAGAAGGCCTTGACACTCGGTCAGAATGGATTAAAAGTATCAGATAGATGTTGAAATTTCGCATTAAGCGATTGACGGACAATATGAAAACCATCTATCCTACTGTCTTCCACAATGCAGAAGTGAAACAAGAATTAGATAGACTACACGCTCAGCATGTACCGGTTCAAGCTGACAAAGCAGTATTAACAGTCTTTGTTTGTAAGGCTCATTATTTTAATTGTATTTTAGAGGAACAAGGATTTAATTCTGCAAGTGGTAATCCAAATCATACCCATACTCATAGCTCCCTTTCTAAGGAGAAAATTCTTCAGTTTTAAATATTTTACTATTCCCAAAACTCCATAAAAATCCTTACAAACAAAGATACATAGCTGGTTCCAGAAAAGGTTCTACCAAGCCTCTTTCTTAACTCCTCGCTAAAATATTTACTGTAATGAAGGAGAAACTTCAGGAGTACTATACAACAGTATATTCGTGGAGTGATGTAAATCAGATTTGGATAATTAAACGCTCCAAGGAACTTTTAAAAAATCTGAAATCACAAAATTTTACCAAAATCAATAACATCACAGCGTACGACCTCTCAACACTTTATACAACCATTCCCCGCGATAAATTAAAGTTCGGGCTTTTTGACATCATAGCTGCTTTTTCATTAAAAATGGAACTCGTAAATATACTTATCTTGTCATTGGTCGTTTGCAAAATTATTTTGTTAAAAACATTCTGATTGTACACACAAGTACCCTGAAGTTGATATTAAAAAGATGCTTGAGTTTCTGATCGACAATATCTATGTAGTTTTTGGAGATCAGGTGTTCCAACAATCCGTTGGAATTCCCATGGGTACCAATTGCGCCCCGTTATTAGCAAACCTATTTTGTTTTCATACGAAGCAGAATTTATTCAAAAACTTCTACATGAGAAGAAGAAAACACTTGCTATGGCCTTAATTTGACATTTAGATGTATGAAAGATGTCTTATCAGTTAACAATAGTTACTTTCATCCATATGTCGATTCGATATATCCCAGTGAACTAGAAATAAAAGACACCACAGAGTCTGCCACTTCTGTTTCATATTTGGATGTTTTATTGACTATAGACGATAAGGGCCAACTAACAACTAAATTGTATGACAAACGAGATGACTTCAACTTTTCCATCGTCAACCTTCCTTATTTATGTAGTATATGTATACATGTGTACATCAGCAGTCTCGTTTAAAGTCGTCATTTCGTAAGTTCTATGGTCGAAACAATGACCTTGTCAGCAAATACAATTTATCATTAAATCAAATGCTGACTGACTTTTTCATACTTATTGTTAGGCCATTATTTACATACTGAATTGTCGACGGTTTTTTCCCGTTATTTCCCGATTATGACAAGGAGCACACGGCGGGTGTGACCGATCGGCAGGGGATGCTCACTCCTACATGGCACCTGATCCCACCTCTGGTGTTTTAGAGGTCTGTGTTTGCTCTGATCCAAAATTTGTATTGTTTGATGGACTTTTGACCTTCAGTGCTGTTTGTTATCTCCATACATTTCATAATATCCAGCTATCACCTGTATATTGTGTCTATATCTCCCAACTTATTCGATAATCAGGAGCATGTTTCGAGTAAGATCAATTTTTAAACCGAGGAAGGCTGCAGACACATAGGTTGATGCCACAGGGATTTCAACAACTTCGTTTAAAGTCAGCATTTCGTAAATTTTATGGTCGTTAAAATGACCCTATTAGCAAGGATAACCTATCATTCGTTCGTTTTTTATTTTTTTTTTATTTTTTTTTATTTTTATTTTTTTTTTTTTGCTGATTGGTTTCATTAAGGCCTTCGTATTTATACTGAATGTGACTATGGAATATTCCATCTACCTGATCAATAAATAGGGATCACGGCGGGTGTGACTGGTCAACAGGGGATGCTTACTCCTCCTAGGCACCTGATCCCACCTCTGGAATTTCCAGGGGTCCATGTTTTATGCCTTCTTCACAGAACTGTATAGTTTATAGATTTTTCTGAGATCGATCACCGTTCGTTAACTACACGCTTTTCACTAAAAGATGGCATATGGACACAGAGACGTATAACTCACCAAAACTTCCGATTTGGCTTGACTGGTTGTTAAAAAAAATAAATCATTCATATCAACTTTTTTATACAATGCGTTATTTCATGTATGCTTTAAGTAATTATCAATTATAATGGCAAATTAAGTAATGGTACTGTTTAATCAACAGTAATAATAATTTCTTAATTGCTCGGTTACATCTCTGGTAATAGTTGTAATGTATCTAGGAACACAGAAGTAACCATTAATGAAAGGTTGTGATGTCACAAACTCTGAACTGAAAGATCTAATTTCCAACATAAATACATATCAATTAAGTTGACCATCTCAAATGGAAAGGTTTACAGAGATATCGGCATTACATTTGTTTACACTAGCAATTGATTGAAAACATCAATTAGACTGGTTCATGAAAGAGTACATGGGAATATTGCAAAAATTTACAATATGTCTTCTATGACCATATTTTGTTATAGATTTTTAAATCTTATGGAAATTATTTTCCATAACTACTCAAATACTTGACAGAAAAAAAATATTATAATACGCTATAAATCACTTTACTCGAGACATCTTTATTTTCAGGTTATAACTCGAGACCGAAAATATCTTTCTCTTTTTTAAAAATTCTACTATTAAAGAATATATAGGACAATAACAGTAAATTTGTAAAAATTTTGTTTCACTTATACCAAACAACAATCTGACAGAAATAAGGAGTGATCTGCAGTATATTACTGACAAGGAAATAGACCAGTAGAGCAATTCCAGTGTTCTATAAAACAATGTGTCATTTCAGGAGCTAAGGTATGAGATCCCTAAATAAACATATTCAATTTTTATTAAAACTTTAATACAATATCTAAAATATTATTTCAACAAACAATATGACAATCTGGAGTCCTCTGAGACATGAAACAGAAGGTCCGGGGTCCACAACGCTCACCTGAGTAACAAAGGCCCTTCTCTCCATCAGCAGACTCTTTTTCCTACATATTACTTACATGTAAACCTTGGATAACTTTTTATGGCCCAATTCTACAGAATTCTTAGAATAAAACTGTCAATCAGTAACTATGAGGGAAACAATTCTGAAACTATTTTAACGATAACATGACATCTCTGTCCCCTTATAAGTGAAATATTCACGAAGGGTTGTGGTGGAAACAAAAAAAAAATTCCCTTTACTTTCTTTCATACTTATTTGGCATCTTAGTGGAATCGTGCCATCGATGTTATGTGGGGAAAATAATATTAGTTTTATTAATAGATCTATCAAGTCTTGAAATAACTAAAAAATGTCCCTTTAGCTTCTAATCTGTGAGCAAAAAGAAACCATAATTTGATTTGAAATACTTATATTTTGTTCAGTAGATGAATTTCTTTATCTCATAATCGTTTCTTTGTCCCTTTAAAGAATTCAATCCATTAACGCAAGAGTTTCTCTGTTATACGGATTAATATCTTGTCTTAATATTGAAAGGAGACGCTTTCACGCCGTAATGAAGAGCACACGCTCCCAGATTATCAGGCTTGGCCAGTTCTTTAATGTAAATGATATTAGATTGTTTGTTTTTCTTAGTGGTTGGCTAAAAGATATCAACATTAAGGGGTTTTATAAAAATATTTTTTTCTGTCATTTAACATCATTCTTTTGAAGTTATTGAGATGATGTTTTCTCCAAATAAGTTGTAATTTGATAGAAATAACGAGCAAGTTAAACTACAAGTGCAATATTGTGAAATTATTTGTACATTAGCGTCAGACTTGTATCTCGTTAATCTCACAAACTTTGTTCCATCTAAATTGTATAAGAAATGGTGAACTTAGAACATCAGAGGGACAAAGTGTAACTTAATCAGCTCCGTTTCCATCCTTCAGATTATTAAGTTGTGGATTTATGGATACAACAATAAAAATAAGAAATCATTATGGATTTATTACATTTCCTTACTTTCTAAATAATTGCATTGAGAGAAACAATTTATGGAACATCTACTTTTTAAAATACCTGTGTCAAGAAGTATTTTGCAATGTTTAAATCAAAACACTCAAAAAACCTGTAGAAGCATAAAGGCTTTGAATTTCTTTTTTTTTTTTTAAACCATTATACGATCTTAAGCATGATTGCATGTAGTTAACAAAATTATATTTACTTTCACAAAGAAATCGCTGAAATGTTGTACTTGTTTTTCTCAAATAATTTTTTTCTTAACATTATCAAACGAAATTTTCTAAAAAAAAAAAATCTACAATGAATTATGTGGAGAATTTATTATTTATAGAATGTATTATCACTCCCCCTCCCCCCTTCCCCGCCCTCGGCAGGTAAAAAAAATCACACGTCTTCAATGTGGCCCTGGGACATTGTTAATTTGACATTTATAACTATAGTTTCTTACAACAGGGTGGAATGTTTCATTTCCTAACCAAGTTTGCAAAAAAATATTGATTGACATTCATTACTAGCCTTGCATACTACTAGTCTTATCTGGAAAATCATCAACATATGGTTACAGTACATTTATTTATGAAAAGATACGTCATCAACTATAAAAATGACAAAGGTTATAAGACAAAATATATAGATACTCATATAGTTAAATAGAAACGTCCCTGGTTTTGAGTACAAATCCTTACAATTGAATACAGAATATATTTTTAAAGGAAATTTGTACTATGTAGCTCTGTGAGAAGACCGAATAAAGGTACTAGTGGACGAAATCGATCGAGCCCATTAAAACCTTTACTGCAAAAAAAAAACGTCGATTGATATTACAATAGATAATTATGTAACATGTAGTTATTTCATTAATTAAAGAGGAAGAAATAGTAGCATGGTTTTTGATTTGTTTTATTTGTTTTTTTTTTTTTTTTGGGGGGGGGGGGGTTGTTGTTGTTGTTGTTGTTGTTGTTTGGTTTTTGGTAGTATACTGAATACCATTATGGAATTAGTGTACACGTAATGTCTTGTACATTTCCAAAACGACATACTAGTATGCACGTATAATGTATATTGATATAAAATCAGTAACTTAAATTTAGTTTTTTTCCATCTATAAAATGATAGATCAGGTCGTTAATTCCCTGATATTTTCAAACATTATCTTTTTAAAAAGCAAACATACACCTATTTTGTTTCAACTAACAAGTTCCTGCTGTCAGAAATGTTAATGCTTGTGTATAGTGTATTTTTTTTTTATTCGTCAGGAAACGAGGGGGGGGGGGGCATTAGAATCGACCACTTTCCGGCGCTTTGTGCGTCATCGAGCCTTCAGCTTCGGTTGGTTTCATATGATTTAAGCAAGCTTTCTCATTTACTGTTCATGTAATTCCATTGTTTCTCAAAATGCGAGTACAGATTTTCTGCTAAAAATCTTTCTGCATAAAAATGGTTATATTTCAATGCAAATTTAACAAAAATCTTTTTAGAATAATGAGACGTGCAAGATAAATGTAATTATATGATATGGAACATATTTTCCCTAGACTTTTGCTTTAGTTGGATTCGAACTTAACAATTAGGAACTAATTACTGCCATTGTTGTGAGATACACAATATTATTAGAAACCAAAGAAACAAAGAAAACAATAAAGAACAACTTGTCAAAGGCTAATCCCACATCGTTCCAGGTAATATCAATGTCTGCTGTATCATCAACACATTCAATGGGAGGTTTTTCTGAGCCGTCATATTTTTTGACCGTCACCTTGGCCTTTCTACGCTTACAACAAAACTTCATGCTGCGAGTAAAATTCTTTAGTCTTGCCGGAATTTCCCTATCTTCTGTTTCATGGTAAAATTTAAGTCCAATCACTACGGCTATAACCATAGAACATCCTAACAGCATGTCTACCAGGAGTTTGTAGGTGAGGTTCGCCACGCTCGGCTCTGACGCCTCCGGAAGTTTGTCCTGAATAATGGTAAGGAATACAGCAACGGCCAAAAGCACAGTTATAGAAAACCCCATCCTCTCCCCCGACTCAACCGGCAAAATAAACACCAATATCTGGATAAAGTTCATTAAGCAGATCGGCAGTATAAGACCGGCGATGTAATATGTGGTCCGTCTTTTCATGTTTATCTCAAGTCGTAGTTCCTCAAAATTGAACACGTTAAGTTGGTAATAAAGACGGGTGCTCGTGATAGACCAAAGTCCATTTTCTTCATATAAGTCCATGCGGAATGTTGATATCGCAGGTCTTAGAAGAATATCTGTCGGAGAGAATCCAGGAACGTAAAATTTCAAAGTACACGTCTGCGAATCAAAGGGGTAATAAGTGACGTCAGCATCGCACGTTGCTTCATAGAGGTCAGGGGGCAGACAATTAACATATCCTCCATCTGTGACCTTGCAAGACATTTCATCTAAAAGCACTTTCTTAAGCTTAGCAAAAGGATTCATCAAAACTAAAAAAGGGACCCACATGTCGGAGGTAAACAGAGTAGTTTCGTACAAGTCACCGCCATAGCCACTAGGGTTCCAAGACAGTCGGGAATCTATCCACTCTAGTCCCAATGACCCCACGATTCCAATCTTACTTTCGGCCTCCGAGAATTCCTTCAAACTCGCCAAGTAGAAGTTAAACTTGATCTGTAAGGGGACTGTCCTGTTTTCCCCAGGCCTCACCCTCCGATCATATCCCGTGGCCAGGTTCGTGTGTAGCTGCGTCTGTTGTGTGATCGTGTATCCCTCCACACAAAACACTAAAGGAAGAACTAAAATCAATACGTCCATCCTCTCACTGTCTATTTCATACCAACTGCGAGCAGTTTTATCAAAATTTCTGTATTTTAAATTGTATTTGTGTTTAATAGATCATATCTGACAGCTCGAGTCTATAATTGTCCTATGTCCATTTAAAGATTTCATTGTCAAAAAGATCCCTGTTATAAGTTACAACTTGTCTTAATATTGGTATAAGACGCTTTTCAGACTTTATTAAAGATGAAACTTAGATTATATTTAATCCAGTACTTTGGAGTAATCAATATTAATTTGTTTCTTTATTTAAGTGATTGGTTTTTACATGTCGCCTTCGTATGTTTTTTACACTATAAAACAATCCGTCGCTTGATCACTGGAATCGTTTGTACCGGTAATTACTCATAATTGAACGATTTTCAATAAGTCGCAGGTCTAAATAAATCGCAAAAATATATCATGATTGGCGAAATCGTTAATTACTTGAAGTCGACTGGTAATTTACAGACCAGAACCAATTATGAAAATTTAGTCACTAGAGTATCACGTGTATATGTTGCACTAAAATATAAAAAAGTGTGTGAGCTTAAACTGTTTAGCAAAGAAAATTATAAATCCCCGTGTCTTCGTATACTAAGTATTGTATACCTATCGGTAGCTATGTCCCTGATACTTATTTAACCAAACAAACCAGTTCTTTTGAGAACATAAATTATTTTGTCACTATTAAAACTTTAAATTACCAAACTTTTTTTTCATAATTGTTCGGTAAAGTATTATGACGTCAGAGAAAGCTTAAGATAAATTTAACTTAACAATTTAATGTATTTGAAACCTGTCATGGTGTCATTTTAACGATTCTCACAGTTCTTAAGTTCTTTTTTTCCATTCACATGGGAAAATAGTTTCAACTTTAAAAAGGAAATGATCCCTCAATCAGAGCGGACGTTTATCTTGATCCCTCCCGTTCTGAAATCCGTTGTCCATTGTCTGCCGTGTAAAGAAATCACGACTCCTTTATATTTAACATAAATATAAGCTACGTAACCCACAAAACAGTTTAAATGTAAAAGAAATCAATATTGAAATTAAACAAGTTCTTTATTAACTGGTTAACAAGGTTTCAAAAAAATAATACAGATATTTCTATTAGAGGGCAGCTAAGCTGATAGATATAAACGTTTGATGCTGAAGGTGCAGTTTGTTTTCAAATTTTCATAGGTAAAAAGTTTGCATTAAAAATTAATAAATTTTTTATCAATAGATCAACTATTAACAATATACTCAATCCCAAATGTTATTGTTAATAAATGATCTTTTAATAGATTGATTTCGGTTCATATATAGAAACATAGGTAATTAAAGATAACGAAGCTAACCTCGAGAAATGTTATCTATAAGTAAGACCTTTACATCAAACAAATGCTTTGGTAGTGAGCATCCTTAGACGCAACATGTATGCAAGCTTGGTCAGGGTTTGACATAATCATTTAGGAATGAACTTGCTCCGAAAATTTTAACTATTCAGTCATCTAAAATTTGAAGAATGCAACATCCGTAGCAGATCTGGTAGTATGCATCCTATCCTACTATAATAAAAAAAAAATACTACAGTTAATTATAGTAATTTTAGATAGGGAGAGAATAAGCGTCCATGTAAGTTTGTTCACGGTAGGTTATAGTTACTTAGGGATAAATCTGTAGCCTCTTACAACTAAGATTAAAATTTGACAATTCTGTAATTTTTTTGTTTAATAAAGAAAAGTATTATATCTGAAGGATAATTCTCAATATATTGTAATGTAATAGAAATATAAGTTTTTTTTTTAACCTACTACAATTTAGTCGGTTTTTAGAAGAATTTGAAATTTTTAATCCAAGTCGTAAGATTTTTTTGTGAAAAGGGCTACTGCTCTGAAAAACTTGTGAAAATATGTTTAACCTGTTCAAGCAATGTAGATACGATCAAGCATTGGAAGCAAGTCAGGTAAGTTCATCGTTATTTGAATCATCCCTACAAATTTCGTTCTGGTATTAAAGACTATTGGTTACTTGGGAATTGACTAATCTGGGACGTCAACACCGACACCAACGTCGGGATATAGGCTGATCTTGACTTCGTCGAGGTAAAGTAAAATCTTTCTTGAGTATCGAATAAGTTTCGGTCTGGTTTTAAAGACTAATGGTTACTTGGGAATTGACTTGCTCCTAAATCTTGATTTGAAATGTTGACTCCGACGCCAACGCCGAGATATAGGCTGATATTGACTTCGTCAAGGTAAAGTAAAAATCCTTGAGTATTGTGTAAGTTATAGGAGACGTAATTTTCCTACATAAAAAAAGTAAAGCTGACGATGGAAAAGCTGAAGTCATCTCGATGTCATACAATTTAATTGTTAGTAACCCTTATCGCCAATAATCAGTAAAACATCCAAATATAAAACAGTAGTGGCAGACTCTGTGGTGTCTTTTATTTCAAGTATCTGGGATATATCGAGTCGAATGAATGGAAGTTTCTACTGTTTATTAATAATATTTATCTGAATGTCGAGCTGAAGGCCACAACAAGTGTTTTCTTTTTCTCATGTAGAAGTTTTTTTTTTAACGAATTCTGCTTCATAGGAATTTAAAAACAGGAGCATAATAAGTGCCAATCGGAACTCCAACTGTTCGTTGGAAGACCTGGCCCCAGCATCATGAATCAACTTTGTGCTGAAAGGTTTTTGAAGTCAAACTGTCCAAAAATAAAAATGGTATTCGACACTGTGTTATCAAAACTGCTGTTGTTTGTAATTTAAAAGTTTCAATCACAAGTAATGATTATCTTACAGATGTTTAAAATTTTGACTTAAATCAAAGTTTGTTTTATAATCCTGGGGCCTGGTCGCCTAAGGCTACATAAAGTTGTCAATGAGAAACTCCAGCATACTTTTAATATCAACGTCAGAATAGTTCGAAATGGCTGTATAAAGTGTAGAATTGTTGATTTTAAATTTTCTAAAAGTTATTTCGAGCTTTTGAGAATCCACATCCGATTTACACCACTTCTAGAATATACTGTATCACAGTGAAATTTCAATCTTTACAACATGTAATATTTTTGTGAGGAGTAAAGATAAGGGCTTGGTAGAGCATTTGCTGGACCCGGCAGTGTATCGTTGTTAAGCATTTAAATGAAGTTTAGAAAACCCGTAAAGGCAGGGTTGATCTGGCTGAAATGTTAAAAGTATTGAAATTTTACTTATATGTGATTTTGAAGAATTTTATCCTTAGAAAGTGAAATGTGAGTATGAGTTGAATTTGCAGACGTTGAATTAAAAGGAGGAGGAGATGTAGTTTGTGTTTATTCTATGTTTTGGGATAATGCATTATTGTATCATTACTGTTTTTCTGGAGATGAATTTGGATTCCAAAATTCACACACCGACCCTACTCAAAGTATCGAATGCGGTTGATATCAATTCATTTCATTGCTCAATTGTTTGCATTAAAACCCATCAATATTTTTTTTTTCATTTAATTACTTGAGAAGTCATTAGTTTTAGATCAGGTGACAGGGATTCAATCCAGTAGAACGAATAAGCTTTATTATGAAAACGCCTAGTGTGTATCCGGACTAGGGTCATCCGAAGGACCATCGATTTTCACTTACTATTTCCAAGTGTGTGATCAATGGACATACACTGTTTAAGAGTGTTCTACTATTATGTTAACTCAGTCATATCAAAATTTTTGCCTGACAGTCCAAGCTTTCTTAAGAACATTGTTTTTCCGGAAATTTGTCATTTTTGATAAATGTAACAGAAATATAAATGAGCATGGAAGCACGAAATAGATACATATAAGAACAAGAAAACATTGATGTAACCATCAATTGTCGCCCGGGAAATAAATAAAGTAAACAATGGAAATGCGTCTTGATCATCAAACTGCTTCGATATGTGTGAAAAAGGCATGCGTCTAAATGATGGAGACGATAGTCGAGAATATTTTGAAAACTTATAGTCGGATGAAAATCGAACAAAAACGATACCCTTTTAAACTTTATCAATTCCTCAAGTAAATGTTGGCTGCATAAAATATAAATTGAAACCAGACACATGCATCACAAATTTTCAAAAATGTCTTTCACTTTAAGAATATAAAACACGAACTGTGTAAAGTACGTTTTTACGTTTTTATGCGATAAGTGAAATTCGATGTTCTAAAAAAGGGGACCTGTCGTTTTTTCGATAGTAAATGATAAGCAACTTTATATAATAAATATGAAAAACATATATATTTTTACAGATTCACTTTATGGAAGTAAATATATTGCGTATCTCGTAATTTATAAAGGGAAAAACATTCTCATTAACAATCTTTTTAATGTTTAGAAAACCTTTAATTCTGAATAACATCTCCACCTCAATCCCCATATACCAACACTTAAACTTATAGAGCAGCCCCGTCCTCCGGGCTGCAATTAGGTTAGGAACGTTTACACGTGACACGATTACGTCATCAGCTCTGTTTTCTGTACCCTACACATTAATGAGTTTTATTTGTTTTTCTCTTTAATGTTTCGAGTAAAAGTCTTTGGACTAAATTGGCCAACATGCAAACTGTCAAAAATATGATAAAGTATAGGTGCCATTCCTAACAATGCAATGATATCTAATTTATTCATAAAGTTGAACGAAAATATTTTATCAATCTGAAAATAGGAACATTATGAAATAATTGAATTTTGCAAATTTTAAGGATAACGTTTACGCTTAAGGTTTAAGGGATTTAGTTGAAAGAAACCGTTTGCTATAAACTACAATTTCTTATTTTTAACAAAATTCTCTCTAAATGGACAAAAAAAAATTCCTGGTATAATTCAATATCAAAAATTTAATGTTATATATTTTAATGTTATATTATTTTTTTTAAAATTGCAAGAAGAAAGGTAGAATTATTGTGATGAAGAGGAAATTCTAACCTAATTTCAATTTTTTCAATATTTTTCAAAAAAAAAATAATCTTGCGATATTATTCCATTCTATGTGTTTTTAACGTCATTTTGCAAACATTGTTTGTGTTAATTCAAATTATTCAATGGCTTGCAATGAAGATTATTAAAAATATCTAAACAAAACCCATTCCAGATGACATATCTCAAGAATTTGATATTAACCCCATATAATGTTAATACAAGCTGAATAAGGGCAATGTTGCTATAAATACTTTACCGTTGCTCTAAATACTTTACCGTTGCCTTTAATACTTTACTGTTGCTATAAATACTTTACTGTTGATATATATAATTTACCAATTGCTATAAATACTTTACCGTTGCTATAAATACTTTACCAATTGCTATAAATACTTTACCAATTGCTTTAAATACTTTACTGTTGATATATATACTTTACCAATTGCTATAAATACTTTACCGTTGCTATAAATACTTTACCAATTGCTATAAATACTTTACCGTTGCTATAAATACTTTACCGTTGCTATAAATACTTTACCAATTGCTATAAATACTCTAAAGTTCTTATCAAGGAAACTAATAAAAAAAATTAAAAATGAGTTAAAGTTTGAAAACCAACAGAGGAAATTCCATCGGAATAATGTACACGTTTATTGATGTAACTCTTATTTTTTTGTTTAAAAATTAGCAACACAAATCTATTTTCCTTATATTTTATTGTCCAAAGAGCTTTGTTACTTGTTATATTTTGTTGATAAAGAAAATACTGGTCATAGTTTTAAAAATAAGATATTTTCCAAGAAATACTCATAGGCCTTTTGATCAAGCATGAATTTAGGTCATTCACCTAGTTATTTAAAGTGAACAATTAAAATATAATCATAGGTCTACAATATAAAATAAGTGATTTCTCATTCTTTTCAGTGGATTAATTTTGTCAATGAGTAATCGTCATCCTTAAATGCTTCTTTTTCTAAAACACGTTTATTTCCAGTTGTATAAAAACATTTATCTCTGCATGGCTGTATAATATACATAAATGTATTATGTATGTTCACAATTGTACCGAACGGAATACAAAATCTTTGCAGTGCACCACTAGATGCAATAATTATACACTTATGTAGATTGCAACATCGCTTGTTAAAAAACTTTTGATATGCGAATAAATTTCTCTAAGCAGTATAGATATCTTGAGGTCACACAATCAAATAAAAACTTTCTGTAGTTCAGCATAAGAATCAAGGGAACTTTGTCATTGTTGTAAAAGATTTACGTACGGAGAGTGTGTCTTGTTTGACCCTTTGGAAGGACAGATATCGGCAAGCAAACATACGAGTGGTTTTAAAGTAATCCTTTTCTCGTCAATTAATAGCATAGGAGCGTTAAATATACAGTCATTTCTATATGAAATCGAATTCGAATAAAGCGTATCTGATCACAGAGTAGCATTTCAAAATTCCTTACAGGGAGTAATATATACAGGATGGATAAATTAACTCTCTTCTTTCTTCTCAGCAATCTCCGTGATGTTTGGTGTTACACTATTGCACAGGAAACACAGTTACATACAGATTTATTCAGTGGCTACCAGAAAGCGATACGACCAGGGGCAGATAGAACACAACCGCTCTCAATCGGAGTAAACTTTTTGTTCATTAGCATCAAGGAGTTCAGTGAGGAAGAGAGTAAACTGGCCGTCATCGGAGCATTTAAGTTCACCTGGCGGGACAATCGTTTAGCTTGGGATATGAACAAATATGGCGGTGATCTACAGGACACGTCTGTTTTACAAGAGACAGTTTGGATCCCTAATGTTGTCAACCTGAATTGTTTTTCCACCATGAAACCCCTGGGTTCTGACTCTCTAAGTGTCAGGGTCTATAATAGTGGTGCAATTTCCTGGATCCCACCGGTTCTCATTGAGAGCACGTGCGATGCGGATGTGACGTACTACCCGTTTGATTCACAGACATGCGTGATGCGGTTTTATGTTCCCGGCTACTATCCGAATGATATAATTTTTTCTCCGGGGTCCTCTGAGGCTGACATGTTTCAATATGAAGAAAACAATCTCTGGAAGGTAACCAATACCAGGATGGACACGGTTTTGAATTCATTTTCTTTCCAAGAACTTCGTATTCATATTGAGATGACCAGGCGGTCCAGTTACTATATTGCTGGGCTGATTCTTCCGATTTGTTTGATGAGTTTTCTACAGATTATGGTTTTCATCCTTCCCGAGGAATCCGGGGAAAGGATAGGTTTTTCTGTCACAGTGTTGTTAGCGGTAGCAGTGTTTCTTACCATTATCCAGGATAGTCTCCCAGAGGCTTCAGAGCCAAGCGTTTCATTGTTAGCTTATAAGCTCTTAGCTGACGTTTTGCTGGGAGCGGTAATTACAACGTCAGCAATATTCGGTTCTGCTATTTATCATAAAAACGAAACGAGTCCCATACCAGCAGCTGTCAAACAGCTGATTCTTCGCTGTAATACACGTAAAACCTGCTGCAAGAAATCACCTAAAGTGACGATAGTGGTTGTAGAGAAAATACAACCGAAAGACGCTGTAGAGAAAAAAATACAACCGGAAGACGCTGTTAATGAATCGGAAAATGATGACGTAATTTCCTGGAGAGATGTCGGAAAGTGGTTTGACAAATGTTGTCTCTTATTTTTTATTGTATGTCTGTCAGTGAACAATATCGTTCTCATGATATTTATTGCAAGCTAAATAATAAGTATTGATTTCAATCAGAATAGTCCTAGAGCATAGAACAATATTTGTGAGATTTTGTTTACAACCATGCACTAATTTTTTATTACTTGTTATGGTGTGTACGTGTCATGTCTGACAATCTAGGAAATTTTCATGTAAAAATTATTGACACAATGGAGCCCATTCTAAAGTAAATTTAGATTCCAAAACGAAAGCTTGAAAAAAGTGACAGAGAAAACCTTGTTCAAAAAAGTAATAAATTATTTACCACAATCGAAGTACTCGAAGTACTGGGGAAGGTATTTACACTTCAAAAGTGCTTAATAGAGTAAAAACAAGTAACATATTGCATTTAACCAAATAAAATTAGCAACACATTGTAATTAACCACTTTTTGACATAATAGTTACAAGAAATTGATTTATATAATTGATGTTTTGTCAGTTCACTCGGGGTTGAAAAATATAAACCATAGTTTAACTATATCAATGCTGAAATATATGTATACAACGGCAGCTAAAAAAGTTTATGGAAATGAAATACGGAGATAACGGACAGTATTCAAGCTCAAAATCCATTAAAACAATACAATCGGGAGCAGAGCAAACACAAACCTCCAAAAAGATCTGAGATGGGATCATGTGCCATGGAGGAGTGAACATCCCTACCGACCGGCGGTCACACCCGCCGTGTGCTCCTTGTTTTAGTCAGTAAATAACGGGAAAATCCCTCGACAATTCAGTGTGTATATAATGACCTAACAATAAGAATATCAAACGTCAGTCAGCATTTGACTTAATGATAGATTGTATTTGCTGACAAGGTCATTTTATCGACCATAGAACTTACGAAATGATAACTGTAAACGAGACTGCTGATATTCTTGTTTCATCAACTTGTTTGTCAGTAACTTACTTCGTTTTACTTCGTTTTAGAAATTGTTCACAAGTAGAACATGCTCTTGCTTATCGAATCAACTGAGAGATATACACCCCATGTACAGGTGATAAGGGTATACTGCTGCATAAGTAAGGGAAGTTGACGAATCTTCGTCGTTAGATTACAATTAACATCTTTTTCTAGTAATTTTCCAAATATGAAACAGATGTGTCAGACTCTGTGGTATCTTTTATTTCAAGCTCACTGGAGTATATCGTATCGACATATGAATGGAAATAACTATTGTTAGTTGATAATACGTCGTCGATATATCTAAATGTTGAGTTGAAGGCCACAGCAAGAGATTTCTTTTTCTCCTGTATAAGATTTTGAATAAAACCTGCTTCATATGAATACAAAAATGGAAAATCTGGAAAATATCAATCTTGTATTTATTTAACTTGAAACATATGAAATTCAGATTAATTAGTGAAATTACACCAAGTTTTCCTTTTAAGGAGGGATTCTTCTCATGTTTTTAGTATTTAAAAATCAATGAAATTTTCAAAGAATCAAGAAGACAATATCACTAAGTGATGGTATCATTTAGATTAAATTTGACCGTTTTACATTAGAGGCAAGGTCAGGTCAAGGTCATTACCTTTTCCCTGAACATTAAGAATAAAAAATTACTGTTTCCAATCATGCGATACCTACTTCTATTTCAAAAGATTAAATGTTTTTTTTTCTTTTTTGCATAAAGAGATATTACCATATAGAGTATACAGACCCTGAAACGTGCTACTACCCCACACGCACGCTGCACGAACGGTACACGCTCGCTACACGGTTTGCACGAAACGCTACACGGTTTACACGAAACGCTACACGGTTTGCACGAAACGCTACACGGTTTACACGAAACGCTTTGCACGAAAGGCTGCACGGTTTACACGAAAGCCTGCACGAAACGCTTTGTACACGTTTCTCACACGCTTTGTACACGATTCTCGCACGGTTTGGCCTCGATCTGGATTTTCTATTCGGAATCTCTCGGACTTTATTTCAATTATTACGGATTAATCAAAGATTAGTTAAGAATTGCAATCATTCAGATTAAGTTAAGATTAAAACTCGCTACACCAGTACTATATTAACAGATAAAATACTCAATGTTCAGTTGTAACTAATACATAGTTGTCAGTGAGTATGTGACCCGCCCGGTGAAATACTTATTATCGTCTGTGTACAAACCTTTTTTCACTAGACTCTAAATTACGCATTGAAAAAAAATATCATGTTTGTAATTCATAATCGTTCACAGTATTTAATGTTTTTCCAATTATAATTTGATATTAAATAGTCGTTTTATTACTAACAAATAAATTAACTCAGTTATCGATTTAAAAAAAAAAATGATTCAATTGCGTATGATTTCTGTAAACGGATTGGCTTTTTTCCCCTTTTTTAATTATTGATTGATTTATACATTTTTTGATTTATTAAAAAAAGAATTCATTTGATAAAATTAGGTTCTGTTTATAATTTACAAAGGTAATATGTAAACTGCATCTAACAGGAACATTGTGCAGGAAAGGGGGGGGGGGGGAGTAGATTACCGAGATCTTACTGCTGTACATTTATCTTCAAATCTGTACATGACTAAATATAACGGGCACTTGTTTCAGTAAGTATACCATCAGGGGAAAAATATTATAGAAACAAGTGCCCGTTCTAAGAAAAAAAAAAATATCCATATCTCCAGCGGGACCCGATACATGTAATTCATTAAATGCACTTTATTCAAAATGGTAAATATATCGTTTCATTACAGAGTTAAACTTTATTTAATCATTAAAATTTTATATGGTAGAGAAGCCGGGGGATAAGTATTGTCATTATTTAGTTCTCTTTTGAGGCATTGGTTTATCAAATAAAAACAATATTATACCCACCAACTTTTAAAACTCTTCATTTCAAACCGCGTGTAGACAAAAAAAAAAAAAACAACAAATAAAAAATAAATTAAATATACATAAAAAAAATATCAATACTTTATGTAATCAATAATCACGGCTCTTAACAATACGTTCAATATATATGTATACATGTCAAATGTCCTAAAAACTAAAAAGAAATATTCTCTAGAACTGCGTGATTAATAAAACAACTAATATACAGGATTTCTTTTATTTACCAATGCACTGGCAAATTAATTCACTGTTTACAGACAATCGGATAAATTTAAGAAATAAAATCCCCGGGTATTTATTTATACCCATTAAATACTAATAAAACCGTTTAATTTCACAAATTAAAATCAATCGTTATTGTCGGTTGTCATCTTATCTATGATTGACAAGAAATACTTGCTGAACAAGTTTTTAGTCCCGGCACGCGGAAGCCGTGATCGCTGTTGTAAATGACCTTGATCAAAGTCGTAAGAAAAGTATAGATTACAATATTTTTTAAGCGGTGCATCGGGCGCACCCCGAAAAAAGTAATAGATTATTTTAAAAAAGAAAATCATCAATAAAAGACTTGTTTACAACAAAAACTCAGTATTTTCATTTCATCACCCCCCTCCCGGAAATATTTAACCCTGTATTTGTCGATGCATGTGAATTATAATTCATTTATATGACTATTATTAATCAACCAATTTTATGCATAAAAAAAGACTTTAAATGACTCATCGTTCCAAAATAATTTGTATCACACTCTTGTAATATAAGAAAATTATGTTTGTTTATAAAGAAAATCAATTAACTGTGCTCCCCGGCCTAGAATTCCAATACTTCACATTTATAGCAACACCCTTAATTTTGCATTTTATTTTTCACGCCTGCCATATTTATCTATTATTTTGTATTAATCACCGATATGTTCTTGTGATCCCACATCCCATAATTGTAGAATGGTGAAGAGATTCAAATAAATAAATGAAAGGGACAAGACCGAATTTCTAATGAATTTTCTTTTAAAAAATGTTCAGTATTGCTCCCTTTAAAAATGTATTGAATCAAATACCTTAAAATTTATGTGCATATAATTAATTACTTTTAACACATTTTCTGTATCTTTATTGAAATTAAAAAAAGAAAGAAAATCAAACAAATATGTAATACATTACCGAATAATTTTATTTTGTTATTTCCGTATTTTTTCACTCTTAAAATACCACCGGTATGATATATCCGAATAATATTAGTTACAAACAACACAGAATGACATGTTGATCGATCAATAGCCATCTTTAAAATAAAAAGACTTCCGAATGAATCCTACACGTTTCTCACACGATTCTTGCACGAAAGTCGCACGTTTCTCACACGGTTCTTACACGAAAGTCGCACGTTTCTCACACGCTTCTCGCACGCTCGCTACACGGTTTGCACGAAACGCTTTGGAGCTTACACGAAACGCTGCACGGTTTACACGAAACGCTACACGGTTTGCACGAAACGCTGCACGGTTTACACGAAACGCTACACGGTTTGCACGAAACGAAAAGCGCACGAAAGTCACACGCTTTTTTGGGGTAGTAGCACGTTTCAGGGTCTGTATAAAATGATATTACCAAATTGACATAAATAATTTAACTAAAATGGATATTGGCTAATTCGAATTTTCTCTATTTTTCTTAAATTTTTAGGATATTTTAGTTATTCTTATATGATTCCTATATTTAAATTTTTCTTATTTTCACATATTGTAAAGTTGTCACATAGAGATACAGATACAAAATGATATCAAAACAAAACCTTTTGATCGTTTACTAAGAGAGAAAAACACTTTTTAGGTATTTTTGGCTCAAATCTGTACTTAGATTGGAAGCTTTTAAAAGCTAACATAATTGTAGTTTGTTTGGAAAATCATATTTATTTGATATATTTTTAAACTTTAGTCCCTTATTATCAATTTAACTTACATCTAAAAATTTCTTCAAGTCTTTGATTGTGTAAAAATTATACCTAAATTCATTGTTCTATAATAATTTTGAGTGGCAGAAAAGAAGATATTTTCATACGCCACCATTCCGCCAAAAATATAGTCCCTGCTAGATTTAAAACTCATTTTACCATCTAAGGAATGAAGCTTATTTTAACCTATGTTATACGATATAACATAACGTTGGGCAGTTTACGCTTTATAAACCGCGAAGCGGTTTATAAAAAAGCGTAAACTGTCCCAAGGTATGTTATATCGTATAACATAGGTTAAAATAAGCTTCATTCCTTATAACTTAATTTCAATGTAGACAATAAGACAATTTTTCCTCCAAAAATGGCTTCAAATTGAGCATATTTTAAAAGTAACGTCAAGCGGAGTAATACGTTTTTGACGTTACTCATTGTGACGTAGGCAACTTATGTTACACGATATAAACGAAATCTTTTATCCAATCAAATGACGTGTTACAACTAAAATTAAATTATTTCTATATAAAGTTGTAAAATTGTGATTAGAAAAAAAATGTGATCTTTTAAATCTCTTACATCTAAATTTATAAAACATATAAGCAAATATACTTTGAATATTTCATCTAGTCAGAAACCAGACAAGAATCCCTCCTTAAAGAAGGTACATGGGAAGTGTAATATTCAGATATTAAACTTATGAACTAAGTTACAGAACTGAATGTGCCGACAGCTTCATGTGAATTTCATTTCATGCCAATTTAATGCTTTTACTTTGAGATGCAAAAATTAATACAGTTACACGCTAAAAAACTAAAACATTCTTCATTTTTGCAAGAATTTCATTAACTTCCGAAAAGAAAGTACAATGTACACTCTTTCGTTGTGGTATTAGAGTAAATCTGATTTATTCATTATTGTTTTGAGAAAGTTCTGTTTGTTCAATAGTTTATTTTGAAATGTAATTGATATTTTTGTGCAAAGTAAAGAAAGTCCGTTGCGTGATGTACATGCAAATGGTTACATTATTTTGAAGAATAACTCAAATTGTTCATGTATTAGCTTTGATCAATTGAAGCAGATCATGAAAAGTTTGAACAAATTTTTTTTTTCAATTTAGAAGAGATGCTTTTGCAATGTTTCATTTTTAATAATTGTAATGAATTTTATTCAACAGCCAATTCCTTTGCAGAATTATTTTGATGTCTCCAAGAGCATGCTCTACGTATGTACAATTTCTAAAACGAGGTAAATTATTGACAAACAAGTTGATGAAACAAGAATATCAGCAGTCTCGTTTGAAGTCATCATTTCGTAAGTTCTATGGTCGATACAATGACCTTGTCAGCAAATACAATTTATCTTTGAGTCAAATGCTGACTGACGTTTTTCATACTTATTGTTAGGCCATTATTTACACACTGAATTGTCGACGGATTTTTCCGTTATTTCCCGATCATGACAAGGAGCACACGGCTGGTGTGACCGGTCGGCAGGGGATGCTCACTCCTCCATGGCTCCTGATCCCACCTCTGATGTTTTGGAGGTCTGCTCTGCTCCTATTTTGTAATGTTTATTGGACGTTTGAGCTTGAATACTGTTCGTTATCTCCATATATTTCATTATAAGTAATGGCTCAATAAAGTGCGTGAGATCTGAACTCCGAAAAAAGAGACACCACGGAACTTTACACATCTCTTTCATATTTGGGTATTTTACTAGAAAAAGAGGTTAATAGTAACCTAACTACAAAACTTTTGAAAATCGTGATGACTTCAACGTTTCTATTGTCAATTTCCCTTAATTATGTAGGGCAGCAATATACTATTATCACCTTCATATGGAATATATGTCTCCAGTTGGTTTCATACGCAAGAGAATGCTCTACGAACGAAAATATTCTAAAACAAAGCAAGCTCTAGACAACTAAGTTGATAATACAAGGAAATCAACAGTCCCGTTTAAAGTCAACATTTGCACATTCTATGGTGGGCAAAATGATCTCTTCTTAGCAAATAAAATCTATTGTCAGGGACGTAAATACCAAAGGGATATAAATCTCTAGCAAGTCTCACGATATCTCGTAAGTTGTGGGATTTTTTGTTTTTTTATAAATTTCAAATTTATTTCTTATGCTATTTTATTTTTCAAAACAAAACCTTTATATATTAATCAAACCATTATTCAAGACTCTTTTTAGCACTGTTTATTTTCCTTATTTTAGCATTTTCACGTGTTTTTTTTTTCAATATCAACACATTCTTGTGATCAGCTTTATTTCCGAGAATTCGCCGAATTTGGTGGTTGTTTGCTTTATATTTAAATTATTTTTTAACGTAAAATGCTTTGAAATTTGATAAAAATCCATTCTAATAAACAACAACAACCAAAAAATGTTTTTTATACATTTATAAGAAACAAACGGTTTACTGGGAATAAACGTACAATGTAGTTTTAAAAAAACTTGTGGTGTTGAGCGTGACGTTTTGGGAGAATAAACATGGAGAAGCCTATCCTGTTAGTACATACGTCCCTGCTATTCTTAAGTCCCATGTTGAATAACGTTTTCATAAAAATTGTTAGGCCATTATTTTTATATTGATATGTCTACAGATTTTTTACCGTTTACTCGATCATGACAAGAAACACATGGTGAATGTGACAGTTTGACAGGGGATGCTTACATATACTACTCCATGACACCTGATCCCATCGCTGATGTTTTAAGAGTACGTGTTTGCTCTGCTTACAATTTGTTTTGTAGCAATGGACTTTTGATCTTTTCGTTATCTTCATATTTCATGTAAATTATAAATTAAAAAATAAAATAATTCAAGATTCCGATTGTCCATGGTAGGATTTGAAAGGAGATGGGCGAACATAGCGTGCAGAAAGCCTATAGCTTCAGAATTATAAAAATCATGTTTAATTTGTGAATTTAATATTTAGAGTAGAGTTCTCATTATTGAAATTTATGAAATTGTAATAAACAAAATTTTTCTGAGAAAAATTTTCTCGGCAAAATTTATTCTTTTATTAAAAAAATTAATGTGGTATTGGTGGGGTTCGAACCCTAGCAATAAAAATCCTGAGTATCATTTTCTTTCGAGACTAGCACGCTAACCACTAGACTACACAAGTGTTGAACAGTGGCATTTAAATCATGTTTGTGATATGACCCTTGACTTAATGGACTTCAAGTATTTTTCGAAAAGATGCGAATGTTATGTCATAAAAGTATATTTTTAAGGTATAGTGGGTCACTGCTCCATATTTTTGGTAACCAAAAAATGTATATTTTTATGCAAACTTTGAGGACTAACTTTCAAAAAGGTGGAGTGAAGACCCACTCATATCGAAAAATAGTGTTATAGTATGAGAAAATGACTCTTTTTGCCCACTCTAGTGTGTGTCTAATATTTCACAGGCAAATAATTTCAATCTTTGAGGGATTTTTGCAAATTGCAGAGATTTTACATAAAGTATATTTTAATGTTAACCGAAATATCAAGGAAAGTTTTGATATAATTGAAATTTAATTTTTCATCTTCAAGTTTGTCCCACTATAGGCTTATCGCTCTTCACTTTAGAATTAGTTTTTAACCCGGGAGGTATGGGTATTTTATTTTTCCCTAATAATTACCGGTATATTTAGAACACGTTCGCTTTCGCTGACCCTGAAGTATGTTAGGTAGAATATCTGGATTTGAGGATTAAAATTAAATGGCATGGTCACAACAGGTATATTAACACAACAGGTGCAGAGGTACTCGAATTCTTTCCATCAAGACTCATAGATAAACCGAGCGAACAGTTCTTTGCGGGTTTTTTTCTCCAGTAATGTGCACGTGCCTATATTCCCGTTCTCCTGGTTCAATAAAAAGGGTGTAAGGTTAATCCCGGGTTTCTCTAAGAATTACATTAACAAAAGGGTTGAGGAGTTATCTACTCTTGAAAAGACTGAGTAGGAGTAATGCAAGTTCAATTTTTGTGACTGTTCAGTTTTGAAACGATATCATGACAGACAAAAATCCCGTTTTTTTAATACAATTTACCAAAGACTTGATTTTGTATTTAATTCTGATCGAGGACAGTGTATGATATAACTATTAATGATAGACAGAAAATCATTCCACTGCGTGCATTTCATGCTAGGTTAAGGACGCCCATAGGAAATGAGCCTTCAAATAAACCATGTGGCCATAAATATGAGACGTGTGCATGCGCGAGAGAGTAGGCGCGTGAATCTTAGTGCACAAAAATTTAAAGTTATTCATAACTTAAATATTGGTTTTTGACAGAGATTGATGAGTTTTTCATTGGCCCAAAGAACCAAAACTGTGAACGGCATAGTCCGACTGACATTGGTAAGAGAAGAGTGTCTTCTGATTATCAAACACCTAAACCCAAATCCAAATAAGTCAAAATGATGACCTCCATATCACCCGACGGAAAATCGCCATCTGGAAGACCTGGAGGGACTGTAAATTGTTGCTGGTGTTGTTTCAGAAGTTAAAACGGGAAAGTATGCAAGCAAACTTTGATTTAAAAAAAATGATAAGATAATGAGATTTTTCAATCGTCAACTCCCTTTACTTATGTAGCAATATACCCTTATCACCTGCATTTGGGGGTTTTGTCTCCCATTTGATTCGATACGCGATAGCATGCTCTACGTATGAACAATTTCTAAAACGAGGCAAGCTATTGACAAAGAAGTTAATGAAACAAGGATATCAAAGTCTCGTTTGAAGTCATCATTTGGCAAATTTTATGGTCGATACAATAGCCTTGTCAGCAAATGCAACCTATCGTTAACGAGGTTCGCTCTTGAGCTTTTGAGCAGATTTTCATCTTAACCTATATTTTAAAAATTCTGCATAATGTTTTAATTCTTACAATAAATTTGGATTCTACAATGCCAATTTAACTATATTCAGTTAAAATTCCATGATTAAATTCCATACCAAAAGCATTAAGTGAGGAATTATATTTTGTGGCGGAAGTTTTTTTTTAGAAGAAAATGATCATTTTTTCTCTTTCGAAGTATGAATAGTATGTTAAGTTTGGATTCCTATTTTTACATGCAGTCTGCACACAGAGTTATTTTTTGCAGTGAACTGTTTTATACTGGTCCTAAATTATGTATTAAATTAACTGTCATGAATTCTATCATCATATTTGATAAATATAGCAAATATATTGTGAAAATCAAGAAAAAAAAATAGCCCTAATTTAAGCTTAAAATTAGAACTATTTTAGTAATATTTAAAAATTAACATCACAGACCCCCACTTTTAATTTTCTTTTCTGAATATATATCATACTTTTAACCATTCTTCTTAAATTCAGTAAAATGTCATTACTTTCAAAAGATTATTTTGCTTGTTAAATTTTCAATGCCAGCAAAATTAAATTTTTTGAGTGCAAAAAGGTCAAATAATTGAACATGCGGAGTAATTTGAATTTTTTTTTTTGTTGTCACAAATTTTAATGTGTCTATTCAATATGAAATAAGACTGTGTTTATTCCCATAATTTATTTGAATATAAAATATCGGAGGAAAAACTTTTAAAAATGATTTATGTGTAAGACGTATTTACAGTGCAAAAAGGTCAAACTAAATGCTCTGTAGCGCCAAAAGAAGCGCATTGACCCCCATGTTATTTTTTGATTTTTAATTAAGCTATGTGTATTAATTCTAAAAATATACTTGATAAAAAATTCTCATTACTTTTGATGGCAGGATCCAACCTCCTTAAGTCAATTGCTGACTGGCGTTTTTCATACTAATTGTTAGGCCATTACTTACACATTGAATTGTCAACGGATTTTTCCGATCATGACAAGGAGTACAAGGAGGATGTGACCGGTCGGCAGGGGATGCTCACTCCTCCATGGCACCTAATCCCACCTCTGATGTTTTAGAACTCCTTGTTTGCTCTGCTCCAAAATCTGTATTGTTTAATGGACTTTGACCTTGAATACTGTTTGTTATCTCCATATATGACTAACTGAATAATTTTTCCTAAATACATGTTTAAGTTACCTCTGTACAATTTAGTTTGTTTGTTTGGGTTTTTTTTTATTATTTTACCAAACACAGTTAACATAAATGTTTGAGTGACTTCTTGTTTAATTTTAATTAAATGAAAATATCAAGGAGCACACGGCGGGTGCGACCGGTCGGCAGGGGATCCTCAATCATCCATGGCACCTGATCCCATCTCTATTGTTTTTTGGAGGTCCATGTTTGCTCTGCTCCCGATGTGTATTGTCTAAATGGACTTTGTCTCCATATTTCATGACACAAGAGGTAGTGAAGTGTTTAGAAGACAAACTGACAAAGTAGAGATTGACTTTGAACTTGACTCTCAGAGGCTCTCTCTGAATGAATATATAGCACGAGTACAACAATTAGAAAAAGCCCAAAAATCGTAAGACACAGTTATTGAGACTAAACTAGACACAAAAATTCAGAAAATAAAAGAGTATTTGAAACAGGAAGTATCCCGCATGGAAACATTACCTTGAGAATGTAAAGAATGACCGTGTGGACTTTACAGGTGAATCTGTTGATATATTCCATAGTCAGCAAGTGGTTAGACTAGGGATGGCAATTTGTAACCGGTTAACCGATTACTCGGTCCGAACGACGGCAATCGGTTAGAAAATCTGTAATCGGAAAGTCGAAAAAAATAAGATGTCAGGGTTAGGGTATGTAAAATTGAAAGCAATTTTCTTAAAATGTGTTGCATTGTCTTTCTCACTTTGACAAGATGTTGGTAATTTTTTAACAATGCAACTTTGTATCAATTCAAATACATCGATATGTTGGTTTTACGAGTTCAGATGCGTTCGTGTATACAGGCATCGTATTTATCAGACTAATCAAAATCATATATTTTCTTTAAACAATTAAACAAGAAAGTCAGCTTAATTAATAAATTTACAACCAAAAAAAAGGGGGGGGGGTTACGCAAGCATTTGTCAGCACCTACGAAATATCTGAACATTTCTAACATATTTATTAAGAAGGATATTCACACAGTCGTCCGAGAGAATGGGACAATTTATGGCTATTGCTCTCCCGAAACCAAATGAAATACCGTAAACCAATGTGTATTAAATGATTTAATTACTAGTATTGAAAATCAATTGTGACATAAAAGGTACATTTAAAGTTTATTAAATGTTGATGATTGTTTTAACTTACATAAGCAATTTTCTGCGCACAAGTATTATGCTCTCTTTTTTTATACCCCCGCTCCGAAGGAGAGGGGGGTATACTGTTTTACCCTTGTGTGTCTGTCTGTCTGTCTGTCTGTCCGTCCGTCCGTCTGTCTGTCTGTCTTTCCGTAACAAATTTTGGTCACAGTTTTCTCAGGAACTACTCATTGCAGATGCTTGAAATTTTAGCACAATCTTTGTTTAGGCATGCCATATGGTGGGATTCATTTTTGTACGAATCCGATGTCAACTTCCTGTTTATCCGTGCGTCTGTCCGTTCCATACATAAAAAATTTTGGTCGTGGTTTTCTCAGCAACTACTCATCGCAGATGCTTGAAATTTTAGCACAATCTTTCTTTAGGCATGCCATATGGTGGGATTCATTTTTGTACTAATCCAATGTCAACTTCCTGTTTATCCGTGCGTCTGTCCGTACAACACATAACAAACTTTGGTCGCAATTTTCTCAGCAACTACTCATCGCAGATGCTTGAAATTTTAGCACAATCTTTCTTTAGGCATGCCATATGGTGGGATTTATTTTTGTACGAATCCGATGTCAACTTCCTGTTTATCCGTGCGTCTGTCCGTACCACACATAACAAACTTTGGTCGCAATTTTCTCAGCAACTACTCATCACAGGTGCTTTAAATTTTAACACACTCTTTGTTTAGGCATGCCATATGGTGGGATTCATTTTTGTACAAATCTGATGTTAACTTCCTGTTTATCCGTGCGTCTGTCTGTATTATACATAACAAATTTTGGTCGTAGTTTTCTCAGCAACTACTCATTGCAGATGCTTGAAATTTTAACACACTCTTTGTTTAGGCATGCCATATGGTGGGATTCATTTTTGTACAAATCCGATGTTAACTTCCTGTTTATCCGTGCGTCTGTCTGTATTATACATAACAAATTTTGGTCGTAGTTTTCTCAGCAACTACTCATTGCAGATGCTTGAAATTTTAACACACTCTTTGTTTAGGCATGCCATATGGTGGGATTCATTTTTGTACAAATCCGATGTTAACTTCCTGTTTATCCGTGCGTCTGTCTGTATTATACATAACAAATTTTGGTCGTAGTTTTCTCAGCAACTACTCATTGCAGATGCTTGAAATTTTAGCACAATCTTTGTTAAGCCTTGCCATATAACGGGATTCATTTTTGGAACAAATCCGATGTCAACTTCCTGTTTATCCATGCGTCTGTCCGTACCATACGTAGGAAATTTTAGTTGTAGTTTTCTCAGCAACTACTCATTGCAGATGCTTGAAATTTTAGCACAATCTTTGTTTCGGCATGCCATATGTTGGGATTCAGTTTTTACAAATCCGATTTCAATTTCCTGATTATCACTGTGTTTGTCCATAACCGAACTTGTGTATTCACATCAGAGCGGGGGTATTATTAGTGAGCATTGGCTCACAGGCTTCTTGTTTTTTTTTTTTGGTAGAATATGATCATGATCGATAAAATCTCAAAAGAAAATAATGACACTTCCATAATTAAAACAGGTATATGTATTTATTCCATTTAGGAATATTATGTCAATAAATCCCAAGTTTAAAAAAAATCAAGATACTGATGGCCCAAGGCAGAGTGTAATTTATATAAAACTCAAAAATTATATTGACAACTCAAGAATGTATGGGTATTTTGTTTCCTTATACCGGCAAGTTTAATATTATACAATTATTGCTGTTTTTGATTTGGTTTTTGTTAATCTACTTTAGTTGCTATGAAATAAAGGAAATAATGACAGGCTCTTTTATAGGATCGATTTTGAAGAGGGGGAGGGGGTTATCAGGGAAAAATGTTAGCTGAAAAAAATCTTTGACTAACCCCCATTAAAAAATAATTCTTTTAAAATTTGTTTTGGGGTTGGGTTGTGGTTAGGGGTGGGTGAGTAAGGTCCATTAGTAGGGGACCAACCTTTCAATGAATATTTTAGTCTAAATTAAAAGTAAAAAATTTACGTTCAGTAAAAGTGTTATGGGGGATGTCCCCTGCAACCCAAACACCCTTCACAACAACAACCTTCCAAAATTATATATTCCTTAATGTTATGTTCACCTGAGTAGAAGTCGGTAGTAAGTAAAATAGCTTTCCAAAACTATTTGTTTCAATTTGGAATTTTCCGATCTATTCTAAGACCAATGTAGAGAAAATAAATCCTTATATTCGCCTGGAAGGTCGCGTGCAGGTAAATATAACGTAGTATTTTTTTCTACATTGTTGGATCTCAGCCAATCAGAGAGATATTATTCAATCATATAACAATGTTTGATATTCACCATTTCATAATTGCTTTATTGTTATAGTCCGGATTCGAATAATTAAGACATCAGGCTGCATGACGACACCACTTTTAAACATCAGTACGTAGAATTATAGAGGAAGTAGCGAGTGCTTCTCCCCTATATATACGAGGCATCCGTTAATTATATGTATTAATATATACCTTTATTTAGTGTAAACACACTGGAATAGATTATGGTCGTTAAAGGGGGGGGGGGGGGGTATTTATGATTTCTGTTGTTTTTTCACATACCATATAACCCTGAAAAACTTAAGGTAGAATATCTGAACTTGCAGATTAAATGAAAGGTCCTGGCCAAAACCAGTGCAGAGGTACGCAAATAAGTCAGTATTTTCCAATATCGATTCATTCATTGTGAATAGTTTTAGGCTCAATTTTACAATATTTCACATTTGATGAAAAGTTCTATTTTGGACTGTGCGAGCAGTTCTTTGCGTTTTTGTCCCTGTAATGTGTCTATATTCCCGTTTTCTGGACCTCTAAATGTTTGTAAAGTTAATCCCGAGTTTGTTTAGGAATTACATTAACAAAAGGGTTAAGGTAATCTACTCTTGAAAAGACTGAGTAGGATTAATGCAAGTTCAAATTTTATGACTGTTCAGTGAAAGAAATCATGACAGAAAAAAATTACGCTAATCTTGCAGTAAAATATTATACATATTAGGAAAGATTTTATTTTACATTTAATTCTTTGAAAAATGACTGGGTTAACAGTTAATCAAAGACACGAAATCATTCTAAACAATATTACAGAAACGAGGGTACTTTTCCGTCTTTCTCCTACTTAATATTTTGCAATCACTCTAGTTTTAGAGAGTACATTGCAGAATTAAAGTTTGTAGATGCAAAGTTACATGTACAAAATATCTTCTAAGTACATTTTGGAGTACAATACAAATTCAAACAATTCCTACATTGCAGTAAACTTTTATAAGCAGAATGTATGAATCTATAATTTATTGCCATGTAGGTTGTAGTGCATGTGTTAATTTTAAAAAAAAAAAGATTCGAAAAGCAGAAGGCTCAGTCGGTAGAGCGCTCGCTCCATGATCGCGAGGTCTGAGTTCGAATCTCGGCCGCGACAGACCTAAGTCGATAAAAAATGGGTAGCAACTGTTCCTTCGCCATGCGCTCGGCACTTTGAAGTGAAAGATGCGGGTTCTTCGGATGATACCTTAGAAACCGAGGTCACGGCAGGCGTTGGCACAATAAAGATCCCTCACTGCTCAATGGCCCTAAGTGCCGAGTTAAGGTCAAAATTTGAAGCCCTTCACCGGTATATTGTGACGTCGTTATATGAGTGAAGAATTCTCGAATTGGACGTAAAACAACATACAATCAATCAATCAATCAATCATAAGGCTTCATGTATAAAAGTAAATCGACGTTCAGGAGAATGTAAGGTATGTGTGGAATTTTTAGTTACCTTATAAGCTACACAAGCTTATCTTTTAAACAAGATCTAGATGAATTAACGCTGTAAACATACTTAGAAGTAGGTTTCTGGATCAGTTTGAGTATTAATATAGGTAGACAATGCTACACTGGGGGGGGGGGGGGGAGGTCTTAATTCAATATGGTGAAACTCGACTGTGCTTCATCACTGTGCATGCATGTTCGTCTGTTTATTCAATGTAGAATCAAACAAGATATGTTAGTGAAACAATGGTGCCCCCGTACGGCAGCTCATTACATCGCCAAGGTTAGCCTTTCAAAAGTAGGTCAACTCCAAGGTCAAGGTCATGACGTCAAAGTTGTTGAAACCTTAAGGAAGGTCTTGTCACAATGAAATATGAAGATAACGAACAGTAATCAAGCTCAAAAATCCATTGAAACAATATACAAATGAGGAGCAGAGCAAACACGCACCTCTAAAAACATCAGATGTGGGATCAGGTGCCATGTAGGAGTAAGCATCCCCTGTCGACAGGTCACACTCATCGTGTGCTTCTTGTCATGATCGGCCGGGCAAACGGAAAAATCCGTAGACAATTCAGTGAAAATAATGGCCCAACAATTTGTATGAAAAATGTCAGTCAACATTCGACTTAACGATAGTATCATAACTAGTTATCATGTTGTAAATTTTGCATTTACCTCCCCCTAGTAAATAAAAAATTTACAACATGATAATAGATTGCATTTGCACAAGGAACACACGTGAAATTTGAAAGCCCAGCAACAACCGCTCAGAAGTAATGACCAAAATTGAAGTCTTCCAAAAGTAAGTCAAATTCCAAGGTCATGAGGACATAAATGTTGGTATCATAACTTATGTGATATAGGAAAGACCTTGCACCAACCTTTCAGCTACTATGGGCAAGGTTAAAGTTTCTCAAAAGTGGGTCAAACAGCAAGGTCATGATATCAAAAATGTTGCATTAGTTCCCCCAAAAATATCTTTTTCACAAGAAATACATTGGTCATGGGTTCAAAAATTTTGAAACCCAGTAAAAGGTCTTGTCACAAGAATAGACTTGGGAAATATGATAGCCTATGCACCAACCGCTCAAAAATTATGGCCAAAGTTAAAATTTTTGTGGACGAACAGAGAAACAGCTGACGGACGACAGACCAAAAACTATATGCCACCGAATATCCAATTACAGGGGGCATAAAAAGTGCTTTAAGCGTTGTGTCCTTCGCTGTAATTTCAAAATACTTTTAAGAAATAAGTGGAACCAATGAACACCAATACATTTAAAATTTTTCATTGTAGTACAGTACCATTCTGTAAAAATAAGCATTGTTTCTTACTTTCAGTTTGAAATCTGAGGAGCTGCAGTCTCTGCATGAAAGGCTTGTGTTTTCTATTTTATAGGTAGAACACGAAACGGATAATATAACGAGCAGATCAGAGTTGTCTTTCGTTTCTCTCTAGTGAATGTATGAACCGAATATGAAATATATTGACAAATTTTCCCAGAATACTCTTCCCTACATTCGAGCATAAGCATCCCAGTTATAAAGACTGTGTAGTTTCTAGCGCTCGAAAGCGCTTCCAAAAAGGTTTAAATCATTTGAATAATTCAACAATTGTTCACCATTTCTCCTTTACGTCAAGGTCTTCGCAATATTTTTGACTTATGGTCATATCCAGGATTTCAGGATACAAAATTATGAAAAAAGGAATTTGGATTTACAATTTAAAAAAAAACCTTTTCAAAATATGGATGTTAATAACAATACTTTTTTGAATTGAAAAGAAAGGAACTCCGGGTTTTATATAGCGGTTTTCTGACAGAACAACTGAGGACTGACTGGTTATATACTGAAAGACCCTTAAAGTAAAATGTTCAGCCAATTTGATAGCTGAAAAAGTTTCATTTTCTTTTTAATTCTGTGACATTATTGAAACCAAAGAGACGACTTTTAATGCTTTCTAGAAAGCCGAACTCATCAGTATAATTAGTCTCAGATTGTAGCGCATATATGGGAATCGATGGCAAGACAGTTCAAGAAACATAACTTCAGTTCTCGAAATCTTGGGCGAGGGCGGGATTCTGCTAGTATTTCGCTGGACGGTCTTTTTGCAGTAATCACAAGTTTTAATTTCCTTGTATTTTCTGTACAATCAATAATTATACATAGTTTAATACTTCATGATTGACTTGAGTTTGTCTGTGCTTTAAGGGATCAGCCCTAGGCATTGCACCTTGTTGAATAAATCGACCTTTGATCGGGCCCGGGAGATGTCGTGTTTTTTGTTTGTTTTTTTCTGCCTGCTGGGATCAGCCCACTCCTGTGGTCAGCCTTAATGTTGGGTGTGTTCATGCCTGTAGAGATGGCGTTGCATCAGCCCGGAGGTTGTCGTATTTTTTTTGCCTGCTTGGATTAGCCCCAAGCATGTTCATGCTCGTGTGATACGGGAATCAGCTCTGAGTGATAAGTTTTGGTAATTGCTTGTTTTGAGATTTTTTTTTTGAAGGAATGGGTAGAGTAAGTAATGAAAAGCCCCCAGGACGCCCAAATCCATGATTCATTGTTGGATTGTACATTTTTCTGTATTAGTTTCAATTGTGTTGAATTGTTTCATTTGTATAACTGATAAATATTGATCAAACTTAACTCTTAAACCTTGCTTTGTATTGCGTGTAAAAAGTTACAATTAATAATTCTTACTCCCAATTAACTCCTGGAATTTAAGCTGTTTAATATACTGATAAGACCGACAGTTTCTTTCGATCAGCTAAAACAGGACAGGAAATTGTAAACAGTTCACATGTCATCAGTCATTGATTGGAGATATGTATTGATTATATATATATAGGTTGTTGTTTTTTTATTTAAAACCACTTGACGAAATCGACCATTTTAAAAACATCTGTTATTAAAGCGAAATCGTAGTACATTATAACTTGCCAAGACAATAGCACATTTAAATGACATGTGAAAAATAACTCGGGATATATAAAGGACGTAATTATTTATAGCTTTATTAGTTTTCGACATTATAAAATTTAATTATTGAATATGCTATTACACTGAAAAATTAGGTGTCTCGGTGTTGCAGCATTGACACCCCCATTGTTTTTCTCCCAAGAAAAACGAGCCCAATGGAGGAAAGAACGCACAGCGTAGTATTATTTCCTTCCATGCAAATATTTCAGTACAGTATTGTCCCTTTCAGTCAATTTTTAACAGAATTTTTATTTTTTTTTCCAGAGGTCTTTATTGGGGCAATCTTGATGAAAAGATTCCATTTTGTTGTCTGGTTTCTTTCCGTTCGGGGCGCGCCGGGAGTCAAGGAACACAATGTGGATTCAAACTCGAGACAACATCTTCTTCTCAAGAACCCTAGGCCCAAAAAAAAAAGATGAACATCAGGTGAAAACTTTATCATATAGTGTTAATTCATTTTCTTCTCAAAACATGACCCCTGGGATAGGGTAGGGCCACATAGGGCGATCAAACAGCTCCTTCCAGGGTACAGTCTGCTCAGTGACGCTTAGCGTTTTTGACTGTTTTGACATCATCGCTAGCCAAGGGTTTGTGATCCGTTTCTCTTCCCTTGGCTAGCGAAAATGCTGTTTAGAGAGTAATGCTGCTTCTGGTCGCAAGGTTGTTACAACAATGTTTGGGAAACTGATTTCATGTCTATAGGTCCACCCTCAGCTCCGTTTTGCCCTCTGTCCATGTTTTAGCTGTCGACTCCCCAGTTCTCATTAACAATATCTGCATGCTTTTGTCTCTCCCTCTTAACTTTTCCTCCCGATCTGGACTTCTCCCGAGTCAGGGCTATCTGACATCCTGACAGAATTTGTGACATCGCTCCTCTCTTTCCGCCCAATTTGCAGCTCGTGTCCCGAAGTAAGCCCAACTGCTGAAGTGAGCGTGCTATACACTTTACATCAATAAAAAAATTACTCTTAACTAATTTTTATTCCACAATACTAGGCCTCCTGTTTCCAAGCTCTTGTTGTCATCTCGAGAGAGAGAGATGACACATTAAGTTTGAAACACGGATATGAAGTCCCAGTGTAAGCTGCCATTGACAAGCTGGTGGTCTGGCGAATGGCGCGATTTCTAAATATAGGGGTGTAAACAAAGCTTCTCAAAGAATGTTATCAAACAAAAAAGGCCATCTTAAAGAAAAACTACACAGGAATCATAAAGAGTCATGGGGACAGGACAGCTTGGGTAGTGGTGGGTCTTCTAAAAATACGTGCAGTTATCTAGGCTATTGCGTAAATGGTTATCGTCGTGTGTGTATCAAAATGCACTAAACATGCATGGTATCGAATAGATCAGCCAAGGCGTGGATCCAAGAATTTATAGAAAAAAGAACTCAAAGTGAAAACATTTACATAAATACTCGCATTAAATGCTTAAATACAACTGATATGAATTAATGGCGAAAACTTTACTTTTATGAGTACTTTAGTCAACTCAATGCTGCCATTTTTAAAATAAAACTTATTCAGCGAATGTATTTTGAAAAAAAAAAAAAAGAAATTAAAAGCACGGGTTAAGCAGAGACAAAAGTGTCCCTGATTTAAGAAACTAAAGGCATTGGAAGAAAAATCATTAGAATCACTGAGTATTTTCACGCCATGTCTGCACTATTCTTTTTTGTTCTTTAAAAAATAAATGTCAGATAGAAATGCAATTATATTGTTTGTGTTATCCCTGCATGCATGTAAAAGACGGCATTTCTTTATCTGACTCACATTTTAAGGATTTATCATTAAAGCATCTGTAATCATTGCTTATTTCTTTATGTAATTTAAAATTGCATTGTTGGTTATTGGATAAAAAGTCATTAATTAAATCACTTCTCCTATTCTTGAAATAAAGCCAAAATTATTATATAAAATGTTTGTTTCCTAAAACAGCTTAAAACTTGATCAGGCTTGGTAAATTGGATCCCTATTTCAGATAATTTGTGAATGCTTAATTTTAGCTAATAACATTAATTTAAATGCATTTGAGCGTTGTTTCTTTGGATAAACCATATGTTTTAAAGTAGGCATTTTTCACTTTTCTATGCCATTTTTTCAGTATCGTGTACATGTATTTTATATTATATAAAGCGTTAAAAGTTGAATCTGGACAGTATACAGTGTAGAAGGTTTTGATCTAAGGTAGTTCATTTTCACCTTTATATCCCCAGCGGCTTGATGACCACTTAGGAGAATAAGATTAAGGAAAATCTTTTGAAATCAATTGAGGGCCGGACTAATTTAAGTTAGCGCTTTAAAACTTCTTGGATGTTGTCAGAGTAAGCTGCATGCTGTGAAATAAAGTGAAAAAGAACGCTAAGGTTTTCCCATCTTCTTGTATAACAACTGTTTACAAATTTTACGAATATACTGCTTGGTGGTTACATTTTTAAAACTCATTTTACAAAAACAAAAATGAAATTACTGTTGCAAATGTTTATTGAAAGGCCGCTTGCCCCCCCCCCCTCCCCAATACTTTTTGTTGCAGTATATTCATATCCTCCCAAAATAAATGTGTTTTTCGAGAAAGTCAGAAAGTTTAATTCTTCCTTCTCTATCCACGAAAAAGGATTTTCCATTTTGGACACCTCCTTCTTTTCTAGTCAAAGATTGTTTAGGTAAGTTGTAATTTTTTGTCTGACTACCCCTCCCCCCCCCCCTTCCCTTAAAAACGATTCTTCTCTCTGTATATCTTAGAAAAGATTTTACATTCCACTTTTTATTCTGTGACATTAATGAAGCCAGAGAGACAACATTTCAGGCTTTCTGGAAAGCCAAACTTGTATTCTATCGTAATCCCTCTACTCTTGCCCTACTCTGTACATCTCACCTTTGATTAGACCATACTTCGCCTTTCCGAAGTTGCTGAATTTGCAGCATGATCTCTGCTGACCATATCATTTTCTGTATATGTCTATAATCTCTACACATGTACTTTACCACAGCCTCATCGATTTCTGTGATTTAAAATTGTCTGAATTGATTCTGTGACGACTATTGAATTCCTAATCCTAAAATATCGTCACTATATAATGGTTTTAATATTTGGATTTTTTTAGTTTTCTATACAAATATACGTCACTTACACCTATAGTCTCAGTTTCACATTACAAAAATATTATATGTTTTTATGGTAACATGTTAAATTGTTGCCCCGCGAAAACCATTGTTGACCGAGGCAAAGTCGAGCTCATAAGTTCACATGTTACGTTTTATATATATATATATATATATATATATATATATATATATATATATATATATATATATATAAGGGATGTCAAATCGGACAATATTTGATAATCGGTTACTCGGACGATTTTCCGATCGAGTACCCGGGTACTCGGAAAAAGTGTTTATACCTGTAAAAGTTTGAGACCTGTTTACCACATCGATGTTTTCTTTCGTTTATAACATGCTATAATGCATGTACAATTTGTACATAAACATCGAGCCCAACGAAAACGATTTTTTTGGTACTTAATTTATTTATCAAACAAACACAAAAGACATGATCAAATAATACACCAATAATTACACATGCGTTACAGTTCTTATTTATGAAGACTATTTGGTCAACGGAAGAGAAGGACGCAACTTTGTAATGATTAGACTAGCGAGAGAGAATATCTTTGGGAACAGTGGGAATGGACTCTGTAGTGATCGCGAGTCGTATATTATTTACATTTGCAAATGCTTTCTTTGTGATAACTCTGAAAGTTAAGCATGTTAATTTCTCGATATTTACAACTCCACCCGTTATGCATAAATTATCCCACGTTTCCAACTGCCGTTGATGCCCTGGTATGCACAGCAAACTAAAAAGTGATTCCTTTAATATATGGTTGTTTCCACCCTATGCGCTCTTAAAATTTTTTAATCTTCGATTATTTATAAATATTTATTCACTTTGAACAGTCTGGTGAATCGGTAGCGGTATTTCTATGTATGTCCGATTTCGTTTCCTTATGCTAATTGAATAATCATAGAATAATTAATAGATGATAATTAAACGATGTTCATTGAAAACAAATAATGAAAGCCATCTCAAAAATTAGGGTCACAAGAGGTGAGAACGGCTGTGTACAGTGTCCAGTGATTAATTACTGTATATACACGAACACAGCCACAGGCGATAACGGGTATTAACTGGTGTAGGCGACGGTAATTACTGTATAGACATGGACAATGCATATTTAAATCACATTTTTCGGTAAGTTTTTAATAAATATATGCACTTTGAAATATGAAAAAAATATACATCCGAGTAACCGAGTACCGATTTTAGTATTCGATAATCGGACGTTCGAGCGAGTACCCGGTTAACCGGGTACTCTTTGACAACTCTTATATATATATATTCAAAAACAAAATGAAGAACCGGTACAGTTTTGTTGGGTGTATTAAATATAAAAATCCAAAAAAAAAATCACAAAATATTTTCTGCAAGCGCTTTCGCCATGTTAGGCTCTTCAGGCAGTTATATGATATATATAGAAATACAGGTAAAATTTTAAAAAGAAACACGATAGCGTTTAGAAAAGCTTTAGCGCTTTCATTTTCAATCTTCGGAAGCTTTACCATGTTCAAGAGTATTTGTCTGTAGAATCAGATTGATTTTTAGCAAAGTAATTTTATAGGTGACCAATCACAAGGTTTGAAAATCTCCGAGTTTCATTTTTTTTCTTTTTCTGTCAATGATGTCAAAAAGTCTCGTCTTGATTTATCATGAAAACTTTTTGTATAAAGTGAACAAAGACAACTTTTTTGATTTTGGCAAAATTTTGTGATTTCAAATCCTCTAAAAGTTCTTTTAGAGGTTTTAGATATTCACATTTAATTAATTCTCCCTCTCGATTGATTGATTGATTGTATGTTGTTTTGCGTCCCGTTCGAGAATTTTTCACTCATATCAGGGCCATTGAGCAGCGAAGGTTCTTTACCTTGCCAACGCTTACCGTGACAAGGGGCCTCGGTTTTTAAGGTCTCATCCTAAGGACCCGCAACTTTCACTTCACAATGCCGAGCGCTTGGCGAAGGAATAGTTGCTATCTATTTTTTATCGACTTAGGTCAGTCGCGACCGTGATTCGAACAGACGACCTCTACCGACTGACCTACTGTGACGGCTCTCATTTTCAAAAATGCATGTATTGTTGCACAGTACTACCAAAGTTCTCCTTCAATGCTGTTAACATTTTCGTGAGAAGCAATGAAAAAGTCTTGGTAGGCCATGAACATTGGCTAGTTCCTGTTATGTATTTTTATGTGTTTTATGTATTTAATGTATTATAATCACTTGTTACTTGTTTTGTAAGCTGACACCAGTACACACGGATCACGTGATCTAATTGTTTTGTTATATCTGAATTTCTGAACACAGAAGGATAGCTGGTGTAATAAGACATGGTTTGATATTCCAACAGAGTGTTGCCATTTCAAACTTAAATTAAAAAAAAAAAACATGGAAAGAATTAAAACAGGTAAATAATTTATGCCAGTGATATTTAGGAATACAGAGTTCTTTAAAAAATATATCCGGATATACGATGGCGTCAAGTAAGAATGTTGTCGATTATTTAATATTTTAAAAAAACAAACATGTACAACACATTTCCTGTACTCCATCGGGGATTGCAAAACAACGTTCTGTATATAATATTTCTAATATATATAATAACATAATCATTTTGTATAACAGCTATTGTTTGGATGAACACACTATGACGGTTTGGGTCATTTTATCTGTTGCAGCTCCCATTTACTTTACATATGGTTGTCGATCCATGATATTTCAGATCTACATCATCGACTTCGAACTAAATTGTATTTGTTGCAACACTGTTCCAGTTTGTTTGTTTGTTTATTTATTCCTTAAGCCATATGGCTTATCAGATTACATAATTAGATTACAACATTACAAAATACAGGATGTATAGCACGGAAGGAATATACATACATAAAATATCTACATATACTTGTTTTAACATAATATTGTTTGTATACAATATTTCCAACCAAACATTAAAAAAATCCTTAGTTTACAGATGTGAATCTCTAAGTGCGTCTGCTTTTTGGAGGAATTTCCCTATATTACTTAGTTTACTCACATTTTCAGTTGATAATAATTGTAAAAGTTTATACATACTAGGTCTATACCAATAATACTTTTTAATATACAGTTTCCTGTACTCATGATAAAGTGAGCATTTTAATATAAAATCATGGTACTCATCTTCAACCTCCATTTGACAACAAAAACATAATCTATTCTCCCTAGGAATATGAGTAAATCTTCCCTTCTCAATCGTTAATAAATGTGCACTTAATCTATATTTTGTAATCAATTGAATGACTAACGACTAATACGTTTTTTAAAACAAGAAAGAATATCAATGTTAGTCATAAGTTTGTTTAGATCGTATGTGACATTAAGGTGGAATTTTTTTTAAGAAATTTGTTTGAAAAAGAAATTTCTTCATGATACTTGTATCTGAAAAAATCTTCCTTTTTTTCTTCTTTTATAGTATCCCAAGACAACAAACAGCGCGCATTTCTCCGTTACGTCTATGGACAGCGCTGCTCCGTTACGTCTATAGACAGCGCTGCTCCGTTACGTCTGTAGACAGCGCTGCGTCATACCGATGAACGAAGCTGATAAACTGACAATAGAACCAGGTATCAGACAATTACTTGAACATTTAGTACAGAAAGTCGGAGAGAAAAATCCACTGTTTAAAATATCTGACATTGTTTCGTCAGGAAGTTTCTATGAAGGAACAAAAATTGGAAATTTTGATGAATTTGACTTTATGGTTATTCTTAAGACTTTTTCAGCAATTGATAAAATTAATATTCAAAAGGGATGCTCTGACTGGCACACCAAACTCCAACTAAGAACAGACCAAAAAGAAGCCAAGCCTTACATGTGTTCTTGTAGCTTTGGTAACGTTCTTAATCAATCATATAACAATATGTATGAGAATTACTTCAGAAATCCAAAAGATTTGATTTCTAATTTCTGGAGTGCGATTTCTGAAGTTACAGAGACCAACTCTTTGCATGTAGAAAACCCGAAGGGACCTTAAAGCCAACAAAAAATGAGAAAGAAAAACTCGTACTTTTATATGTTAAAAGAAGTGGTGTGTCAGAGATGAAATATGATATACATAGCGAAGCTTTAGTTAATGTTGAAAGAACACATATTGGTGTTGATTTGATGATGGCGTTGGAACATCCGGACCCAAAAGCTGTTAGCAATCTGCTGGGATTCCCATCTGAGTTTCAAGATCTACTCTTGGAGTATGGATGCCACATTATTACAAAATCATGTCACATTGATCACTCCCCTCACCCCTCTTGCTGGTTTATCTCCTTCGCACGAATGGAGCTTGAGCTAATGAAAAACATGGACGAACACCATACGTTCTGTTACAAAATATTAAAAGCACTTCTAATTGAAGAAATAAACTTGTCCGGAAAGTGTATGAATTTGTCCTCATATGTTTTGAAAACAGCTTTCCTATTCCATGTTTATGGAGAGACTAAGTGCAAACATTCTCGACTGGACGCTGTCTGTATAAACGGTATAATAGACTACACGTCATCGTGTTTTTACAAAATACAAATGCCCTGTTTTTTTGCAAGAGACATGAACGTCTGGGGCCACGTCTTAGAATTCCCATGCTTTGAATGGGGATGGTCAGAACTCACTCATCATTTTGATCGACGTCACAAGTTTGCCCTATTGTGGATAAAGTTCTGGTATACCGTCGTTCAGTTTGTTAAATCGACACTCTCGGAAGAAAACATTCCTAAGATGGATGATTGGATCTCTGTTACTGACAATTTGAATACGTGAAAAGAACAATATTTTACTTAATTAATAGGTACCTCTGTAAGGAGGAAGTTATCAAGGGTGCACTCACTATTGAGGAAGTTTCTGAATTAAATCTGGATTCTTGCTCTGACGAAGATTTTTCTACATACATAAAGGAATTGCAGAAAACTTACAATATAAAACTGGATTTCTTGTTGACTGGAAAATAGAAATTTGAATACAAACAAATACTCACCAAACATTAAATCATGGCTTCATGTTGAAAATTACTTTGTGGAAGGATTAAACGTCATTATCAGCTTGCTTTTGTTCCTCTTGCAGGATAAAAAATATAGATGTCTTTTATGCTGTTTCCTTTTTGGCAAGAAAAACTTGCAGGAATTCCAAAAAAATATTTAAAAAAAAAACAAGATTGTTATATATATATATATATATATATATATATATATATATATATATATATATATATATATATATATATATATTACTGAATGCATCTAGAATGGAACTGCACGCGCAAACATTCTGCGCAGTTATCAATTTTTATACTGTCATACATTTTCAATGTATGGTGCACCGTTACCCAGAGGGCGTGATTTATGCACTCAGTATGGATATTGTATTTTTCTGCCCCCGGATCGAAAGATCCCGGGGGTATATTGGTTTTGTCCTGCCTGTCTGTTTGTCTGTCTGTCTGTTGTCAACTTTAACCTAGCCCATAACTATTGCGCTGTCAAGGGTAAGGCTTTAATATTTGACATGAGTGTTCATTATGACAAGACCTTTCCATTGGTGCAGAAATTTTTGATCATGTGACCTCAACTGTAACCTTTGACCTACATTTGAAAAACTTTAACATTGGCCATAACTATTGCACTGTAGTCTACGTCCCACTCCAAAATTGTGTTATCATCGGGGGCATAGTGTTTCACAAACACATCTTGTTTAAAAATGTTTTTAAATAATTGTCTATTTAACATGAAAATATATACATGTAACGATAAAATATCGACATTTCTTCTGGAACCAACGAAGTTAAAATTAAACATAACCGTAAATGTAAAATTGCGCAACGAAGATTAGGTAACCTTTTTTGTGTCATGATAAATCAGACTGATCCAAACTTCTGTATAGATAAGTGTAAAATTAAATAGAAAAGACATGTTTAAATTTGAAAATGCCAGGATTGATGAATTCCACAATGCAATTTTCGTAAAAACATTTCTACTCCTGTGGTTGTTCTAACCGTGTATATAAGGATTCTTTGCATGAGGTGTCTTGACACTAGAGAGACTTAACGTTAAGTCCTCTCCAGTCGGCGGGTATTGATTCAGGGTCCCTCCCAAGACAAGACAGTAAATTATTGCGTTTACAAAGCTTAGCAAATCCTTTAAGGTTAGCTCTGACTTCGGACGACTCCTACACTCGATATAAACTCGGGTGATCTGTGGTGCCGAGTCAATCTCTGGATATACACTACAAAGATCTGACAGATCCAAAGTGACCTTTATAGGGTGAAAATTAACACGGAACTGAAAAAGGATTTAAGCACACCGCAGCTACCAAAATATCCACACACCACTGAATTTCAATTTAAAGTGGGCATTCGAATTCATTGTAACAATTTCTAATCATAAAATATCAGCGTCTACTCAGAGATAAAGAAGAGAAGGGTATAATTCTAAAAGACAGTGTCGATTTCTCCGTGCTGGCTTTGTCTATTAATCTCAGGAAAAAATGTCCCACTAAGGAAAAAAGCGATCGAAGAGCTGATGCTAATCTCTATACATGGACACGGACAATATTAATACATTCAGCCACTGGAAACCGAGGTTAGATTTGTACATTGATCAAAACTTGTCAGCTATTGTACGATTTATTATATATATATATATATATATATATATATATATATATATATATATATATATATATATATATATATATATATATATATATATATATATATATATATCAAAGTAAATGCTCATTTTAGTTTAATCTGCAGCATTACACTTACTTGATCGACCTACGTAAAATACAATGATGTACAAGCTTACAAGGGTAGATGATCAGTTTCAATCTTAATTATGTATTTCCAATATAAAAGAAAAAAAATATTGTAAAAAACCGAATGATTGAAATGTCTGCTACTGTAACAGTTGTATTTTTATAATTTTGAGAATGTATGTATCGTATTACCAGGCATTTCTCAGCTCTCTCTCTCTCTCTCTCTCTCTCTCTCTCAAATCTCGTTATCTCGAACTCAATGGGACCAAGAAAAAAAACTTCCAGATTTCCGAGGATTTGAGATATCATGGGTAAAAATACATAAAAGAAAGAATAAGGGGTTGGGACTTCCAAATCACCTCGACATATCCATGGTATTCGAGATATTAGTGTTCGAGATACCGATATATATATATATATATATATATATATATATATATATATATATATATATATATATATATATATATATATATATATATATATATATATATATATATATAATTTGCTTTCTATGGTATTGCATTAATATACAATGTAGCATAAGTAGCTCAGTGGTCTCAAGTGAGAAATCTATTATGCACATGTGCTCAAGTCATTAAATTTGAAGATACGGGATAAAATCCTTAAACCGTGGGATAAAATCCCCTTCTTTTAATTCTGGAATCTGAATATAAAGCATCTAGAGATAAATAGGCGCATTCCACAGTTGTTTAATGGAAAAGCGGTATTTCCTTTGTAAGTAAAATGCGTCATTAACCACCATTGTCCGAAAAATTTTATTACCAACAACAAATTTTGAATTACTAGTTTATATATATATATATATATTAATTGAAAAACGGGGAAAATGATTGTATGCACAATGCGAGTTAAAAGTGGTCAGGAATAGATGTTGAAATTTAGCATAATAGAATAAAAACAATCTAATACACATTTTAAGATACATTTTTTAAAAAAAAAAAAAAAAAACCTTTGTCAGGTTTTAAAATCAGTTTAACTGCTTGTTTATTCTGGGTATTTGAACAGCGCTTACAATTATAATACAGGGCAAGTTCAACAAGGAGTTGTTTTGGAAAAATAAAACACTCGAAGAACATAAGCATTTTACTTCTTTCAACAAAAGCCGTGCAAGAAATCTATGCAGGTGTATATACAGTCTATATACACCGTGTCAATGCATAAAATTTCCGACAGATACTTTATAGAATGAGAAAAGAACATTGAGGCAGAAAAACAGCAGGTAAAATTATTTACAGCGCAATATAGAGCTGTTTTCTATCGTTTAAATGCCATTTATGGTTTATATTTTTGGACCTGAATAGAAAATGGATATGTATATGTCATTAAAATATCGAATTTAAGCAAAATTGCGGGATCGTCCAGTAACTAATCTATTTGATTAACATTTTTTGAAATCATAAAAAAGATTTGAAATCTTGTAGAAATAATTTACAAACGTGCGTCAACTTGTTTGATTCAATATTTTACGGCTAGAAGGATAATTTAGTATGCATTAGTTTTTCTCGTGTCAATAGCGAATTACCCTACTCTATCCATTAGCTTTTTAATGAGAGGGTTGAGACTATTATAGTCTGACATTCGGAGTTCTGTATAAGTACGGACAGTGGTGTATTTGGTAAGTGGAGATTTCTTTTGTCCCGTAAATGGCCAGAATCCAGAGCAGATAAAAATCAACGGTGTACTGTAACTGTTATTTATTTTAAAATGTATTGGTTTAACATCTAGCAGTGTTATAGCACTTTTCATCTTTGTATAGATACGTACCTGTATATGAAATTATCTTCTTCATTAATTTTAGCCATTTAAATTTGATTAATAAATATGTAAAAAAAAAAAAAAAAAAAAAAAAAAAAAAAAAAAAAATCATTTTTTTAATATCTGGATTTTCACTTGATTATTTAATAATTTAAATTTCATGTGAATGTGACTCTCATTTTTTGGTGGTTGTTGTCCGAGTCCATATGATTTATATCAGTACCGTATTGATTATTAAAGTCGTTGATGGGTATATTAAAGAATGTGTGATTTATCAAAAATTATGGCAGAAATGTATTTAACTTACCACTGTTTAAGTGGTAATTTTGTATTTACAAACATATTCTTAATAAAGAAACCAATACATGCAACCTAAAGAAATATAAAATTTCTCATATTGAATTAAATATATATGGAATTTTTTTTTTCATAGTTAAGTAACAATAGTGACTGTCCCGTACTATTAAAAGATATAAAATCAAATTGTACACATGCCAGAATATTTCAAATTAGACAAAATTGTAGGAGTAGCTTTTTATTCATCAGATTATTCACTCCTTGGAGTGCTTAACCAGAATGACATTGAAGTAAAGGCTGAGTAAAGGTTTTCTAGTTTATTATGTATTGCAGGTGTATAATTTTACCCCTTGACAGTTGCAGTGAACTAAATTGTACTCCTTATTGTTCTTAACAAATTAATTTTTATGTCAATTTTTGTTGTTTTTACACAAATGGTTGAAACAAGGCCGAGTAGTTTTCGAGGTTGGGCTTTTTTTGAGGTTCAGTAGCTCTACTCGATCATTTAGTTCATTAACTTTTATATCTCAAGGTTTGTTCATGACGTTCACCTCTAATCACCTGGACATGCAGACGTTAAACATTCCAGTCTCTGACCGATAAAGTAAAACTCCTGACGTAATCTTAATTCTAATACATTGTAATTCTTTGTTTACGAAATTTTATCAAGTAATATCCTCTGTAATTAGTCATAAGTATTGTAAACACATCAAAAGGATTTTAAAAAATAATCCTTTTTGTAAACAAAATTAAAACTCGATGTTTATTTCAATTGCAGGAAACCCTTGTTATTTAAAGGATTGTAAAATCTGCATTAAAACCAAAACAACGAAAATCTTCACTTGTTAAAGTAAAGCAATGGATACTGGACGTCTGGGAGAAGTCCGCCGCCATGAAAACAGCAACAGAAAATTTATGTGTATCCTAAATCACATGATCAAAACCCGATGGGAGACAGTTAATGATAGCTTGACCAGGGAGAGAAATGAAATGGACAATAGGCTGGATAAGGCAGGTACCCTGTGGCGCCGGAAGCACGTCCAACAGAGAGTTTTACAGCAGTGTATGAAGATGAGGAAGGATAATTTGTCCAATAGCAGCGCCGCCCGCCGGTTCGGGTGTTATGGCGGCAAACCTTTATTTGCATATTCCCGGGACATTGACAGGTTCATTTCAGATAATCATCCGAAGAAACGTCGACAACGTAAGGTAAAGCAGGCGCTTCTGGAAAGCATCGAACGTGGACAAATCATAGACCCCAAGGAGATTCCGAAAAGGGTAGAGAATTGTTTTAACCATTGGAAGGTAAAGGAAGAGAACTCCAGAAAATCCGACATTCTTCCGGAAGTGGAGAGCGGAGGAAAGACATTCAAAAATACGGTGATACCCCCAATTAGAGGACTTGTTAACAACTTCCACAAATTCACTCTGGATGATGCAGAAGACAGTGTTCGAAAGGAAAGCAATGAAACTAAGAATGAAAAAGCGGATGTGATTCTAATTCAAAGGGACAACACTGATTCAAAGAAATTAGCGGAAAATAAAAGTGAAAATCGCAGAGTTTTAAAATTACCTCCCGTGCAGACGTCCAAAGCGATGGTTTCAATGTCGCATGCGTAGAGCTTGTACCACGGGACACAGCAATCGACTTCATGTGAATCGGTTGATTTTTGTATTGTTATTAAATGCATCATACATCTGAGTGGTCAGTAATTTATTCGTTATATATATATATATATATATATATATATATATATATATATATATATATATATATATATATATATATATAATAACAGAATTCATATGATTTTAACCCTGTTTTTGGTGCTACATGTTTTGTTAAAGACATACAGTAAAGTTAAAATGCCTAGAGGGTGAGATGTGCATTAAAATCTTCATTCAGCGTGTCAATATATTAAAATATTTGTAAATATAGATTTGTTTCCAATTCGAAACTAGCAATTAATCCTTTATACATGTTATGTTCCATACAGAGGTAGGAAAATTCTGTGTAATAAAAAGACACCGATCAAAAAACAATGAATTTCCTTATCGCTGTACAATTAATGGAGTTCGGAGTGGTGTTCCTGTAGAATTTTTTTGCACTCGGGACACGATGATGTCTTATCACTAGTTGTGGACCTGTTAGACCGTCGGCTGGCGAGCCTCATTGTCAACATACTATTGTAAGACACGAGAGAACTCCCACGGTAAATTGGGTGGTACCTCCTTGACATTGGCACACCGAATCTTTCACAGGAACAGCTTATTTCCGGAAGTTTAAATGCAGACTTCCGGTTCCTTCTCATTGACTTCCGGATGTTGCTAGATACAGTAGGCTGTAAGAGTCTCATGTCTATTTCGTGAACGTTGGTGTTTGAGCGTGAAACTGCCATATCATTGAATATATCACTGATTTTTCGAGCACAGCCTTTCCTTTTGAATCTGGTGTCGTCTTGTACACGGGAGACAACTTGATTAATTTTATCGGATGGAAACTCTCGGAAAGCTGGGGCATCTGGAAGTTTTAAAGACCGATGTTTGGAATATTTCAGAAAATCTATTATTGTCCCAGGGTCCTGTGCGCGATGAAATTCTGTCTTAATGGAATCACCATTTCTGGGTCCGCTGTAGAGATATTTAAGATCATTACCACGGATGTAGTGAGGGGTTGTATGGAAAGCCATTACACACTGAAGTCACAGCCTCCTTATCTTAGTTTAAATGCTCTCCAACATCTAGCATCTGGATAGCTTTTCTTTATCAAACTGTAATCCGATCTATCAGTACATTTCTATTTAAGTTTTGGACAACACAATTTACACCTTGGTCATATAACAATATTGCATTGCCATTGCTTTTAATTACGCTAAGACAAAAACAAAAGACGCTTCGTCAAGAACAATACAGACCAGCGCGTGCATTTAACCTCCGCCATTAATTCTGTACTTGACTCCAGATATCTTGATTAATATCTGACAGTTCAAATAGATACATTGCCGTAATTTGCTGAAGCATTTCATTTGAAATATGTGACAGAAACATGCGGTTCGGAAGCATTCTATATAATGGAATTGTAAATCTGTAATTAATAATAATTTGTTCCTGTATGGTATATTTTTGAACAAGGTGTTTTTGTATCATTTTTTTCAAAAATTTACAGCATCATATAGTTTGAAAACTATCTTATATATGAAGTTTTAAGATATTTCACGGAATATATAAGGTCTTCATGCAAGGGTTTATAATAAAGCCTTATTAAGTACTTAGTTGTTGCATCTTTAATGTTTAAGTGACATTCCCTGCGTTTAATACATCTTCATATATATATATATATATATATATATATATATATATATATATATATATATATATATATATATATATATATATATATATATATTCACATTTCCAATGTCTTTGTCCGAGATAAAATTTCAAATAGTAAAAATACTTGATTTCTACATAAATCTACTGGTTCATCGATAGGCGTGGTGAAAAAAAAATCACGTGCGGGGCGGGACAAATAGAGACAGAAGCGGGGATTGTAGCACGTGAATTTGCAGAATCAAGAGCATGTAAATATAAGGAATAACTGTCAGATTTTTTGGTGTCATGGCGATGATTAATCGATTGGAATGCGTGATAATTTTATGCATGAACGCCTTCTGCGTTTATGCAAATTATCACGCAAGCCAATCGATTGGTCACATCATGAAACCAAAAAATTCAAAAAATTAGACAGCTATTCCTTAAATATATACATATATAATATTTGAAATGATATTTATATTACAATCATGGCTTGTAATTACAGAATACATGTATAACAATCTCTTTCTTATGCCCTGATTATGTGCAGACATATAAAATTAGACAATCAAAAGGTATACCTGTTTAAGACATTCTTATCTGTACATCGTTATAGACGGAACAAAATAATATCTGAAACAGTTTTACAGAATACGCAGACTGATTTCTTCAATGAAAGATTTGTGTAGATCATAGGTCCAAATGATTCCGTCTTTAAATCTTGTAAACATAATGCACTGATCTTGAGTTGTTGAATTTGTACTGCTTGGTCAACCTTTTGTTGATCGGTCGTTTTATTTATCTTAAAGAGTATGTAGGACAATTTTTGTCCGATTACAAACCTATCTTTTGCTTGTGATCTATTGATTTCAGGTGTTGAACGACAAATTGGCTTTTTAAATTCAGTAAAAGACGTTCAGTGTAAGGTAATGTTTGCATAAATTTTTCAGCGAGTTTGATCTATTCACCGTTACACTTTCTTCGCCTTCCTGATAATTTTTCTTCAGGATCCTATTTTTATGGCGTTTTCCTTGACGTACAGTAATATTCTCGACAGCAGTTTAAAAAACATATACAGCGGAGAACATACCACAGGTACTATAACGCGAACAGTCACGAGAGACCCCCCTCCTGTGAAAAGGGACGATAATTATGTCCACCCTAAGGAGAGATTCCGCCTTCGCCAATCTCAGTTCTGGCCCCGATGGAATTCAAGTCTTCCACGGGCACCTGCTTTCCGAACTGTGTCACAGAAAAATGTCAGTCTTATAGTGGACCGATTGTCGGCACCAATTCGGAGGGACGTGGAAAGTAAGCTAGAGAGAAGTTCATCTCACAGTTTTAGTCGATCTAAGTCTTCCAGGAAGTTGGAGCACACCATAGGGACGTCTCAATACCCCACTGTGTCCAGTTACATCAGGCAGAAGATTCAGGAAGGATCTAAAAGTGGAAACTTTCCGGATATCAGAAGTTCTTGTGAAAGATTTAGAACTAAACCCTCCCAGCGTTACGGAGCCTCCAATTATTCTCTATCTACAGTGTCAGGGCAGTCCCTTTCGCCCTCAATAAGACAGTTTTAATCAAAGATCTCTTCCGCTCGTATTCTTCTTAGGTTATAATGCATGGATTTGCTAATTCTAAAATTATCTTCTTAATATATTTCTGCGGTATCTTTACCAGTGTAATGGACAGCTTTTGAGAGACGGTGTTGTTTAAAGCCTAGAGGATCCTTGGTACTTTTAAGTATTTTTCATTTTAATTTCAATTAAAATCAAAGAATTTTTTGTTACAGAGAATCACGTGCATGTAAATTCTTTTTCTTAAATAATCAAATAATTTATCTTGTTACTATTCATAAATAAATATCTTCTGAGACTCGTTTTTACATTTGATTGTTTGGCTCTGTTTACAGTTTGTCACAATTTCATTCCTTCTTGAGATTTACTTGGGAGATTTAAATTACCGTGACAATTTGAGAACATGTAAATAGATGAACAAGTTATATTTACCTTTTTCTATCTTTATTTTTAAATCTGTCAAGCTTGTCATGACTGGTGTAAACTTTTAAAATCCTTCTTTGTGTATATTGACACTTAATGGCCCTGATGCCATTTTCTATTGAGCCACTCTGCCGAGACTATGTAAATAAAAACAAGAGAAATGTACATATCTTTTAACAGGTGCTAATCGTAATTATTTTATTTTTACCCCTACCTTAAAGGAAAAAACGACTTCGGTAAAAATACGATTTGTATGTTTTACAATTATAAATTGACATTTTACTGAAGTTGAAGCTGATTTAAAACACGAACGTTACAACACATAATACACATACATACGATATAACTAGTGCTAATTGTAACGGGAACCGTTACAGATGTTCCCCAAACGGCTCCCCAATCCCTTATGATGCCCCATTCCCTACAAGCTTCAATAAATTAGACAATACTTTTGTAATATAGAGGGACACTTTATTTTTAAAGGTATTTCATTGGAAAACTACTCCGATATAGCCATATGGGTATTAGCCAATCAAATTTCAGCGCATGTGCTTGCACATGTTTTCTATATTTTTCACAATAATTTTCTTATAGTGTGTCACAATACATACATTTGTGTTAAATATTAAAGAATTTCATTGAAAAATAAGAGAGATGTAACCCTTTAAGTATTAGCCAATCAGAATTCAGCATACGCACATGCATGGCCTTGCATTCAATTTTGATAGTATCATAATGTAGGAGCTCTATGTGCCTATCCATGTCGTAAATTTCATCTTGTTTTGTTGAAAACCAAGGGAGTTATGGACATTGAAAGTTTCAACCAATCAGATTGCAGCACACCTGCATGCGCGTGTTTTCAAGAAATTTCCTATATAACATGTTGTAGCACCTTATAATATATACTTATATTCTAAATTTCAAAGTATTTTGTCAAAAAACAAGGAAATTATTGAGATTTTTGTATCAGCCAATCAGAGAAGAGCGCACGTGCATGCGCGAGTTCACGCTAATTTGACCGTGTTATCTTGTCTAGACTACTAATATATCTTTATATTTTGAGTTTCAAAGCAATTTTTCAAGAAATATAAAAGTTACGGCTTCATGAAGTATATCAGTCATTTCACTCATTGCACGCGCGCGCACGTGCATGCATGTGCGCGCAAAATGACCTTCGTTCCGAACACCTACACAACATGCCTATTAACCCTAAAAAGGTTTCATGTCAATCGGATGAGTGGTTCTATGAGAACACTCCCGGACAAAAAAAGTACCGGAGAAGAAAGTAGAAAAAAAGAATAATAATAATAACTAGTTATAATTGTAACGGAGACCGTTACAGATGTTCCCCAAACGCTCCCCAACTCCCTTTTGGTGTCTTATTCCCTGTAAGCTTCATTGAATAAGGCAATCAAGTATATTGTTTTTTTACGCATTACACGCGCGCGCACGTGCATGCATGTGCAGGATGGTCATGTCATTTCGTCTATACTATAAATGTATCTTAATTCTGAGTATTGAAATATTTCATCAAAAAATATAAAAGTTACGGCTATATCAAGTATATTGTTCATTTAAGCATTGCACGCGCGCGCACGTGCATGCATGTGCATGTTGACCAAACTATCTTGTCTACACCATTAATATTATAAATATTGAAGCATTTCGTCAAAAAGTATAAAAGTCACAGCTATATCAATTTTATAGGTCATTTTAGCATTGCACGAGCCCGCACATGAATGCATGTGCATGTTGACCATATCATCTTTTCTACACCCTTGGTATCTCTCTATATTATAAGAATCAAAGCATTTCATCAAACAGTATAGAAGTAACGGCTATATCAAGTATATTGGTCATTTTTCGCATTGCACGTGCTCGCACGCGCATGCATGGTCCTGCATTCAATTTTGATAGTAACATAATGTTGGAATCCATTATACCTATTTATATTCTAAATTTCACCCTGTTTTGTTGAGAACCAAGAAAGTTATAGTCATTTAAAGTTTAAGCCAATCAGATTGCAGCACACGTGCATGCGCGTGTTTTCATGATAATTCTTATATATTATATTGTACAACCTTCCAATGTATGACTATGTTCTAAATTTCAAAGTATTTTGTCAAAAAACAAAAAAGATACTGAGACTTTTGTTTCAGCCAATCAGAGCGAAGCGCACGTGCATGCGCGTGAGTTCATGCTGATTTGACCATGTCATCTTGTCCACTCTACTAATATATCCTTAAGTTATAAGTTTCAAAGCATTTCATCAAAAAATGTAAAAGTTACGGCTATATGAAGTATGGCAGTCATTTCACTCATTGCACGCGCCCGCACGTGCATGCATGTGCGCGCAAAATGACATTCGACGAGCACATCTACACAACATGCCTATTAACCCTAAAAAGGTTTTAACTCAATTGGATGAGCAGTTTCCGAGAACACTCGCGGAACAAAAAGTACCGGAGAAGAAATAAGAATAAAAAAGAATAATAATAATAATAATAATAATAATAATAAGAAACAGAGTAAAAACAATATGTTCCCAAACTTCGTTTGGGGAACATAACTAGAAACTCATTACTAGTAATGAGAAGGTCTTCCGTTATACTACTTCCTGTTTGCATGAACGTGTCTTTTCCAACTTCGGTATTAGCCTAAAACTTATGTAGAAACAAAATAACTTAAAAAATACTTTTTTTGCTTCGTTTCCTGTCACGATCGCAAGTAATGACGACACAAGATTTTTACACGAAGCAAATGACCTGATGACTGACTATAAGTCCTGAAAGTTTTAGACTTCAGTCTTTTACTGTTGCCGAACAATTGTGAGAACAAATTCTAATTTTGAGGACAGGAAAACACAAGACCGGAAGTGAACTGAATAAAAATCTCTAATTTCTTCTCTTGACTTTTGCTGTATCTACAGCATATGTAAAAAACATTTGAAATACTTATCTATAAGTGATATTTATGAGAAAGTTAAACCACGAAATAACGTAGTTTATCTCTTAAAACCGGAAGTTTAAAGCTTTTTTTCCGGTGGAATCTAACATATTTCAAAACAGCGAAAGGGATGCAATAAAGAGATGAAAGTTTTAATTTTAAAAAGAAAAGTTGAAATTTTCGATTTCTTTGATCACTTCCTGTGATGACCGGAAGTGACGGCTGACGCTTTTAACCCTATGTGTTTTGTCTTCTCACCAAGTTTTATTATTCCTGTAAGTTTGGTGTCTTACTTTCATGCCGTTTTCGAGATCTCGCTGAAATAACTTTTCATTTTGAGGACAAGAAAACACGCGACCGGAAGTAAATTTTACTAAGATATTTCACGTCACTCTAGACATCTGCTGTCTCAACAACATATATAAAAATCATTTAAAGAACTCTATCTATAAGCGATATGTTGGGGAAAATTCAAAACCCCTATTATGTAGTTTTTCTCTTATAACCGGAAGTTGTCGTTTTTTGTTTCCGGTGGGAACAACACATATCGTAACTGTGAAAAAGATACAATTATATGATGCAAGTCTTATTCCAAAAGAGAAAAGTTGAAATTTTTGATTTCTTTGATCACTTTCTGTGACAACTGGAAGTGACGACTGACGTTCTTAACCCAAATAGTTTTGTCTACTCCTCAAGGTCTAATACTCCTATAAGTTTAGTGTCTAAATCTCTTACCGTTTCTGAGATCTCACTCGGACAAATTCTCATTTTGCGGACATTTAAACGCGCGACCGGAAATGAATTTTACAAAGATATTTGACGTTACTCTAGACATTTGCAGTCTTGATAACATATTTAAAAATCAGTTCAAATACATTATTTATAAAAAAAATATTTATGGGAAGGTAAAATACTCAAATTATGCAGTTTTTCGCTTATAACCGGAAGTTGACGTTTTTGTTTCCGGTGGGACCAACATATTTCGAAACTACAAATGAGATGCAATAATCTGATGCAAAAAAATATTCAAAAAAGAAAAGATGAAATTTTCGATTTCTTTGATCACTTCCTGTGACGACCGGAAGTGACGGCTGAAGCTCTTATTCCAAATGGTTTTGCCTACTCCTCAAGATCTATTAACCATAAAAGTTTGGTGTCTTAATATCTTACCGTTTTTGTGATATGACTGGGACAAAATGTTTTTGAAAAAAACGGAAATCGGACATATCTGACGACAGGAAGTGAATTTTGAAAAAATGAAAAAAACGCCTGGGGGTATTTTCATTCTCTATCATCCCTGAAAATTTCAAGAAAATCCGTCCAGCCATCTCTGAGAAATCGAGGGGGACACGAAAAGGGGAAAATAATAATAATAATAAACACTACAATCACTATAAGGTCTTCCGTCTGAAACGGAAGACCTTAACTAGAAACTCATTGCGAGCAATGAGAGGTCTTCCGCCCGATTCTGAAAATAAAAACAAAAAATCACGCTGAAAAAGTGATAAAAGAAATTCAGCGTGAAAATCCAAGAAAGCTAACCATTAACCATTCACTTTTTTGCATCACTTCCTGTCACCACCGGAAGTAACGGCGATACAAGAATTTCTCACGATTCAAATAAACTGATGACTGACTATCAGTCCTGAAAGTTTTAGACTTCAGTCGTTTACTATTGCCGAGCAATATTGTGAGAACAAATTCTAATTTTGAGGACAGGTAAACACTCGACCGGAAGTGAATTTCATAAAAATCTCTGCAAACTTTTTCAATCAAAAAGATGAAAACATACATAAAACTCCTAGAAGACTCTCTATTAACCCTGTAAATCCCAGAGAAAAATATTGAAAAACAAAAAGTTGCAAATTTAACATTTGAATTCACTTCCGTTTGCGACCGGAAGTAAGAACGACGAAAAATAATGGTCGATCACCATATCTACATTTGATGCTCTATCACCTCAGCAAGTTTCATATTCATATCTTTAGCCATTCTCTGATGATACTGTTTACTTTCTTTTATTCTTTATGTATTCAACTTTTTATTTCATGTAATTCCATATACAGGCATGTCCATGTAATCTTTTTCTGCACTTCTATATACTTCTGCATCAGACCATTTGTCTACTACGAAAGGTTGGTCACGATACATCATTTCGCGCGAAACGTCACGGGTAAATATTCGCGCATTTCCTTTGGAATGTATTTTCTATTGAATGGTGATAGCTTCAATGAAATTTCAAAATGTTCTTATAACCTAAATATCGAGCTTGAGAAAGTATATTTATCATATTGTACTTATTATATATCGTATGGTTAAGTAACACTAAAGCAGTGATTTAGGTAAGATTTTCTACAAGTTTTATTTTCCTGTTTACCCCCAAAGTGGACTATCCCGATTAGTTACACATTCATGAAAAGACTGGAATGTTTCGCCCAAAAACACGTCTCGTCCTGCGACGGTCAAGGAATCTGATACCATTTATGTTCAATAACAACATCTTTTAGAAAAAAAATATTTATATCAACTTCATTAAACAATCTTTAAAAAAATGGTTTTCTTATTTTGTCTTTTCTGTTCATTTAATATGACACAAGCCTGCATGGGGAAAAACAATGGCCACGTAATAATTACTATATATTAATTCCTTTAGTCAGGAAAGTTTCTTGAAAAGCTTTTACTTATAACCATGGTTTAGGATCAGTTTTCCGTGGTGTAAAACAAAAGGTTGTAGTTATCGTATTTCCACTTGTAATCATGTCGTTTTTCTACTTTGAGATACAGACAAGAACAATTATAGTAGACGTTTGAGGAAACCCCGGATTAAAACTCTAGTTCGAAACAGAATTGCAACGTAATTGTGATGTGACAATCCAACAATTCCTTCACATTTCTTTGATGCTTATGGTACTTTCATTCAAACAAACGCTCGGCTGACTCCGTAAATTCTGACCTACTTATCGGAGTTTACGGAGACAGCCGCCATTTTGGACCCGCTTCAAATTTAGAAATGCGAATATCTAGAGTTTGGATTGATCAATTCTAAAATAAATTATATATTAAGCATTTTCAGAAAAGCCTCTATTAACCTTATTAAAACATAAGAAAAATATAGAAAAACAAAAAAGTTTAAAAATTCGACTTTTTTAAATTCGCATCCGGTAACGACCGGAAGTACTGACGACGCACAAAAAGGTAATTCCCCTCATCTAGAAGACATAACCTATCATCTCTAACAAGTCTCCAGTTCATATCTTAAACCATTTTTGAAGAAAAGGGGGGACAAAATCTCATTTTAAAATCAGAAAACTGTCAATAACTTGGCACCGGAAGCGAGTTTTCCAAATTTTCCTTCTGATGAACAAAGTCCATTTGACGACGCATAATTCCTGAAAGTTTCATTTAAAACCACTGAATAGTTTTTGAGAAATCGGCTGCACAAAATTTTGGGGAAAAAAATAATAATAAGAAGAAGAAGAAACAGTAGAATCACTATAAGGTCTTCCGTGAAGACGGAAGACCTTAATAATAAGAAACAGTAGAATCACTATAAGGTCTTCCGTGAAGACGGAAGACCTTAATAAGAAACAGTAGAATCACTATAAGATCTTCCGTGAAGACGAAAGACCTTAATAAGAAACAGTAGAATCACTATAAGGTCTTCCGTGAAGACGGAAGACCTTAATAATAATAAGAAACAGAGTAAAAACAATATGTTCCCAAACTTCGTTTGGGGAACATAATAATGTTTCATTCGTCACACTAAAGGACTGCTCATCTGAAATAATGGCGATGACAAAGAGAAGAAATCACAAACTTTATGCGCGATATTAAGTAACTATTTAAATATACACATATATTAGGGGTTTTTTTAATTACATTTGTTTATTTATTTTTCAAAATAAAGTTTTTTTTTTTTTTTGTTTTTTTTTTTTTATACATATTAAGCAATGATACCCGTGCGATCACACATAAAGAGATATTTTGTAGATCGATAACGAGGACATATATGTTATTATTATACCTCTGTCAATTTTTTCTATATAAAAATATTACGAATAAACATGCTATTTTTTCCAAACAGCCCCTACCGTGGAATAGTTTTTGTGCTATTTGCCCATGGTGAAATAGTCATTAAACTATTCACCGGCAGCATTCTGTTTCCCTCGCTTTTCATCTCGGAACTCTTCTGGTTTTATACAGATTGTGACGTAACACAAGTAAAGACTGCTTCGGTATAATAAAACACTTATTTACTGACTATTCGGACAATAGCAAATTTATCGTTCCCCTCGACAGCAACTATTTCCCTCGGCTGCGCCTCGGGAAATAGTTGCTGTCTTGGGGAACGATAGACTTGCTATTGTCCTCATAGCCAGTAAATAGGTGTATAATGTTTCAGAAAATGAGAAATCACACACAAAAATCAATGAGACGAATTTGTGTGTGTTTGAGGGTGGTGTGTGTGTGTGTGCGCGCACGCGTGCGTACACATGAACAAATTTTCATTTCTTCAGAATTATGCATAGATTGGAAGTTAATTATGCCGAACAAACCACAGGCACCTGAAGTGTGGGACCCCCCCCCCCCTTTCAATTAAAAATATACTACAAGCCTATAATTTCTCAAAAACATAAGATTTCCCCGTCTATGATGTCAATATGTCGTTCTATGAAAGCAGATGGTACTTTTTCTTACGTTTAGAGATTGGCCATGTATGGTATAATAAAAATACAATCTCTAAACGTAAGAAAAATACATTTTTTTTTAAAGAAATCTATACTCACTTCATTAAAAACCTACCGGGTAACGAAATATCTATACTTGCTACTATATTTTATCACTTATCATTGGAAAATGCAATGTGTTAAAGCATATTTAACTTCAGTTTTATCAGTTTTGTACTGGAGAACTTATCTTTTGAAAGTAATACAAGGTGCAGTGATAACAAACCCCGATTCATCATGGCAATCGGCGCGTTCCTTTGTCTCCAGGGCTTCACAAGTGGGGAAGGGTAAGGAATACCTCAGAGACGGGAGACGATCCCGAGAAGATGGCGGTACTTGTGACTTTGTCAATCCTTCTTTTGTTTCCTGTGATTCTGGATTCCAAGCTCACCTATATAGCTATACGTCTCCCTTTACAGGTACGTGTGTGTATATTGATAAAGGATTACACTTTGTCAGACATTTTGATGAATTTTAATGCGAATGTAAAAATGTATGTATACTATTGATATAAGGATGTATATACCTTACATTGTTCTCTACACAAAATCTAATTTAACTGTGACAGTTTAATAAAATGTAACTTTTTAGGTGATTGATATTCACATCGTATATCGTTTTGATAAATCAGACATCAAATCTTAAGCAAGATCTACACCGAATTTCCTCATCCACAACATCTTCGCTAGCCAAGAGTTTCTGATACGCTACTCTCCTCATAAACCCTTGGCATACGGTGCTGACAAAAGACGGGATTGTTTTCGTCACGTGATCACGATTCTTACCAGGTACGCACAGATTGCGTCATCGACAGAAATAAAAAGCGTATTTCAAAAAAAATAATGTTTTTAAAGAATAATTATCAAGAAGGTATTGAGTTATGTTAATTTGTTATTTAAACATGTTAAAATGCAAATCTACATCTTCAGTATTGATTCTTAATCACATATTTTGCACGTATAGCTTAAGATGGATGACACCATATAGCTATTTGTTATCTTACGGATCGTTGTTTACTTGCGTTTTTCATTCCCGATATTAAAGAGTCAAGATATATCCCGAACGCAATATCGTCATTTACAAAAAACAACTGGTGATTGGTCGAACGATGTTGATCAACTCCAATCACAATTTGAGAAAAAAATCCCAACTTTTTTTTACACCGTATGCCAAGGGCTTATGAGGAGAGTAGCGTATCAGAAACCCTTGGCTAGCGAAGATGCATCCACAACAATTAACTGAAAATCAGAGAATATAATCTAACAACAGATCAGAGAATATAATCTAACAACAGAAATGTAACGCTGATATTAACTCTTTTGTGATGAAAGTCATTTCAAAGTCTCACTTGCAAATTGTTTAATTAAAAACTTGTCCTTGGGCAAACGACATTAAATCTAGGTTTCGGTAGATTTATTTTGTAAGACAGACGCATGGGTAACATTCAGTAACTCTTAATTGTGACTGTAGAGGTACTTTTTAATTGGCTGCACTTCATTCCAGAATTCCAATAAAATATTTTACTTTTCATTTCCGACATTTTTCATTTCCACATTCATGAAATAGTACCTTTTCGACATTAAAACGGAACTGAAAACTTTCCTCATAAAAATCTTAAAACAATAAATCATTGAGCAGTCTGTCAATATCCAAATAATAAGTAAAACAAGATGTGTTTGTGAAACACTGATGCCCCCGTATGGCAGCTCCTGGCGAGGGTTATAGTTTCTCAAATTTATACAAATCAAACTCTAAGGTGAACAGATAAAAAAATGTTGATACCCAAAGAAAGGTCTTTTCACAAGGAATACAATTGTGAAATATGAAAGCCATAGCACCTAGCATTCAAAGGTTATGGCCAAGGTTAAAGTTTTTCAAAAGTAGGTCAAACTGCAATGACAAAAGGTCAATACTATGGGTACCTTAGGAAAGGTCTTGTCACAAAAATACACATGTGAAATATGAAAGCCCTAAAAGTATAGCAAACTCCAAGGTCAAGGTCAAAAGATCAAAATTGTTGTTACCCAAAGGAAAGTCTTGTCACAAGGAAGATATCTGTGAAGTATGAAAGCCCTAGAACTAACTATTCAAAAGTTATGGCCAAGGTTAAAGTTTTCAAAAGTAGGTCAAACTCCAAGGTCAAAGGTCAAAAATTATTGGTACCCAAGGGAAAATCTTGTCACAAAGAATACACATATGAAATATTAAAGTCCTAGCACCAACTGAAAAGAAATACACTTGTGAAATATGAAAGCCCTAGAACCAACTGTTCAAAAGCTATAGCCAAGGTTAAAGTTTTCCAAAAGTCAGTCAAACTCCATGGTTAAGGTCAAAATTGTTTTCATCCAAGGGAATGTCTTGTCACAAGGAATATACATGTGAAATATGAGATCCCTAGCACCAACTGTTGAAAGGTTATGGCCAAGGTTAAAGTTTTTTTTCAAAAGTAGGCCAAACTCCAAGGTCAAAAGGTAAAAAAAATTGTTGTACCCAAAGAAAGGGCCTATAAAAACACATGTGTAATATGAAAGCAATAGCTTGAACCAATCAAATGTTATGGCAAGGTTAATTTTTTTGCGGACAAACAGCTAGACGGACGGACGGGGCAAAAACTATATGCCCCCGAATCTTCGACTACGGGGACATAAAAAATTCGATTAGACTGTTATTGCAAGCAAAGTTGAAGTTTAAAATCATTCATAAATTTGGTGGACATGATAAATATTAAATAACCATGCAAACTTTTAACCCGTGTGGATTGACAGTTAAAATTTCTATTTCCACCTACCTGGTTTTCGCTTGCGTGGCGCAGTGGTTAGTGCGTTTGCTCTAGAATCTCGGTGTAAGGAGTTGATCCTTACGTCGCAGGTTCAAATCTGTTAAGAATGCTTAAAGCACATTTACACCATGCCGTGAGGCCCACTCTAGATTCACCATACTGAATGGAGTCTACCGCCCCCCTCCACTACCCCCAGTATACCACTTGTCTTCCTATAAACAATTAATCGACTCAGCAAATTAAAACCAATGGTTCAGATATCTACCTTTGTGTTTTATGACGGCTACAACGCTAGCTCACCTATCCTTTTAAAAGATAAGCTTGTACTGTTTAATGTTGAAGTTCCTAAGCGACCCTGACAGGGCTTGTTTTATAACAGGGGAACAGAGCAGCTCCCGGAGCTCCTTGGCCTTTACCAAAAACATGGAGGAACAGCACTGAGAGATTCATATTCGATTCGACTAAATTTCAGTTTATTTCATCCATGAAGTCTTGTGACATCTTTTCATCCGCCTTTGAACGATATCACAAAATATTAAAATTGGAGAAAAATTCCATTGTATCAGGACCTGAAGAGATTGTGACGTCATTGAATATTGTTGTTAAGGAACCGTCCTGTCCAGGATACCCCGGTCCAAACATGGACGAATCGTGTGCGTAGTCCAAACTAGAAAATGCTTTCATTCCGATTAATTTAAATCATTTGGACAGATATTTTAATTAAAAATGATATATTGCTTTCTGAACTTATCAGATAATTTAACAATCTCTGCAAATCCTCAACTGACGTCTGTAACAGCATGGGGTGCTCTCAGAGGTAAATTTTGATTATTATTAAAAATTAATTATTATAATTAAAAATTGTAAATTTTTGCAAATTTTGTATACTTTAAAACTTCATGTTTAACTGTGACAATTCAAAATTATAATGTACGTGTAGGGAGAGGGCTTAATAAGTTTTCAGAACTTGTGCCCAATCCGTTTGTAATTATAAATTACAATAAAATATGTTCAAACCAAATATTAAAATGATTTCTATATTCTACTTCTGAATTTTCGAATAATCTCTTAAGAACCATTCATTCTGCTGGTGTTTGAATATTCCTTTAAAGCTTATTCAGTCATATGTGGTCTGAATATGAATTGGAGTTTAGAAACATTCAGTAAGATTATGTTCAATAATTCTTTTGTTTGGAAACATTCATTCTGCTGATGTTCGATTTAGAAAAAAAAAGTCAGCTAATGTTTGATTATTTCTTACAGGCTTAGAAACATTCAGTCAGCTTATATACAAAGAGGTGGAAACAAACAGGGTGAGCGCAAAATACAAGAAACACGATGAGCTCACATAATATATACAAGAAACACGGTGAGCTCACATAAAAAGAATACAAGAAACAAAGTGAGCTCCATAAAAATATACAAAAAACACGATGAGCTCCATAAAAATATACAAGAAACACAGTGGGCTCACATAAAAATATAAAAGAAACACGGTGAGCTCAATAAAAATATACAAGAAACACATAGAGCTCACATAAAAATATACAAGAAACACGGTGAGCTCAAATAAAAATATACAAGAAACACATAGAGCTCACATAAAATATACAAGAATCACGGTGAGCTCAATAAATATATACAAGAAACACGGTGAGCTCACATAAAAATATACAAGAAACACAGAGAGCTCATATAAAATATACAAGAATTACGGTGAGCTCAATAAATATATACAAGAATCACGGTGAGCTCACATAAAAATATACAAGAAACACGGTGAGCTCACATAAATATATACAAGAAACACGGTGAGCTCACATAGAAATATACAAGTAACACGGTGAGCTCACATAAATATTAAGCATATGAGTTACAGAAATGACGTAACATAATATAAAGAAGAAAAATTCCCGTGATCAAGATTTTCTCTATCACTAACGTTTTTACCCAATTTACATATTTTTTCAATCAAAAGTTTTAAACTCCATTTTCTGTACATGATCGATCACGTTCACCTAATCAGCTTGTATTTTGAAGCTCTACATCAACAAGACAACTATAACTGACGAGCCTCGTTTTAATCATCGTGGTATCATGCTGGACACTGCAAGACACTATCTTCCCATGTCCATTCTATTAAAAAATCTGGTGAGTCTCTATCCCCGAATCTTTTTCAACTCATGTATATATTGAAATATTGATTAATTAAATTAATGACAAGCATGATATGTTAAATAGGTGCAAGGTACTTCATACCTGTTATATACTTCGTATAATTGTTTTGCATTTCAGGACGCGATGGCTTATAACAAGTTTAATGTGTTTCACTGGCATATTGTGGATGATCAGTCGTTTCCATATGAAAGTGTTTTATTCCCAAGCTTATCAGAAAAGGTACAGGAATCACTGACGAGAAAATCAATATTTAGAAATATTCCTTTTATTTTAACTAAATAAGATATATTTTTCTTGCATGATTTATCAATGACCAGGAAGTTATCTTTTATACGTCGTTCTGACATACGTTTCCTTCTTTTTTAACATATTTTTATTGCTATACATGTATAATGAAACAGTTCTATGATTTATTCAATCTTATTTTCTTGCTGATGATATTGCAGGGGGCGTACGATTTAAAGCTGATTTATACTCAAGAAGACATTAAACACGTCATTGAGCATGCGCGACTACGGGGAATCAGGGTCATACCGGAGTTTGACACTCCTGGGCATACGCAGTCATGGGGAAAAGCGTTCAGATGTAGGATTTTCTTAAATTTGTTTGATTAATAGAATGAATAATTGATGAATTAAAAAGAGTTTTGAATTGATTTTAGATCTCTTGACGCCGTGTTGGGTTGATGGAAAAGAAGGTGTTGCTAAACCAAACTTCCACGGGGCATACGAAATCTTCGATCCATCAAGAGACTCGACATTTCAATTCCTTAAGAAGTTTATTGGTGAAATTGTCCGGGTTTTTCCAGACCAATACCTGCATCTTGGAATGGACGAGTCTTATCCTGCTTGTTGGTAAGGGATTAAATTTTATTGCAAATTAATCCAAAATAATTTATAATGCTCAAATGCTGTAATATTCTTATAATGGTAACATAGGTAGGAGCTCTTAAATTCGAGAGGGCGAATACTGATTGATTGTAAGATAAATAACTTTTGTATGATTTATTCCTATTAAGCTAATAAATTATTATAAAGAATAGAATAAAGCGGTAACGTTAATCCATAACCTCTTTTATGTATTTTTTTTTACTTGCCCCTATAATATTACCCCCTTCTTTATTATACATACTTTAGCTCTATTGTTCTGTCTGAACTTCCGTGAGAAGGAATTAATTTCTTGAAACAATTATTTATATTTCAATTCTACAAATTTATAATGATTTCACAATATATAAATGATTAGATTACCATTTTGTAGATCCTCAAAATTTTACTATCACTGAGATTGACTGTATTGGTGCTGATTTTACAGGAAGTCGAGCCCAAACATCACTGCCTTCATGCAAGAGAATAACATTACGTCATATGTAGAGCTGATGCAGTATTATGTGACAAAAGTGTTGGATATTGTACAGAATACTAACAAAAGTTACGTCATCTGGCAGGATCCCATCGAGGAGGGAACCCAGGTATGTCTCCCGAAGACGGCTTCTAGCCTACTCTATTTAGAGCATGGAACCTCTTAATGGAAAACAAGAGCAGGTATGTCTCCCGAAGACTGCTTCTAGCCTACTATATCTAGAGCATGGAACCTCTAAATGGGTAACAAGAGCAGGTATGTCTCCCGAAGACCGCTTCTAGCCTACTCTATCTAGAGCATGGAACCTCTTAATGGAAAACAAGAGCAGGTATGTCTCCCGAAGACGGCTTCTAGCCTACTCTATCTAAAGCATGGAACCTCTTCATGGGAAACAAGAGCTCATTTATAAGAAAGTAGTATCTTAACATTCCCTTTCGGTATGACTTTCCTTGGAATTAGGTATAGTGATTTAAACAAACAAAAAATATAGCAATGTGTAACAAAGCATAAGATCACAGTTGGAAGTAAAAGTCGATTTACTTGTGCAACTAAACCTCATCCTATCATCGTAAGTAACAGCAATATCTCCTACATGTTCCCTCGCGTTCAGATCTCCTGTAATACATTTAACAGGACCTGTTTAAAGGGACGCTGTAGCGAGGACACAATACTTACATCCAGAAAATTTCTACTGACACACAAACCGTTCACGGTAGCTCAGTCGGTAGAGCGCTCGCTCCGTGATCGGGAGGTCGTGAGTTCGAATCTCGGCCGCGACTGACCTAAGTCGATAAAAAATGGGTAGCAACTGTTCCTTCGCCATGCGCTCGGCACTTTGAAGTGAAAGTTGCGGGTCCTTCGGATGAGACCTTAAAAACCGAGGCCCCGTGTCGCGACAGACGTTGGCACGATAAAGATCCCTCACTGCTCAATGGCCCTGAGTGCCGAGTAAAAGTCAAAATTTGAAGCCCTTCACCGGTATATGGTGACGTCTCTATATGAGTGAAAATTTCTCGAATGCGACGTTAAACAACATACAATCAATCAATCAATCTAATGACACACAGTTTTTGAGTATGCATATTCACAAACAATAAGACTTCGCCAGCTAGTGTAGCATGCCCAGAAAAAATCTTAATTTTTATGATACCAAGACTTTAACTTTTATGCAATATATAGGGCGTTCTAGACGGATATAAAAACAACAAACTAGGGTGAATTAAATGTGCTCCTTAATCAAAGTACCTTGACTTATTTTACTGTACATGTTTGATTTTTAGTCAAGGAGAAAAAAAATATTCTTCGTAATTTCATTAATTTCGATAAATGAATTCTTATCCATGGACCAAAGAAACTTAAGATACTGTGATTTGTGGGTAGATTGTCCTGACAGTATACTTTTTACTCAGGCTAAACCTGACACGGTAGTGGAGGTATGGAGAGGAAATACAACGGTTCCCTTTCAGAGCTACATGAGTACGATCTCCAGTAAGGGCTATAAAACCATCCTGTCCTCCTGTTGGTACCTTAACTACATCAGCTACGGGCAGGATTGGAAAAAATACTACGAGTGCGAACCGTACAACTTCACAGGTAAGTCATAGGAAATGAACTATCAGGATCTAGGAAATGTTCTTCTAAGCTTCACGGAATATTAAGTACATAATGAAGGAAAAACTTCAGCATTACTGCGAAAACTACATATTCTAGGTGTGGATGTTAAAAAAAAAAACTCCAAAGAACTTTTAGGAAACTTCCACGCGACCATCAAAATAAAGGAGCTAATGGAAGGTTTGATTTTAATCAGACTGTTTGAAATCGCTAAAGATGGGCAAAAAAGGCGCGCAAAATGCTTATTGTGCGACCCAAAAAAAAAAAATGAAAAATGAAATCATAATTAGAATTATTTTTTTGATATTTCATTGAACATTAACGAATACTTTATGTAAAATCTCCACAGTTGTAACAATCCGACAAACATTGATATTATTCGTCTATAAAATAGCATACCCATGCACACAAAAGAGGGCAAAAGCCCTAACCCTAAAAGGGCAAAAGTGATCATTTAGTAATTACTATATCACAATTTTTCCATGTGAGTGGGTCTCCGTTCATTTTTTTTTTTTTTGGATCAAAGTATGTGTAAACATTTCGGTTATCAAAAACATGGAGCAAAGACCCATTATACCTTAAAAATACACTTTTATTACACAACATTCGTACCTTTCCGAAAAATAATTGAAGTCCATTTCATCAAGGGTTATATGACAAACATGATTTAAATGCCACTACATGTATTTGTCATGACCTATGTAGCGTAGTGGTTAGCGTGTTAGTTTCAAAGAAAAAAAACTGATACTCTGGATTTTTATTGCTAGAGTTCGAACCCCCATAAAACCATATTTTTTTTTCCAAATCATAGAAATTCAATGATTTTTGTTGAAAGAATTTTCCGGATAAAAGTTTTGTTCTTCATAATTTCATACCTTTCAATAGTAAGAGATGTAATCTAAATACTAAATTCATAAATTAAATTTGATTTTTATACATTTGAAGCTATAGGCATTTTGCACCCTTGTTCGCCCATATTCTTTGCTAAAATCAATTGCATCAAAAGTCAAAACATGGTTTTTCGTCATTTTATACTACCATTTCTCATCATAAATAAGGATCAGGCTTTTTGACATCATTGTTAACTGTTCCTCAATAAAAAGGGAACTCGGAAATTTTCGTATATTATGATTGGTCATCAACAAAATTACTTAATTGTTAAAATCATTTTGATTCTACACATACGTAAGTACTCTGAGGTTTTCATTAAAAGATGCTAGATGATGGAGTCCTTGGAGACTAGGTCTTCCAAATATCTGTTGAAAATCCCATGGGTACTAATTGTGCCCCATTATAAGCAAACCTGTTTTTGTATTCTCATGAAGCAGAATTTTTTTCGTAAACTTCTAGATGAAAAGAAGAAGCCTCTTGCTGAGGCCTTCAATTCGGCATTTCGATGCTAGTATATCGACGACGTTTTATCAATTAACAAAATTCATTTTGATATGGTATATCCCACAGAACTCGAAATATTTTAAGACGCCACATAGAACGACACATAGAATGTGAAGTTACAAACTGTTACATTTTTAAATAAAAAGGATTCGAAATGAATAACTGTGACTGATGCAAATGATTAACCCTAACCCTGACGCAAATGATTGCTGATATATTGTTAAATTCAACAATATTGCGCATTAGGATGCAGAGTTTTAATATTTGAAATTTGTATTTATTAACCAACCTTAGAATACTTATAATGATTTATGTTGAGAACAAAATTGGTTTGTTCACGGTGGTTAAAATAGTCTCGTGTGGTTTAATGCATTATATGTTTATCAGATTAGTTAATATTTATCAGTCCAAAACTTTTTTAGCACGAGCATCGGTATAATTTACGCCTCGCCTTGCCGAGAACCTTGGGCATGTCGTTGACGTTTTATGTTATGAAACCAAAAGTTATACTCAACCGGATGCTTCATCAAAGCGCTGCCTATGATATGTTTACCGAATAGACATCGCAACCTCTCGGGCCTTTCTGACCTCGAGATGATCGCTCGGATTGAATTGGGATGTGTGGTTGGGGATGGATGTTTACATGTACTTGCAGGGTCTAAACTTGTTGGTAAATCCTGCGATTTTAAGTAAGCGGGTGGAGTTTGTTAACTTTTTCACAAGCAATCATACACCATCACAAAACTTTAATAATTAATGAAAATATTTATTGGAAACTGAGACTAGTAAATGAAAAAAAAATAATTGAGGAAGCTTATGAAAATTTTAATCCGTATTATCCTCTTCTAAATTCATAGAACTTTGAAAAATATGCAATATTCAGCGGAGAAAATTGCCAAGAACATAAAAAAATAAATTGTGAAAAATAAGTTGTAAACATGCTTATAACAGACTCAGACTGTCGATGGTAAGTCAAAATTTATTCGTTACCAATGCCACTTACGGTAAATGGATTAGACAGCAAGTGTCTAGTTTCCGTGCAGAAGACCAAGTTTGTATTTTGTAAGTCTAACATTTCTAGAATACTATAGAATTTTATTAAATATGTCCTCATAAATAATACATTTTTACAGAATTGTTTCGAATACTAGACGATTTTTAATTTCCCTATTAGTTTCAGAAGTACAGTATTTAATTAAGATCGTCTTAAATCCACACTGGGTGGGTGGAGATCAGATCTAAGAAGACCTTATTTCATTTAGGTTGCAGAGATATTTTTATTCCATTTAAGATTAAAAAAAGAAAGAATGCCAATAAAAACACGTCTCTCTACAATCAAGAATATTGCATGAAAAGTAGGTGCCAAATAGTCAGTACCTGCAGGTCTCTGTGTAAAGTGTGCTAGACTCGGAAATTATTATTGTCATATTCTTCCATTTACTCATTCGTACATTTAAATTGTTTGCCTGGTCAGTTATAAACACTTTTTGAAACTTGGTTTCCTTGTTTCCTTGTTTACCTCCCAGTAAGGGTAGTAGCATATAATTTTAAACTGAAGTACTCAATACCTCGAAAATACAGAATCTCTACATTTTTTTAACTCTATAGTTTCGTAGTTTGGTTAACTAGAAAACTGGGGATAAAGAGTTTTAATTCTGATCAAATTAGATTACCTCTTCTCCTAATTCATAATAATTAAAATTGAAAATGTTCACACACGTTAAATAATAGCTGTGAAAAAAACGTTACATACCACTGTTTATTCTTCAGCATTTCTGAAACCAGAGATGACATTTTAGGCTTTCTGTAAAACCATATTGTATATTAATGTTTCCAATCTTGGATTTGAAGGAACCGCGGAGCAGTACAGCAATGTGATTGGTGGAGAAGCTTGTGTGTGGGCGGAGTATGTTGATGGTACCAATCTTCTCTCCAGACTCTGGTATTTTAATTAATCCATTTTGTGTTAAATGACCGACAAAATCATAACAGATAAAGTAACTGACATTGATTGTCTACAGGCCAAGAGCGTCCGCAGTAGCGGAACGACTTTGGAGCCCACGTGACGCCACCGATGTAGAGAGTGCAAAGTTCAGACTAGACCAACAACGATGTAGGATGCTGAGGTAGGAAAGATAACCTTACAAGGAATATTGCAGATATTGTTTAATAATTGCATCTAAATTGAACTGTTTAAGGGACAAATTGAAATGACATTTGACAGGCGAGGTATCCCGGCTCAGCCGATATTGGATGGTTACTGTGGGGACTATGAATTCGGGTTTCCGGGCAGTAATGGTATATACGAGAGGTCAGAGACGGCACAAAGAACATCGACCGTGACTAACTCAGTGACCCGGACTCTGTCCTCACTCTTGTTTATTACTTACTTATATACGTTTACAGCTCTTACATTGTGAAACAATAAGTACATTTTTTATCTTAATTAACATATCTATTGAATGAATGTGTTTGGATTCTCGCTTATTCGATGCTAACATGTATATTACTCGTTTGTTACAGAATAATGCTGTGTTTTATCCCACATACTCATCTTGGTTCGCTAGATAACACTGTTTAGACCTGAGTTTTAAATCATTTCTAGCAAGAATATATTAATATTTGTCGATATGGTATAATCGACAGGGTCAGGGGGCCTTCATATAATGCAAGATTAATAAGTAATAGAGATTAGGTTAGACTGAATGTACATGTATGTAGAAGTAATCAAATTTCAGTAACATGTGAACACCTAAAATTTCCTTTGCTATCAATCAATTTATTATTGTTAATGTTTCATGTATAAAAAAAAAATGCTATATATAAACTCCAAGAACCATAGCACCATTTGAATTTCGATCGAGCTCGTTGTACGGAGTTAGAAGACACGTGAATTCAGAAAGTGTTTATCTTAAAACATGGAGACAACCAGAAAAAGCATAAAACGTTCAACAGGCATATCTGTATTTTTTTTTATTGATAAATCATGATAAATCTCTGTCCGATATCATTAATACCTGTTCCAATTCATCATTTTTCCGCTACAAGTAATATTGTTTTGTTATGGTATTCTTTGGCCATATGATGATTTTTCCAGGCTTAAATTACACCTGTACGTGTCTAAAAAATCTATGACAGGTGAGTGATAGACAAAATGGAACGAAGACCATTGACATAGCGTACTACAGCAATTAATATACTTCACATTTCACAATATAAAAAAATAATTTTTCTAAACAAAATACCATTAGTTTTTTTGAGACTATATCTTTAGTATGGGTTGCAACATTTAACGTAATGCATCCAATACAAATGACTGTTTCAAATGTATACATATACCAATAACGCATACATGTATTTTAAATTTGCACTATTTGTTTAAGTTTTTTTCTGAAATAAAATGTAGAATATTGGAAAAGTAAAGAATATCAGTGTATTTTGGTTGTATTGTCATTATCGTTGAAATTGTTCTAATTGAAAATTGAATGATCATCGGACATTAATGGCTGTATTATTGACATTTTACGATAACGTATTACAGCTTAGAAGTTAACGTCCACACCGACACTACAATAACACCACACGGTCCGAGCCACACCTGACCACCAGAACTGGACGTAGTCCTTTATATCAGGGGAATTATGGGGGTTTTATTCCAGAACTAGGCCTACATTTAACACCAGAAATTAACAAATCATTAATCCATTATATTGGTCTACCAGAAAAATGATAATATAATGAATGGGAAACAATTAAATATTCGCACTGATATTTATACACAGACAAGATAGAACTATATACTCCCAGGTATAGATGTGTCCATATTGAATGTGTCGTTAAAACAGATTTTGTTTAAAATTAGCTGTTAATCATGCAAAGTACAATTGACAAAAAATTACAAGCAAGTATTCGCAGAATGTGTTTTCCGACATTTGCTACATATAATCATTAATTATATTCAAAATCCATTCTAATTTTAAATTCTCAAACTTTTAGTGAATAGCACTAAATTTGAAAGAATTTTTTGGTGAATTTCAATAATTATCAAACACCCCGTTTGAAAAAAAGGGGGAGAGATCTAGCTATATACACATGCAGTTTTCTAAGAAAAATTATTAAATCAAATTTCAAGCCTTCAAAATTTATTTCATAAATTGGGGCCCGGACGAATTAATATAGGTCTAGTTCTAACGTTAGCTCTTCTGATATTGTCAACGGGTTGATTCTCCATCAACACAGTAGCACCAGACTGATCCTGGAAAAGATTTGTCCCTAAATCCCGTCTCCGGTTTCGGAGAATAGAAAGCCCTGAATTAGGGCGACGGAATGGAATAACCTGTCTGTTTGTTTGAGTGGCTGGTATCAATGCGTTACTGGTCTGAACAGTGGTAAACTCGTTTGGAATTCTTGTCTCTATTGGGTTCAAAACATTTGCACCGCCATTAATAAACCCTGGTAGATCAGAAAACACGGAAAATCCGGAGTCAACATCCTGCTGTGTGTCACGGAAAGCTGATATTAGTCGATTATCTGGTGACTGGTTCCCTAGGAAGTTGTTGTCTTGTCCCCTACCCCCAGCAGAGAGGATCCTCTCGTTTGATAACTGGGGATCTCTAAATATAAACACAGTATTATCATTGCCGTTAGTTTCCCCCCGCCGTTCTTGGAAAACTGGCAGATTTCCAATGAAGCGTGGTTCTGGCGGGAAAAAATCACCATCGTCACGTGGGGTTTCCACAAATGTACCGTTCTCTGAAATTCTCTGTACACTTCTGTTAGTAAATCTTGGGATTAAAGAGCGAACCGTTTGTCGAGTCCTGGGAAACCAGCAGTAACTTCCGGTAAAACTATGGCAACAAATCTGTGGTGCGTCACATCCGGCATCGTCAAAACAGTCGACTGAAAACTGCTGGATCATGTTCAGTCGGGGATCTGGGCAGGTTCCATCTCGAGGAAGGTTGAAGACTGAGAATAAAATATATAAGAGCCAATACAGCGCGTTGAGTTTTAATGCAGTAAAAAAAAGTCTGCGAAATCAGGGAAAGATGGATGAGCGGTACAAATTAACTTTCCATGCAAGTGATTTAGTCGGATAAATTATCAAACACATAAGATTGTGTAGAAATGGTTTCAGATGACAATTGTTACCCGTTCTCAAGCCCATGGTTATTGTTTTCCCCCAAATACCTTTGGTTATGTAAACTTTTATTTGTCAGTGAATGTTAACTTATGTGACCTCTATGAAGTGATATATTGTTCAAGAAATAATCATAAAAAATAACTTGTAAGAAACAAAATGGAATCAAGAAGTATTGGAGATCGATACTGATACGTAATAGAGATCAATACTGATATGTAATAGAGATCTATACTCATACCTAATAGAGATCGGTAATGATGCGTATTAGAGATCAATACTGATATGTAATAGAGATCGACAATGATACGTATTAGAGATCGATACTAATACATGTATGTCATAGGATCGATGCTGATATGTAATAGAGATCGATACTGATACGTACAAGACACCTGTAAAAATAGGAACCTTACCATTTAGAAATCGATACTGATATGTACAAGACACTTGTATAAGAAAGCTTACCAGTGAGACAGGAGGGCTCCTTTAGAAAACACGGTCCAGACTCGCGGCAGTTCTGATAGGAAAGGTCACATGTCTCTCCAAAATTACACTCCACAATCTAAATACAAATGATAATCAAGTCAACTAGTTCTATAGCAGACTGTGCAACGTACTATCAGGCTTCGAAAGTTATTTTATAATAAGTGTTTTCATTATTTTCTTTACTTACATTATCATTAATACAAAATCAAGCAATTATTTTTACTTCGCTTTATTTGAAGAGGCAAACATTTACACCAAGGGACACTGAAACATCGGTATTATTTTTTTTTATGTTTCGTTTTGTTACATTAGCTCATATGAGCTTTTCTGATCAAAATTTATCCGTTGTCTGTGGTCGTCGTCGTTGTTAACGTTTTACAACTTCATATTCTTCTCCAAAAGCACTGAGTCAATTTCAACCAAACTTGTCAGAAAAAATCCTTGGGTAAATGGGATTTAAATTTGTTCAAATGAAGGGTCACACCCTCTTTCAAGGAGAGATAATTAGGATAAATGTGAAAATTAAAAAAAAATCTTTTGCTATAACCATTGGGTATCTTGTAAAGTTGATAAACGGATGGAATACAAATATAATTGCTTGATTGAAAAGAATCGATATAGTCAAAATTAGATCAAAATAATAAAGCAATAAATTTATTAATATCACTCACCGAACAGGAATGCCGGCGGACAACGTTAATCCATGGATTCCGAAATCTGACTTGAGCATCTCCAAACTGTATTAATCCAAGGGCCTGAAGGAAAAAAATATTCTCTGTTACTCGTTAATATTAACAAGAAAAAAAAACAAAATTACAATTGATCTCCATATTATCTTTCAAAATTTAATTAAAATTACCTTACCCATAGAAAGCAGTGGAAAATAGAAAACCTCATTTTAATACAGTCTGGATTCCCCAAAGAACATATTTGACCATAAGTCAGGCAGAATGAACATCGAACCCGAGGTCAATAAATGTTCCTGAATGAGCCATAACAGTAAACGAAGCCCAATAACACAGAGAAGTCGTAATTCAGTGATGGTAGGAGGGTCAATCGGTTTGTCTGGGGCGCCCAATCGCTTCCTGATTCCAGATCACAAGAAGTTCGATTAACTCGTGTTTCTGGGATCTTACACGATTTTTCACGTCCACATTGAAGGTTTTATTTAACAAGGACAACACAGTTTCTGGCTTTTGTAATTCTGAAAAGATGAGTAAGTTAAGATGAAATTTTGTCCGTCAAGCAATTCTTTTCAACATTGAATTTGCGATCATACTTGAAATAATACATAGAAATAGACAAATGAATATAAATTCTTCATTGTTAAATCTGGGAACTATTAATTAAAACGTATACATATCAATATCATAGTCACACTGAATTTTCTTGTTTATCTGTTACTGATGTATGTATTTCTTTACTTTAATTATTTTTAAAGTTTCAGTAAAATTGTTATATATAATTTTGGTGATATTTGTGTATTAAGAATCATTCTGTTATCGTGTGTGAACCGTAAAAAATAAAACAAATCCTATGTACCATATAGATTTGTTCAACATTAGATGACCAACATAAAATATAAAGTATGAGAGAAAATTATGCAAGCAATATGAACCTTAAAGTGGGTCAATATTGTTAATGGACAAGTGTACATATATCTTAATTGAATAAAAACATAAACAAATGATGATTACTGCGCAAGGAACACAGATTATTAATTACAATTTATATGACAGACTGTTACAATGTACTTAAATCCTTACCTGCGGTCAGGAAGCAACAGGTATGAGAAGACCACAGGTGATAACATTACAATTAATTACTATTTCTTTAATTGTATTTTATTGTGTTTGAGTGCATTTCTACAGCTAGATAGGACTTTTAAAACTATTTTTGTCGTTCAGATTACTGAAGTTCTGCACACTTTACTATTTAGGCATTGCTTCACACCTTTGCAAATTCATAAGGCCTCGCACAAATCAACAAAAGGTCAGCTTAAAGGTTTGGGGTCCATACTTATGACCTTTTATAAATTAACAACTTTTTGTCTGTGTTCAATTTATGAAAAATCGATCAACTGAACTAGGTTTTAACAGACATGGTATACATTTTGTGTATATTTAGAGAGAGAGAGGGAGAGAGAGAGAGAGAGATGAAATGCGTCTAATTTTGAGGGATTTTTGTCATGAACTCATGCTACACTCATAAGATTGAAATATGAGTAGAAAACTGGATACCCAAGGGAAGTAATCAATATTGTGTAAGATATTCTGTTTTAGAAAGAGAAGTTGTCCCGCTTACTCCTTCGTTGACTACCCCCCACCCCACCCCACCCCCAAAAAAAAAATCAAAATCAAAAATATATCTGAAAAAAAAAAATCTCAATATTTTTTTTTTTTTTTTTTTTTTTTTTTTTTTTTTTTGAATGTAGGTTTCGGTTAAAAAAATTTGAACTCATCTGTGTTCCTCAACTGTCACTGATTCTCTCTCTCTCTCTCTCTCTCTCTCTCTCTCTCTCTCTCTCCACAAAACCCGAGGACAGAAGCTGCTCCCCACAAACCTGAGGACAGAAGCGGAATTAGTATGATAATTATTAAAAAATATGCAAAAGAAAGAAAAAAAACTAAAAACAAAGAAAAAAAGAATAGAATAATCAATCAAGTATTTCATTACACTTGATATGATATTTGACAGACTTTTGAATTAGAATTGCGACATACATTTTGATTAAAAAAAATAAAGCGTGGCACCAATGGCAATCATAATCTATAAAATGTCGAGACATTTTCTATTTAGGCACTCGAGTTTCTAAATGATGTAGGCAAGGAGTGAGGTGGGTGAAAGGGCGCCTTCACTTTTTGCAGGAAAAAATAAATTCAGATTCGAACATTTATGAAATTTCAGAGGCAGGAATATGGTCCTACTGCACCTATTTTAAATTTGTTACATGCCCGGCTTACACTGGCCATATGAAATGGGACTCCCATATGTTACTGTACTGAAAGAATTAAATATATATTTATAGCCATTACCACACATCAAGTCTACCGAAGGCATCATTTCAACGGAGGACAAATGAATAATTTATAACCTGTTTTAGAGTTTGCGATTTATTGTCGTAGAAGAGTTTAATAATCACGCTTTTTTAAATTGGGTTTAAAAACCGTGTACATGACTTTGAAATTCGTGCTTTGCAAACAATAGAGCTTTTCGGTCAATATTCAGTGTGGTAGACCTATTGATCAACAAAAAATTTAATTGCTTCTGCTGAGAGACTTTAAGAAAAAATAAACAATACTCTGATAAAATATTTTCTAAGTACACATTTTGCAATAGATTTTGAAACTTATACGCTTTAAAAAAATGCATTCAGAACTTTTTTTTAAAGAAAAGGAAAGGTTATTTCATAACAGGACAAAAAAGGCATTTTTTGATTTAATTCGTAATTCAATACCAGTGTTAAGTTTGTTTAAATCTAACAGGGTGAAGCCCTTCTTCCTTTCATTGTATATGTATTGTACAAAGGAGACCACGTTCAGTTCTGATGTATTCTTATCATACATTGAATCTGTAGTCTGGATTTTTTTTTTCAGTCATTATATATGTTAAAAATTTTATAATATATTGTAGATCTTTTCTGATCTTCTATCTCATTGTCTGTTTACGTTAAATGTGGCCAGTCACTGAGTGTTTATCGGTAACATTAACTTGTATCAATTTGAATTGTTAGCCAAAGCTTATTGCAGACAATGCGTAGGCATGATAAATATAAAATTAAAGTATGTTCCATTTGGGGTTTAAGAGATGCATGTAGATAGAATGGACGTTCTAGATATGATCGTAGATTCAGACCATGCATGAACACAAATATAAAGTTCCATATTTTTTATCTTTTGTGGTAAAATAAATGGCTTTGACAAAACTAAGACTCAAAATATACAGTCAGTAACCCAGTCTTTGTGATACAAATTGTTTTTCCCAATGATAATAATAATCATAATAATAAAACACAAAATTTAGCAGTTTTGATATTATATCCGAAAGGATATCAATGTAGACACGTTGTACAGTGTATGTGAAGTTGACGACCAAAAAAAAAAGAAAGAAAAAAAAGGGAGAAAGGGGTGGGGAGGGTAGGTTCCACCCACACTTTAAAAAAATCGAATTAACATAAAAAAAACTATGTTTATAAATATTAACTAAGGAAATCCCTTTGCCCCTTGTTCGTACTATATACATGCCTGAAACATTTCTGTGACAATGTATTTATCACTGAGCTAGTTATGTATTGGAGCATGCTAGGAAAATCAATTTACATTAAATTAGCATCTTAATTGGAAGTATTCCCTCTGAGTGGGTATATTTATAAGAGAAAGAAATAGTCACATAGAGATGGAACATTTTCCTCTAATAAATCATTTTTGAATATGACCTTTAAAACAGAATGAAATTATATTTTTGACTATGCTTGTCGTTTAGCAATGTACTTATTCATTCATAGTTTCTGAAAGAGTGGGGTTACATAATTAATATACGTTTGGGATGCAACATAAATAAAAAAGAAAAAAATATATATAATTTTATTTTAATCTTTCAGAACAAGGATACAAGATTTTTTTGGAAGATTGGCTTGTATTATTTAGATTTTTCATAGATTATTGAATCAAGGCGCAGTTTATCGGTTTTTAATTTCGATGAAAATGTTGCCCTGTTTACATGGAACAAAAATATGAGTGGAATACTATCAATTTTAATTTCATTAAATCTTTAAACAATGCAATTTATGATTTCTGCTTTGACCCAAAATAACAAAATTGATTAGTGAAGTTCCCATATTACACAGTCTGGAATTTCTTAATATCTTTTTCGTTTATTGCCCAGGTATTACCCCAGAGACCGCAGGTATTATTTTGTTCAAATCGCAGAGTGTTTAAGCTATCTTCCTGACAATTCAATTGATTACATTTAATTAGACATCAATGAAACAGAAACTAAATAATAAACGAGCTCTTAATATACCACTTAGTTGTACAAATATCTTTCCTGAACAAGAAATGGGGTATGACTACTAAAAGCATGATGGAATTTATGTAACACCGATATCAGTACGGAAATATTGATCCAATTTTAGTAATAATTATTTCATCTCCATAGAGTTATATCTGGTATTGTTATATCAGAGTAATAATAAAACAAATACTCAGTCCAGTACATTAAGAGACATTTGTCGATTATTAATCCATCTATATGCCCTTTTAACAAATCAAACATTTACTATTTTAAGCGGTGATGTGCCACATAAAACTCTGCTCATAATTTGTAATGTTTAAATGGACTTCTGAGATTGATCTCTATTCGTTATCTTCAAATTTCATGTAACAGATCAAACAGGAATTAATACATTAATTATAAAACAGATGTTTTTTATACAAGGTACATATTTCTATCATAAAAGATTGTAGGTTGACATATTTTATATACTTATAGAGATACTTCTATGATGTACTGATATATTGAATATTTTAACGACAGAACTCGTCTTCAACATTACCTGAATTCTGCATTACACACTACCTTCTTTACATACCAGAATCAATTACATTCTTTGTGGCAAGACAGCATAAAGTTATTCGTAATATTTAGTGATTTTATGGTAAATAATGTAGTAAGTTAAAGATCCATTAAATTGTGATAAATGTTCCCGCTGTAAATTCTTTAAATATCATAAACGTTTCTCTGAAATGATTTTTGAATTGATTCCAATATCTGTTGTACTCTATGTCACAAAAACCACGTAAGATTTAAGAGCCATTCTCTGTAATGACTTGAACTTTTATATAGGAGCTGTGGCACGCATAGTCTCAGAATTTCTCCAAACTCTCTATGATAAAAGTCTATGATACCGTAAACTCAAATCAGGCAAAAATTGGTTGCTATGTGTCATGGTTACCATAGCAACATGTCCTAACGTTTGAAAAATGGCATTTTTCAATATGTTCAGAGTCCCCCAGTTAACGTTTGCAGCAAAGCAAACAAGTGGCAATGGCTGTTTCTGAAAGTTGAAGGCCTGATGTCTTAAATGCATGATAAACATGTTTGGTAAATCAACTATTACATACGTTACTATGGAAACAAAGTATTCAAAAGTAATAATTTTGTTCATTTAATTTTATAAAGTCATATACTTAAGAATAAAAACAATTATAGGTTGAAATGCAAGCAAATAATAGACAAGAGGTCCTTGTATCATATACCAAGGACGAAATATGATATTTCTTATAGGTTGGCAACGGTTGCTATGGTTTATTTACCTCTAAAGGATTTTAAATTTACTCTCTTAGTGTTTTAATCTTATCCTATCTTTTTAAAAAGCATATTTCTATATAACTGATGATCAATTTTTAAAGGCATTGGTGTTACCCTAATTTTCACATTTCAAAAAATTCAAACTCAATTCTTTAAATAGAGCGTTGCTATGGAAATTAAACGGAAAAATATGCATAAAAATCTGAAAAATATTCTGTTTCCTTGGATACGCACCCTTGTAAGTAGATTCCCAAAACTTTTATGATTGATACATATGAACAACTAACCTGACTTTGAATTTTGACTACCACCCAATCTCTAACTGGATGCAAAAAGCTGGCACATAGGGTTTAATATTGATATAAAATTAACAAAATTGAACATTTTCCCTTCTTGGTAACCATAGCAACAGTGTTGTATTTTTCAACAAACTTTATCAATATACGATATTCAACTTTAGTTCTACCAGTTAAGTAGTATTCAAGGTGAGTCAAATAATATGTTTCTTGATTAAAAGGTAAGTAAATTCCTAAAGGAGCAAAAAATATCACTTTAAACGACTGATACGTTGTTTCCATGGTTACAATGCAAAGCAACATTTAATCCCAATTTTTCTTATGTTGTCGGTGTTGCAAGGTTCCAAGGATGCATATGTGTTAGTCATGAATTTTATTGTTTTTCCTAGTACCATTAACCCAATCATTGCAACAGATTTTGCATGGTTACGCTGTGTTACCATGGCAACCATGAAAGTTATTTTTAGAATAATATTGCCAATACCTAATTACATAAGCTCAAATATTTTTTATTGTTTTTTCTTAGGTTGTTGATTGACTTTGATCATGTAACATCTATCATTGGTGAATATTGAGCGTTTTTCAGCATTTTTCAGCATCTAAAATGTATTCCAAATGTACCCATGGTTACCACTTACTAAGAGATAAATTCTAAATAGTTTCTTTATAGCATAAGTGGCAACAAGGTGTCATGTTTTTGGGAGAATGGTTTGTTTGTTTTTCTTAGTCTTTATTAAGGTGTAATACAGATTCAAAGAAGCTGAAAATCTCAATTTTTTCAACTTTTCTGGCTGTTACCATGGCAACCAAGACACATAGCAACGAAATTTTTATAATATATGTTTCTGGTGTCAAGTTGTAATAATGGGCAAAGTTTCATCAAAATCGGTGACCATGCGTGGCAAAGAAGTTTAAGTGGTTACAGAGAATCGCTATTAATAGCTGTAGAACATTGATCATTGATAACAATACTAGCCTCGTTCAATGTTCTTATAAAACATTTATTTTTATTTCAAAATTTCAAACTCCTACTTAATATTACTCAAAGACTCAATCTATATTTCGTAGAAAACCAGGATTTAAATTGAGTTCAATTAAGAAATAAACAACAATGTTAAAAAGTTCTCTGGGAAATGAACTTGGTTGGTCACGTGATCAAATCCTGTGAAGCCCGAAGGGCTTCTCAGAAGATTTGATCACGTACCAACCAAGTTCATTTCCCAGTGAACTTTTTAACATTGTTGTTTATTACTTTTATTTACATTTGAGACGAATATTCTGAATAGAACTGCATTTATTACACGAACGGCCCGCCGTATTGCTATGTTGTGACGCGCAATGACCTAGAAGTTGTTTGGTCTTGAGAGTTCGCCTCGCTCCAACATTTGAATACTTACATTGATGTTTAGCAGTCCAGTTCAGGAAATATCTGTTCATAATGAAAAAACAATGATCGCTACTGGGAATTATCTTACTATTATTGTACGAGTTCTTTATATATAAAGTCAAAAGCGGTGCTATCGTCTTCAGTTTACATACCTTCAAAGGAATTTCGGGTTAAAAAGGTAAGCGTGATTTTAGGCTAATTAGAAACATTCTTCACACCGAAGAAAGATCTAACGATCATTTGTTGAACGAAAAAAAAATATGTTTCAATAATTTTATCTTTTTCATCGCTTTGACGGTTCAGAAGTTCCGAAACCAGTGTCACTGTGACAGAAATATGTAGACAAGATATCGTCTCGCTGTGTGATTCGGTCACGCCATGACCTCTGACCCCCTAATAAGTTCATACAGAATTGAACATATTTTCTCTTCTATAGGTTCATCTAAGAAAAATATTTGCAAATGTAAATAAATTAGATTATCATCACCCCAAACCTTTTTCCGTATTGGGTGTGGGTGGTGTGTGGTATTTTTTTCTCTCATCCCAATTTTTAACTCAATACGATAGAACTTTTTTACATACATATATTGCACGTTATGTTTAAATTAAGATTTAAAGGTTATTGTGCAATTAAGCAAATATAGTCCCTTGTCACTCTCTGGCCCATTAGATGAATTTGATTTATAGGAAATTTGTCAATAAACAACATACTGTTAGATTCAACTATTTCTAATGCATTATAAGTATTTATTGATGGCCTTTGTTTTACCCTCCATTGTTATAAAACTTCATGTTCTCTAATTGACACTCTGTACTTAACAATCTTCATGCTTTTTTTTTTATCAGTCTCTCTGATGTATCTTCCGTTTATAATACAAACCTGCATATGACAAAAATAACGGAAAAATTCCGTTCACAAGAGAATGTTCTAAGAACCATCAATTTTTAAATTGAGCCTATCCACTTATAACCACTTATATACAAACCATATGCCAAAGTGGGCAAATTTTACAGAGAAGGTAAGAACAACACCCCTTACATACACATTACAAGTCACAATAAGCAAGCACATCATTTATATACAACTCAGTCAAACGCAACAACAACCCATCATACAGGTATACTCTACACAAGCCAGAGTAAGCATGCACAACAAAATTTATATACAACCCAGTCAAACACAACAGTCCCTCATACAGGTATACACATCACAAGTCACAGTAAGCAAGCACATCATTTATATACAACCCAGTCAAACACAACAGTCCCTCATACAGGTATACTCATCACAAGTCACAGTAAGCAAGCACAACATCATTTATATACAACCTAGGCAAACAAAACAGTGTGAACTTCAAGAAAATTTGAAATTACAAAATTTTAACAAAATTAATAACATAAAAGCGCACGACTTTTTTTTTTATATTACACTTTATACAACCATTCCTCGCGATGAATTAAAGTCCAGGCCTTTTGACATAATAGACAGCTGCAATTTTCAATAAAAAGGGAACTCGTAAATTTACTTACCTTGTCATTGGTCATTTGCAAAATTATTTTGTTAAAAACATTCTGATTGTACACACAAGCACTTAGTTGATATTAAAAAGATGCTTGAGTTTCTGATTGACAATATCTGAGTAGTTTTTGGAGATCAGGTCTTCCAAAAATCTGTTGAAATTTCTAAGGGTACCAGTTGCGCCCCTTATAAACAGACCTATTTTTGTATTCATATGAAGCAGAATTTATTCAAAAACTTCTACATGAGAAGACGAAAACACTTGCCGTGGCCTTCAACTCGATATTTAGATCTATCGACGATGTATTATCAATTAAAAATAGTTGCTTCCATTTAAATTTCGACTTGATATACCCTAGTGAACTTGAAATAAAAGTTACCACAGAGTCTGACACATCGATTTCCTATTTGGATATTTTATTAGAAAGACTTTAATGGTAACCTAACAACAAAGCTTTATAAAAAAAACGTGACGACTTCAATTTTCAATCGTCAACTTCCCTTAATTATGTAGCAATATACCCTTATCACCTGCATTTGGGGGTTTTGTCTCCCAGTTGATTCGATACGCAAGAGCATGTTCTACGTATGAACAATTTCTAAAACTATTGACAAAAAAGTTGAGAAAAGAAGGATATGAACGGTCTCATTTGAAGTCATCATTTCGCAAGTTTTATGGTCGATACAATGCCTTGTCAGCAGATACTACCTATCATTAAGTCAAAAGCTGACTGACATTATTCATATTTATTGCTCGGCCATGATTTACATACTGAATTTTCTACGGATTTTTCCCTTTTTTTCGATTATGACAAGAAGCCCACGGTGGGTGTGACCGGTCGGCAGGGGATGCTCACTCTTCCATGGCACCTGATCCCACCTCTGATGTTTGGAGGTCCTTGTTTGCTCTGATCCCGATCTGTATTGCTTAAATGAACTTTAAGCTTGAATACTTTTCGTTATCTCCATATTTCATTACATTCAATCCAAGCAAAAATACAACTACTCATACAAGTATTTTCATTACAAGTAACAGTATTAAAACGCAATACCCTCTTATATTGAAATTGCAATCGGCAAACACGTCATCTTCGATCTGAAATTCATTTTTAGGCTAGCAATTGCACAATCACAACAATAAGCAACTATCTAGATGCAAGATTTGTGGGATTAAAAATCAGTTTCTTTTAATTACTGTAATTAAAGCACAATTCCCAATCCTTTGAATAGTGTTAAAATCAAAATAGATTACCTTTCTCTTCATCTATAAAACAAAACAGTATTGAAATAAGACAAAATGAAAGCAACATTTTTTTTGTGTGCGTGACATAGGAATTTTATTTCATGGTAAAATAGTAAAATGACATTTAAAGGGAAAACACACATGTTTCAGGTAGTTTATTTTTGAGGTGATTTTTTTATTAACATTAAAACCGATGAATGCAAGTTTGATTTTTTCAATTCATTGAAAAAATAGAAAAAAAATTCCGGCACCAAACAGAGGCTACAGATTACTAAATTGGATCTATCAATTAGGAATTATGGCATTTTTTATTAATTAGGAATTATGGCGGTTTTTATCAATTAGGAATTATGCAGTTTTTATCAATTAGGGATTATGGCGGTTTTTATCAATTAGAAATTATGGCGGTTTTTATCAATTAGGGATTAAGGCAGTTTTTATCAATTAAGAAATATGGCGGTTTTTATCAATTAGGAATTATGCGGTTTTTATCAATTAGGAATTATGGCAGTTTTTATCAATTAGGGATTATGGCGGTTTTTTATGAATTAAGAATTATGGCGGTTTTTATCAATTAGGAATTATGGCGGCTTTTATCAATTAGGAATAATGGCGGTTTTTATCAATTAGGAGTTATGGCGGTTTTTATTAATTAGGAATTATGGCGGTATCAAATAAGAATTATGGCGGTATCAATTAGGAATTATGGCGGTTTTTATTAATTAAGAATTATGGCGGTATCAATTAGGAATTATGGCGCTTTTTATCAATTACGAATTATGGCGGTTTTTATCAATTACGAATTATGGCGGTATCAATTTAGAATTATTGGAGTATTAATTAGGAATTGTGGCGTTTTTTATCAATTAGGAACTATGGCGGTATCAATTAAGAATTATAGCGGTATCAATTAATAATCATGGCGGTTTTTATCAATTAGGAATTATGGCGGTTTTATCAATTAGGAATTATTGCGGTTTTTAACAATTAGGAATTACGGCGGTTTTTACCAATTAGGAATTATGGCGGTTTTATCAATTAGGAATTATGGCGGTTTTTATTAATTAGGAATTATGGCGGTTTTTATCAATTTGGATAATGGCGGTATCAATTAGGAATTATGGCGGTTTTTTTTCATTTAGTAATTATGGCGGTTTTTATAAATTAGGAATTATGGCGGTTTTTTATCAATTACGAATGATGACAGTTTTTATCAATTACGAGGTATGGCAGTTTTTATTAATTAGGAATTATGGCGGTTTTTATCAATTAGGAATTATGGCGGTTTTTGTTTATTTTTGCTATCAAGAATATAATCGTATTTTTTTGTAATTGTATAATGATGAATTTCAAACTTACATATGATATCACCTAACTAGGTAATTTTTTGTTCAGGTTTTGCAGAATGTTTAAAAAGCAAGTGATAACCCAACAATATAGGAGTCCGGGAACCACATTAATAACTACTGTGTTTAATTAATTGATGTTGAGGAAAAAAGCTGTAGCTATTAAATATAATACTTTGATGATATAAATTTCAAATAATTTAAAAGCAAAATACTTTCATATCAACTGTTTAACTAGTTTAAATGAACTTGTATCTTGTTCAGACACAAAAATCAATTAAAAGTGTGGATAATTATTGATATATGTACGGTATTAAAGAGTGAAGTGAAAAGAAAGAATAAAACATGATATACAAACATTTAAAGATATCAATTAGTCTCTATATTCTTACTCTGCAATATTGATTTCTTTCATAAACCTGCAGGAGGCCGATCGTGTGTTTCTCAATCTGATATAAAGAAAATCGTGACCAAGTCCAGCAGGTTTTTTGTCAGTGTTGGGTCTATCGGAAAATTTATTTACTGTAAGTTTTCTGTTAAGAACCTCTTAGCATTCACTTAGAAATTGATTATAAAAATTGATAAAATGAATATAAGATACATGTATATAACAGTATTTTATATACACATACTACAAAATACAGTTTTTTATTAGACATTTGTGACATCGCTGTTATATCACGGGCTCTTTACAAACTTGCGGAATAATGAATATTTCAAATGATATCAAGAGAAAAAAATGATTAGAAAGGGATCATTAATTTGTTACAATCCTTCAAATTGTTGTTTAATAAGTATTTTAAAGGCACCATTGCATTCAAGGGTAAACAAACAATAGCCATCATTCTTTGATGATTGCTCTTGTACTCAGTTAGGGTTATTTTAGAAGAATCATTCAATATTGCCATTTATCATGATTGTTCAAAGTGAAAAACTCGAATTGCCAGTTATTAGTTAACCAGTTTATTAGTATCTCTTTGAATGTTATTAACAACATTGAGATCAATGTTACGTTTTGCAAATAAAACATTTGTGACTAGAATAATGAAATATTAAGATATGTAACGGGCAGTATACAATCTCGAAAGTCCAATGAAACGATGCAAATTTGGAGCAGAGCAAACAAGGACCACAAAATTTGGAGGTGGGATCAGGTGCCATGGAGGAGTGAGGATCCCCTGCCAACCGGTCACACCCGCCGTTTGCTCCTTGTCAAGATCGAGAAAAAAAAAAACGGGAAAACAGTTCAGTGTATAAGTAATGGCCTAACAATTACTATGATAAACATTAGTCAGCATTTGACTCAATGATAAATTGTATTTGCTGACAAGGTCATTGTATCGACCATAGAACTTACGAAATGATGACTTCAAACGAGACTGTTGATATCCTTGTTTCATCAACTTGTTTGCCAATAGTTTGCTTCGTTTTAGAAATCGTTCATTACTTAGCGAACAGTGGTGTCGTACTTTGGTGCGTATAAATTGACAGTGCATATTTTCCAAACGAAAAATCTTTCAGGGGGTTTAATAATAATCTTGCAAATAATTTTTTTAATATATTGATAGAAGTTGCTTTTCTACTTAAAATTTCAGTGAGTACCGGGTGTCGGGTAAAAAGAAATGTCAAGTTCTAATCTGCTGACTGGAACATTGTAATCTTCCCTGTTTCGTGTATTTTATAATGAAACATTTTCTTTTGCTTCTGGAGGATTGATACTGCTAAAGTACTCATTGACAGGTACATCATTAATCCAAATTTTGAAATAGTTAAGTAGTATGGCGACGATTGAAAAGAGGTTCCCACCCTGTCTCTAAATAGAGAGATTCTTTCAATGCTTATTTTTGTTAACCTATAACAATATTTATTGCACTTTACTGAACCTCCTCTAATCTGTCCGTGTCAAAATAATGTAGAAACGTCCCATACTACAGAAGCATATTCAAGAGCTGGTCTAATAAATAGGATATATATTTTTTTTGATAATTTTTTTTTTTTTTTTTTTTTTTTTTTTTTTTTTTTTTTTTTTTTTTGTCAAGGGCAAATTTGTATTTCTTAAAGAGGTTTAATTTATTTGTACGCACTGCTTACTATATTAAAGATATTCAGAAAAACCCAAGTCTTCAGAAAAGTAAACAAAGATGACACTGGAATGAAACATAATGCACTTGACTTCTTAGAAAATATGATTTAGAAAGTCCTTTTAAATGAAATATGAAGATAACGAACAGTAAACAAGCTCATATTAAAGGGTTTTTATCACGTATCTAAATTTCTTTAAATGAAACACTATTATATTCTTGAAACATATAATTATCGTTTAATTATGAAATAATGTGGAAAATGGCCGTAATTAGACGAAAAAACGCCTGTAATATAGGGTCCTCGAAGTAAAAATCTCCACTAATTAGATAGGGGTCACATGGTACTGAAACGTCATAGGTGCCAATGGTCAATAGAACTCGTAAAGCTTATCGTAAGAAGAAATATATTGAATAGATTTTTACGCTAAATAAAAAGAATACACAGTATGGCCGGTTGAAATTTTGACATTGACTATATTCCTTTGGTTATGGACGGTCATTCTTTTAGGTATGAACGTCTAGCAGAGAGAAATAACCAGAAAATATACCGACAATTGGAGAGAGGTCACCGAAGACGAAGCCGTTGACAACCCGGGACTTCAACTAAATAGAACGAATTACTAAAGTTTAACTTCGTAAACATTTATAAATATGGGAATTTTAAATTCTCCTTCATTATTATTTTAATTAATTATAAATAAATAAATCCTATTAATATATCTTCTATCTGTTCTAGCAGTGAATATCATGTACTAGAAATCTTAAATGGCGCTGTACGCCATTACGAAGTTCACAACATTTCCACTAGATTCTGTGCGACTTTTAAAAAATGCGTGTTTGTCATTTATTTTTTTTTAAAGTATCTTTCCTTAAAATATTTTATAGGACAGAAAAAATTCGTGATCGGTCGGGTATAACGATTGTTCTGAATGGAGATAAACGCCATCGCATTTGCAGAAAAAGACCCCCCTTTCATCTGTCGACCAAGTCCAGGAAATGTGGGAAAAATTCTTCCTAAAACCTTTCTTGTGCATATTTGTGCATCATAAAGCTATAAATTATACCTTACAAGCTGTCAGTTATTCAATTATCACTTAATTATTTTCTAACAGGTTTAATAGACACAACAAATGAGCCCTTTTGTATACACAATAAGTACTTCGCTTGACCAGGATTGACACCTATGATGTCAGAGCAATGGCGCGTAGCATCGGCGATCAAAATATGCATATCAAGAAATTCAAACTTTGAATCGCTGAAACATCAAAGATATTAATTTTCTAGCAAAGATTTTTAAATATATGATTTTAACAGCATGTAAACTTTGTCACATCGAAAAATTTTGAGACGTGATAAAAACCCTTTAATAATACAAATTGGAAGCAGAGCAAGCACGGACCTCTAAAAGCGTCGGAGATGGAATAAGATGCCATGGAGGAGTAAGCATCCACTATCGACCTGTAAAACCATCCGTGTGCTCGTTGTCATAATAGGGTAAACGGAAAATCTGCATGTAATTCAGAAAATGATGGACTAATAATTAGCAAGAAAAACATCAGTTAACATTCGACCTAAAGACAAATTGTATTTGCAAACAAAGTCATTGAATCGACCATAGAATTTGCGACTATTGATATTCTTCTATCATCAACTTATTTGTCAAAAGCTTGTCTTGTTTTAGAAATTGTTTGTAAGTAGGGCATGCTCTTTCGTATCAAATCAGCTAGAAGACATAAACTCCATAAGTACAGCCTGTAGGTGATAATGGTATATTGCTGTTGACGATAGGAAAGTTGCGCAGTACAGTTAAGGTGCCAAATGGAAATATCAGCGATTTTTTTAGATAGAAAATACAATTTCTACAAGGATGGGCGGTTCTTTTTAGGACTTTACTATTATCGGACAAATGCAATGTGGATGAAAACTACATGTTGAGGACGATTAGATTTCTTATTTAGACTTGTCACGTGATGTGGCAGTCACGTGATTTTAGCAAATATACCTGAAGTATTTAGGTCATCTATAAATTCCAATATTGCAAGGGCATATCCAAGTTAAAAATCAAAGTTTAATTATTTTCAACACTCTTTGTAGTTTGTGAAAAGTGCTGCGAATCTATATAGATTCTACTATCTAATTGTTAAAATTACATTTGTTAGACCGTATGTTGAATATTTCGCTGGTCAAGTACATTAAATATAGATATAATTAATTCATTTGCAAGATTTCATCAGGTTCGCAGCACTTTTCAAATATCTTCATACTTCTTGACTTCATGTGTAAAAGCTTGACATAATTCATTAAGGGTATGCCCTTGCAATATATCGATTTATCACGACCCTTCTTTTACCTTTCAATGAATCTGCATACAAATATACGGCAGTATTGCTTGTCTAGTTAATGTACGGGAAATTTATAAATAAAATCATAAAATAGACATCGCATCCAAGTTAATGGCCTCTTATATATCTGCAAATAATATTTATTTAATTACAAAAGACAGTTTTCATTGTATAAAATATAACTAGATCCGCCTCTCACTGCATACACACTGCGTCAAATTTTACGATATGACGTCACATAGACAAGTGCATTGCGATCAGTGAATTGTTTATATATTAATATGCGGGATTTAAGCAACGACAAAAATGCATGCAATAGTAAGTATTGATGTAGTTTAAAGCTATCCAACAGTTTAAAATAGCAAATCATTTCATTTTGTGGTATTTTGAAGATCTTATATTTTTGAGTGATGTCATAGTAAGCATTTCCCGTACAAATTAGGCCCCGCCTCCTTACTGCAGCCTTAACTGTGCTGCGTGAAATCGTCACGTTTATCATAAGGTTTGTTGTTAGTTTGCCATTAATACCTTTCTCTTGTAAAACATCTAAATATGAAACAAATATGTCGGACTCTGTGGTGTCTTTTATTTTGAGTTCACTGGGATGTATCGAATCAATGTAGAAATGAAAATGAATATAATTGTTTATTGATAAAACGTCGTCGATATATCTAAATCTCAAATTGAAGGCAACAGCAAGAGACCTCTTTTTTCATGTAAAAGTTTTTGAATAAATTCATTTTCACCTGCATACAAAAATAGGTCTGCTAATAACGGGGCGCAATTAATACCCTTGACAATTCAAACAAGACTTGACCTTTCGTGATTAAGAATATTGCAAATATTTTTTAAATAAGTCAATTCCTTTGTCGGCATATTTAAGTTTAAGGAGCATACGGGTTACTTGGGCAGTATTCTCTTCCGTAAAAAGTGGCATTTAAAACAAAACTGTGATTTGCAATATCCATAATCTCAGACCCGAACCTGTATTCTTGTAGCAAAGAATCCAAATATGGACTTTCCTTGGCCATTTCAAATAGACCATTTAGAATTTTCAAAGGGATAGAGTAAAGTTTGGTGCCAATGTGATGAAGACTTAACTTTTTACTTACATAAGGCGGTAGTGAGGCATCGTGTATACTGGGTAATTGTTTTATTGTAAGACCGATCTCCATGACTACGCCTACGTCTCTGTATATTGTTAAAAAGTCCCATCAAATTCACTTTGCTACACTGTGGACTTGAAAGATTCCCAACACTATCGGCATTGTAATTGCTACCATACGGAAAGGCCGTGCCTAGTTTTCTTATCCAGTATTGTTCTCGTTGTCTAAGAAAAGATTTACTCAGTGATGGGCTATTAATATGATAGTAAATCTTTTCTAGAATTCTAACTTTCATTGAGAAAATAGAATGATGAGGTAAATTAAAATGCTTGTAAAGAAGCTGTTGGTCCCTTCGTTAGTTTGAAATCTGTGCTCCGATATTCTTTTATTAAGTGAACCCTTGGTTTCACCAATGTAAATGATCCCATAATGGGTACATTCTACTCCGAAGACAACATTAGAAGATTTACAGTTCAGATTTTCCCAAGTTTTGGTATAGAAGCTCTGTCCAGTAAGCTTGCTAGTAAATGAAGAGCTTGTATCAAAACATCACAGGTTTTACGGTTTTTGGCAGTTTTTGAATTAGAAGTCATGTGATCGGAAAAAGAATCTTCAAATATATCTCCTGTAGAAGCTTTACATTCTTTCTACTTTTTGTATGAAGAGATAATTGGAAACTAGTCTTCAAAGACTCCATAGATTTGTCAATGAGGAACTCCAGCATTCTTTTAATATCAATTTGAGAGTACTTATATTTAGAATCAGAGTGATTTTTTTACATATAAGACCAAGGTATGGTTTCAATACAAATCTGGCCCTGTAGTTTTTTAAAATATGAAATTGTTTTGAGAAACTAAAATCAATGCTCTCTGAATTGTTCAAAGTACATGTAGTGAAATCTAACAAATCGTTTTTCTTACATGACCTCCTAAATGCTCATTGTGACGTCAGGAAAGTGTGTATTTTCACGTATTTTCTTTGTAAGTTGCAGAAGACATCGATTTTCAGTGGAATTTTCTTTCGGACAATATAGACCACATGCATCCCCCACAGGGATATTAAGAAATGTGATTTCTCTTAAAGTTTTATATATATCCAGACACTGAAGTGGGGCGACCACTGTGGACACTATTTTCTTAAGGAAAATAACCCCTTTAATGAGTCATTTTGAGGCTTTTTTGCGAAAAACTTATAAATGTTACAATTTAATGACGTTATATTTCCAGACGGTGCTCCCGAAAGCCATATTCTTTTCCGAGTTATCACATTTATATATTCAACTCATAATTAAGCCAATTGCAAAACTTTTTGAAAACTTCAAATTTTTAGGACAAAACAAAGCCAAAACTATACTTTCTCCTTTGCAGATGACTAAGATGATATCAAAAGATATGAAAATTAACGAGTTCAATTTTATTGAGGAAGCAGCTGTCTGCTCTTTAATTTGTCGTGAGGTGTGATTGTATAAAGCATGGAAAATCATGCTATTGATGTTTGAAAAGTTTTGAGATTTAAAAATTTCCAAACTTTCTTTAGAGATTTTTTAAATCCACATATCATTTAAACCATTTCTTGAATATGCAATAACACAAAACGTCTGACATTTCTTTCTTCACAGCAATTAATATTTTGGTGAGGAGTAGGGATAGGGACTTGATTGATCATTTACTGGACCCTGCAATATATCTTTGTTTGTAATGATTTTTAGGAAGTTTTTGAATCCAGTATAGGTACTGTAAATCGTACTCACTCCCATTGATTGGAATGTTTCAAGTATTTAAAATGAAAGAGTAATTTTGAAAAATTCCGTCTTTTGAAAGGGAACTGTAAGTATAGGACATATTACCCGTTGTGGAATTAAAACGGATTTCTCCTAAAATACAATTGTAATAACGAGCCTTACAAATAAAAGACTATATTGTTATAAGCTTTGTCAACTGGAACAAAATATTATTTTTCATGTAGTCTTTCTAATTTACTCATCACTTTCAGTCTACCGAAAAGGGAAGGATAGATAGTTGGCATTTTATCTTTTAATTTTCTTATGCTTTATCCATTCTGACAGGTGTCAAGGTCTTCCAGCATCGTTTACAGAATACCAACCTCTTGTTCAATTTCAAATGATATTTTTTGTAACACCAATGTTATTCTGTGTAATCAAAAAGATTTTAAATCATTTAAGAATAAAGCAAATAAAAAAGGTGATAGTCCTTGTTCCCCTATTTCGCATGGAAATTTTTCAATAAAGATATCATTAACCCGCTAATAAATGTAACCGCAAAGATACTAGTACTCGTACGTGTGGCACTGTTGATCAAGCCTTACGTCTTATAGACGCGAAGTAAGAAGGTGATCCTTACTTGGTGGATTCAAATCCAATTGCAGGATTGCAATGGCTATAGGTGCCAATTACAAGTCTAAATGTGCAGCCTTCTACCGGCAATGAGTGGCGTCCCATTACAAGAGAAAAATTTTCGAAGGGAATTAACAAAAAATAAAAACATAAACAAACGAGAAAGATATAATAAACTATATTTTAAAAATCGTTTTGCATATCTTATCTACCATCGGTAAACCACAAGAGGCAAAATTGAGGAATGACAATAGAAGTATGAGCATGAACACATGTAGAATGGCCAAGAGCATAAATCCCCCCAGACTGAAATAGTTAGAAATGGTGTCCATAGGACTATCTCAGGACGTGCTTGGTTATCAGACAGGTATCTAGACAATCAGCTCTTAAAGGATATATAAAAAGTTACATGTATTAATAAAATGTTAATACTAATGGGAAACGCACATACCTCCAAAAATCTACGATGTATCTATATTTACATCTTTGATTTAGCACATTAAAAACTTGCGAAAATTAATTAAAATGGAATCAGTTTGTCAAAAGCCTGGGTTACTATTCTTTATCTAGTAGAAGAAGCAGCTCTTAAAGATATTGTCAAACATAGGTTCAACTCTCGTGGCAACAATGTACAACGTTAAAAGGATAAAAATCAATATAAGGTTATCATTTCATCAGAGTCAGACTTAGCAATGAAGTAATATCGATCTGAATCAAATAACTTCTTCTATGGAACCAGTGGAAAACATTTGTAATAACTATTTAGTAACTGTACATGAATCTGTTTTCTGTGAGGGACAGGCATTGTTCACATCTTACGAGTCAAATAAACTAAAAGTTAAAATATTGTTTTGAATAAACAGATAAATACGCAACACGCTACTAATGATTGCTCTATTGTTATCCGATCTTGTACTCAACATTTAAACCAAATGCTTGTTTCTTCATGCGTGTCCTATCGATTTTGAAAAGATCAGGGTTTTTTTTATTTTTTAAAGATCAATATGTGATTTGTTTCCACTTTACAACCTGAATTCAACTGCGCTGGACGCAGTTTTAAAAGGAAATAAAATTCATCTGCAGGTCAGGAAATGTCTACAAGAAATATTGTAACATGTACCACAACTTGTGAGTATAAAACTTTTTATCAGGTTTGGTAATATATGTCATATTTTGCCAAGAGTCAGGATTTTTGGATTATATAAGCATTTCAAAAACAAATACATATGCATATATTATTCCTATTTTTTCCAATCAAGTTAATTTGATCAGTCATTCTGCAGAGGATATCTAAATATTAGAAGGAAAATGGATTCTTCACTTCCAATTATCTATTTCATGTTTAAAATACTTGTAAGATTTAGATATTATTTCTTAATGTATTAATGTCTTTCTTTATTTCCCAATCACATCACTGTTCGTTATCTTCACTTTTAACATTAATTTAATACAAACAACCAAATCTTTTGAGATTCTTCTGGAGAAAATAACTATAGCAAGCATTATTAAATTAATCAAATCAAAGTGAAATTAAATTCAAAATTAATGCAATTCAATTTTAATTCTTTAGTGTCCCTAAGTGATTATTCATCAAATTCAAATTCAATTTTATCACTAACACCATACATAATGATACATGAAATATATAGACAGATCTCAATTCGTCGGATACATATATATATCAAAAATACATACATTCATATTTTTTCAGTTGTATTTCTTCACAATACAGAAAGAAATACAAACTAATAAATGATGTAATAATAAAAATATACATGTAATTTATGCATGGAAAACACCAGGAGATACAATTAGAGAACAGAACAACTGCAAAGACATAAATGATGCGCAGAGTTTCTTTCAAGATTTTACATTTGAATTTGCATAGGTTCTAAGAACTTAACTTCATTTTTGTATACTTTTGTATCTAATATCTAAATATATATTTTTTTCCCGTTTCTGTAAAAGCTATACATTCTGAAATACAGTGATATTCATCGGAATATAAAAAAAACCCACATATTTATAAAGTACATAGTGAATGGACAGGAGAAAAATGATAAAGATAATGAATTACACAAATTATTATACTAATGTCATACATGCTGTTATAACATGGAGTACTTTTCATGTTAGTAGACTATATATACACATTGGTTTCAATATAGAATGTATAAAATTTTAAAAAGCATTTTCTGTACTAATTTGTATTTATGTTTACATTTGCAAACAATCACGATAGTTATCGACAATTATTTTCCACAGTGCAAATACATAGCTTTTGTATGAAGGTGACACATCCGCGCTTTTTCGGAAATACTCAAGGTCACAGGTTGCCCAAATTCCGGAGAAAGTGTGGGGTTTTTTTTCATTATATAGCTTCTTGTATTTCCTTGTTTCAAATTAATTTGTTAATGTTGTGACATAAGAGTTAACATATATTTATTTTTGGAAGATTTCATTTCATTATGTTTTTGCTGTTTTACATGTTTCTATAACAATTATTTTAATTTATCTTTTTTTCCTTTAAAAAGAACATTTTCATCTGCAAGAAGAATTTTATATTTCGAAATTTAAAAGTAATTCATAAATAAAAATCAACAACTGATATGAAAAGAATGTATAGTATGGTGGGTATGCAACCTATAAAAAAGTATCTTTCCGCAAAATGGATATGTTTAGCATACGTTCTATTATGAAAGTTTTTTCTTTCTAACACTAACATATCTAGATAATAGTACTTTATTTTATTATAAATGTTTAGTAATCCGTTTAAAACAATTTCACAAAGTTAAAATTACAAATATTTTTTAACCCCATCGCGGTCATTTACGTCAGATTCACGATGGAGGCAAAAAAAAAATCCTTATTTTCGCACAATTATTTCACTGCACCCATTTAGAAACATATCAGTATATGTGAACGTTTTGAAATCAAATTTCAAAAATAAGCATATTCCTTAATGATAGATTAACTATTATTTAAGTATGTTAAGATGATGAATTTAGATCATTTGCTTGTCAGAAGAAAAAAAACAGCTTAACAATTTTTTTTATCATTAAAAACAACCTGCACGGGGTAACCGCTGCTTATAAAAGTTTAGCGAAATTGACTAGCTCCGTAGATGTTAAGACGTGGATTTTGATTCTCATTCATCCTATAGGCAATGTTTTTGAATTGAGAAATATCATTGTACGAGGGTTGTCCTAGAAAAACGCGAACATTTTCAATTTTTTGTCTCACTAATATTATAAAATTTAAAATTAACATGCGCCATAATTAACATCTTTAAAATACTATTTCGAAATTTCAGTAAAATATCTTTATAACTAATATGTTTCTCTCTCTCAAACAAATCTTGAGAAAAAGCTGTTGGCGCACAACTGACGACGTCAAAACGTAGCTCGTGAAATTTCTGAATTTGTTCAGGAATCGCATATCTTTAAAAATTGTCTGAAGCATGAATTCGGCGTTGTATTTGATTTTTCTCTTAGTTAATGATTTATCCGTATCACACACTAAAAGAACTACCAAATGAATTAATTTAATTCTTTTAAAAGACAATTTCTCAACCCCAATCATAAAAAAACACTGGTCGAATAGCTAAAATATGGAATCCGGATTGGGTCAAGTAGTTTGCTATCGCACTATCGAGCATCGAATGTTGTGTCGATGCCGCGATGACTCGATGGTCCGATGACGATGTAGCAAAGGTGCGACAACGATGACGCGATTCAGCGATAGTTTGATAACGATGGTGCGATACAAAGATGAAGTGATAGTGAGTATCACTTCATCATCATTGTACCATAGCTCCATTCTCATTGCACCATCGCGTCATCAATATCGTACCATCGCGACATCGTGCTATCGCTTGATCGTGCCATCGCACCATAACTTTTGCATTGCAACTTTATGGCTCAATCCGGATTCCGTATTAAAAGGCGGTTTTCTAGTGTAACATCCAGTCCGGTCACAGTAGCCTAGTGGAAGGCCGTTCGCTTCGTGATCGGGAGGCCCGGGATCGATTCTCGTTCGCCGCGCCGCGTCAAACCTAAGACGTAAACATAGGTAGTGATTGTTCAAGCGCCAGGCACTAGAAGTGACTGTCTCGGGTCTTTCGGATGAGAATTTAAAAACCGAGGTCCCGTGTCACGAGAGGCGTTGGCATGATAAAGAACCCTCACTGCTCAAAGGCCCTGAGTGCCGAGTAAAAGTCTAAATTTGAAGCCCTTCACGGGTACATCACGTATCTATGAGTGAAAAATTCTCGAATGGGGCGTAAAACAATACATGTATAGAACCAATCATTCAATCCAGCTCCCTACTTTTCAGTTTGTCGTCATTTTTTTGGTCTACCAAACGCCCCTTCTATCGTATAAACTGTTTTTGTGTAATTTCTTCGTTTCCAGCTCTTTTTCCGTATGTGCAGAGACATATCCTGTTCAACAAAGTACTGCATGATATTTTGGTGCACCGCATTATTGTTCGCCGTTGCCATTTCTGACAATGTCGTACGAAAAGTGCATTTAACGTCTTATTTTTGTCATTTATGATGTCAAATGAATGAATTTATACACATTAGTAATCCAGATCATGGAAATTTTATGGATAAAATTTTGTCATGTTATATTTCCGAAGACCCTGGTAATACAGAAAACATCTCTGGCAATGCTACTTTTAAAAGTAAAAAAAATGTGATGCGTCGACTAACCCCTTTAATTGTTGTTTTCACGTGCAGATGACATTACAACCTCATAATATTTTGTCGAATTAGTGAAAATTTCATTTCCTAACAATGTGTCAAAAATGAATAATTTTGGTAAAGAATTGTCCCAGTGAAACGCAAAAATTTTGAACATATATAACAACTATCTGTGTAAGGACTTTATCTGGATCCAATTTAAAACATAATTTCAATCCCTTGAATCCACTTTTCGGTCGACGATATGTTTGGCCATTTTTTTTCACTTCATAATTTATCAAATTGCTATATCATCCTTGGATTATAATGACTTTTTCAAAAAACTAGTATTAATTGTAACGGGGACCGTTACAGATGTTCCCCAAACGCTCCCCAACTTCCTTTTGGTGTCTTATTCCCTGTAAGCTTCATTAAATAAGGCAATCAAGTATATTGGGTTTTTTTTACGCATTACACACGCGCGCACAGGCATGCATGTACAAAATGACCATGTCAACTTGTCTACACTTTTAATACATCTTTATATTCAAATTTCATTAAAAGAAAAAAAAAATCGGCTATATTAAGTATATCTGTCATTTTACGCATTGCATGCGCGCGCACGTGCATGCATGTCCACGATGACCGTGTCATCTCGTCAACACTATAAATATATCTACATATTTCGGGTATCAATTCATTTCATCAAAAAGTATAAAAGTTACAGCTATATCAAGTATATTGGTCATTTTAGCATTGCATGCGCGCGCACGTGCATGCCTATGCATGTTGACAATGTCGTCTTGTCTGCATTTATAATATGTCTATATATTCTGAGTATCAAAGCATAACATCAAAAAATGTAAAAGTTATGGCTATATCAAGTATATTGGTGATTTTACTCATTGCACGCGCACGCACGTGCATGCAAATGCATGCATGTGCGCGCTGATCATGTCATCTCGTCTACACTTCTAATATATACTTATATTCTGAGTTTCAAAGCAATTCATCTAAAAATATACAAGTTAAGTCTATATCATTCGTATAGGTTATTTCAATCATTGCGCATGCGCACACGTGCATGAATGTGCATTTTGACCATGTCGTCTTGTCTACACTATTAATATATCCTGATATCCTGAGTATCAAAGCATTTCATCAAAAGAGTTGAAAGTTATGGCTATATCAAGTATATTTGTCATTTTACTCATTGCACGCGCACGCGCGTGCACACACGTGCATGCATGTGTGCGCTGATCAAGTCTTCTTGTCTACACTTCTAATATATATTTATATTCTGAGTGTCAAAGCAATTCATCAAAAAATGTACAAGTTAAGTCTATATCAATTGTATTGGTTATTTTAATCAATGCGCATGCGCGCACGTGCATGCATGTGCATTCTGACCATGTCATCTTGTCTACACTATTAATATATTCTTATATTCTGAGTATCAAAGTATTTCATCAAAAGATATAAAAGTTATGGCAATATCAAGTATATTGGTCATTTTACTCATTGCACGCGCACGCACGTGCATGCACGTGCGTGCAAAATGACCTTCGTTCCGCAAATCTACATTACATTCCTATTAACCCTAAAAAGGTTTCAACTCAATCGGATGTATAGTTTCGGAGATCACTCACGGACAAAAAAGTACCCAGGAAGAAAAATAATAATAACTAGATGAGATCTCGTTGCGAGCAACGAGTAGGTCTTCCGTCCGATTTTTCGATAAGATGAGATATGATTTTGACTATGATCTTTGTTAAAAGATAATAATATATAGACTTCCCTATCTAGATTTCCTTCTTTTGATTTATATAACATGATCAAAAAGCTATAAATGATATGCTTTTGGCCCCTCTGAGCAGCTAGTTTGAGGGGTCAGCCCCTTTTTCTTCATATCAAATGAAAGGTCTTGTGATTTTGAAGACTTTTTGTTCAGCAACTATTCAGAGATTTCTTTTCGTTGTGGAGATATACTGAATGGAAATATTTAGGGGCCACCCCTCCAAGTCCTTAATGGGGATGTTTGACAAAAATTGAAAGGGTACATATTGTTTAGATCATTATTCTGACCATCTTTTGTTCAGTATTGCTTTTCAAAATATTCTCCCTTTTCGAGATATAAAGCGTCAAAGATTTAGCATTCTGGCCCCTTGTGACCCCTTATTACGTAACATATGATCGGAATTTTATCATATATTGTTGTAAATCGTTAAGATAAGCATCTTTGCTTCAGTAATGTATTACAAATTATTGATCGTTAAAGAGTTAACAATGAAAGACTTTTGGCCCCTCTGAGCCCCTAATTTGAGGGGTCAGCCCCTTTTTCTTGATATCAAATGAAAGGTCTTGTGATTTTGAAGACTTTTTGTTCAACAACTATTCAGAGATTTCTTTTCGTTGTGGAGATATACTGAATGGAAATATTTAGGGGCCACCCCTCCAAGTCCTTAATGGGGCTGTTTGACAAAAATTGAAAGGGTACATATTGTTTAGAACATTATTCTGACCATGTTTTGTTCAGTATTGCTTATCAAAATATTCTCCCTTTTCGAGATATAAAGCGTCAAAGATTTAGCATTCTGGCCCCTTGTGACCCCTTATTACGTAACATATGATCGGAATTTTATCATATATTGTTGTAAATCGTTAAGATAAGCATCTTTGCTTCAGTAATGTATTACAAATTATTGATCGTTAAAGAGTTAACAATGAAAGACTTTTGGCCCCTCTGAGCCCCTAATTTGAGGGGTCAGCCCCTTGTTCTTGATATCAAATGAAAGGTCTTGTGATTTTGAAGACTTTTTGTTCAACAACTATTCAGAGATTTCTTTTCGTTGTGGAGATATACTGAATGGAAATATTTAGGGGCCACCCCTCCAAGTCCTTAATGGGGATGTTTGACAAAAATTGAAAGGGTACATATTGTTTAGATCATTATTCTGACCATCTTTTGTTCAGTATTGCTTATCAAAATATTCTCCCTTTTCGAGATATAAAGCGTCAAAGATTTAGAATTCTGGCCCCTTGTGACCCCTTATTACGTAACATATGATCGGAATTTTATCATATATTGTTGTAAATCGTTAAGATAAGCATCTTTGCTTCAGTAATGTATTACAAATTATTGATCGTTAAAGAGTTAACAATGAAAGACTTTTGGCCCCTCTGAGCCCCTAATTTGAGGGGTCAGCCCCTTGTTCTTGATATCAAATGAAAGGTCTTGTGATTTTGAAGACTTTTTGTTCAACAACTATTCAGAGATTTCTTTTCGTTGTGGAGATATACTGAATGGAAATATTTAGGGGCCACCCCTCCAAGTCCTTAATGGGGCTGTTTGACAAAAATTGAAAGGGTACATATTGTTTAGAACATTATTCTGACCATCTTTTGTTCAGTATTGCTTATCAAAATATTCCCCCTTTTCGAGATATAAAGCGTCAAAGATTTAGCATTCTGGCCCCTTGTGACCCCTTATTACGTAACATATGATCGGAATTTTATCATATATTGTTGTAAATCGTTAAGATAAGCATCTTTGCTTCAGTAATGTATTACAAATTATTGATCGTTAAAGAGTTAACAATGAAAGACTTTTGGCCCCTCTGAGCCCCTAATTTGAGGGGTCAGCCCCTTTTTCTTGATATCTAATGAAAGGTTGTATCATTTTGCACAACTTTCCTTCTATATGTTTTAACAAATTCTTAACATGTATGATGATATGAAAGAAAAGGTTTAAAATTTTGTGAGATGTTTCTGAGACATTTTTTGAGCCCTACCGAGCTTCGGCGCCTTTTGCGCTAGAGAGATTTGGACACCTGACTGCAAATCTACAAACCTTCCCCAACCTGCACTGAAAATCTTGACTCAATATCTTAAGTCGTTTCGGAGGAGTTTCCAGGACAAGCCGACCCTCTGAAAATCAGAAAATCCTAAATATCTCGAGATGGAAAGTGACGTCATCAACGAAAAAAATTTCCAATAAGGTTCAGATCAATACCTATCAGATCTGAAAGTTTCATGAAAATCGGCCAAGACGTTACCGAGAACTTGCGTGCACAAAATCGGTAAGAATAATAATAATAATAACTAGAGCAAAGCTCGTTGCAAAGCAACGAGTGGGTCTTCCTTCTTAGCGATTAGCTTGTTAGTTGACGTCGTAATAAAAAGATAAATATTTGTTTAATTTCCACCTAAAGGTTACATGTTTCTGTTTAGATTGTCAACTTTGCTAGCATTCTCTTTCTTCTTTGACCCAAATATCAGGAGACCTCATCTCCGGAACTCTGAATCTGGAGTGAGCATGAGGATATATAATTCTGAATAACTGTGCTCTCTCCAACAGTACTCTTGAAATTGTATCCAAAACACTAATACTCCCAGACCCTCATTTCTTGAATTTTGACTTTTGATTTTTAATTTCTAGACTTTTTCTATTCATCTAACATCTTTGATGCAATCATGTTAGTAACACGTGTCATACTACAGAATCATCAGTGTTTTGCTACATCACTGTCATAATAATTGCTTGACAAAACATTTACTCAGCATAGCTACATAGTAAGTAATCCATATGTGTTACTGATTGAGGATATCCATTCTTTGACAATCAGTAAGTAGAAAAATACTCTTACAAGAAATGCACAGGGATGATTTCAGTAAGACATGGTGTCACTTGTGGAAAATTTTAACATAACCTCTCTTTTAGCCTTTAACTTAAAAGTTAAACTTCATTATCTCAAAAACCGATATCTAAATACATGTACCATTTATATGGCGAAGTGAGCTGGTACTCCCAACCCCTTATTCTTTAAGTCTTTTACCCTGCATGGTTATCTGGAGTCATTGGATATCTTGATGTTTAATCTTGGTCCAGTTGAAATTGAGAAAAAAATGGTTTTACTGTACTTCTTGCGTTCATTTATTTGTTTTACAAGGGGGGAAAAAGACACATATATTTAAATTTTTGTAACATGTTAAAATAATCTTTTACATGCACAAGTATATTACACATATATTCAAGTAAATTTTTTTAATAATAATTCATTAAAAATATTTGAATCCATTGAAGTTGATTGCAGTAGATATAATGTGAATTATGAGCCTAAGACACAACAAGCAAATTTATGGAACAGTGGTCTCATTCTGTCATTTGTCAACTGAAAAAGTTTGATGATAATAGGCTTGAAACTGTTCAAAATATGCCTCTAAATCATTTTGAAAAAGAATGGCTGCAAATTTAAAAAGTAGGTAACCATGAACTACTTTTGAGTCAACATGATATGACGTCCTTTGATGCATCAACTGACAAGATTTGATGATCCTAGTCCTTATAGTAAGCAAACTATCAACATTTTAATAAATGTAATTTTTGGTCAACTTTGAAGTGACCTTGAGACCAAGCCCTTTGTCCCAGGGCGATTCCCCATGCAAATTTAAATCTACAATATATCCTCATCCTTTTGTGAAAGTTTGGTGATAATCTGCCCAGTGGTTCTTGAGAGGACGATTTTTTAGCAACCAGTTCTTTTGGTTTTATTTACCTAATTATCTCCCCTTGTTTACGGGTCACAACCCTAAGTTTACTAAAAACGGGAGCCCTTGGGCCATGGATACACTATGACAAATTTGACAATAATTGGCCAAGGGGTTCTTGAGTTATGGCCCATATTCTAACAGAGGCCCATGGGTCACAACGCTCACCTGAGTTTCTTTGGCCCTGCTGTTCTTCACCAGACCCTCCCTCCCTTGTAATACTTATTGAGGCCCCACCCTACCCCCAGGGGCCATGATTTAAAAAATTAGAATCTACACTACCCCAGGATGCTTCCACATATGTTTCAGTTTTTCTGGCCCAGTGGTTCTTGAGAAGAAGATTTTTGAAGATTTTGCCTGTATTTCAATGTAAAACTTTAATTCCCTATTGTGGCCCCGCCCTACCCCCGGGGGCCATGATTTGAAGAATTTAGAATCTACACTACTACAGGATGATTCCACATAAGTTCCAGTTTTTCTGGCCCAGTGGTTCTTGAGAAGAAGATTTTTGAAGATTTTGCCTATATATTTTAAACTTTGATTCCCTATTGTGGCCCCGCCCTACCCCCGGGGGCCATGATTTGAAGAGAATCTACACTACCCCAGGATGCTTCCACATAAGTTTCAGCTTTTCTGGCCCACTGGTTCTTGAGAAGAAGATTTTTAAAGATTTTGCCTATATATTTCAATGTAAAACTTTGATTCCCTATTGTGGCCCCGCCCTACCCCCGGAGGCCATGATTTGAAGAATTTTGAATCTACACTACCCCAGGATGCTTCCATATAACTTTCAGCTTTTCTGGCCCTGTGGTTCTTGAGAAGATTTTTTTAATGACCCCACCCTATTTTTGTCTTCTCTTGATTATCTCCCCTTGTAAAGGGGGTTGGTCCTTCATTTTAACAATTTAAACTCCCCTTCACCCAAGGATGCTGTGTACCAACTTTGGTTAAATTTGGCTCAGTGGTTCTTGAGAAGAAGATGAAAATATGAAAAGTTTACAGACGGACGGACAGACAGACGGTCAGACGACGGACAACTTGTGATCAGAAAAGCTCACTTAAGCTTTCAGCTCAGGTGAGCTAAAAAGTTTACATACATCAAACAAATGGCCATAGCATTAGCTCTTTGAGCCTTTGGCTCACAAGAGCTAACAAGAGGCCCATGGGCCACATTGCTCACCTGAGCACATTGGTTAGGCAAAAGCACAAATCAGTTCAGATTGGGGGAGGGGGGGGGCTTGAATTTTAAACTACCTTCAATGCCAATTTAACAAATGGCTTTGTTGTACTTGAAAAGCTTTAAAAAAAATTTCCCATATATTCCTTTGTAAAAATTTGATCCCCCATTGTGGCTCCTCCCTATCCCATGGGTCATCATTTGAACAAACTTGAATCTACACTATCTGAGGATGCTTCCATATCAATACGACTAAACATAGTTTTCTGTTCTTGAGAATATTTTTTTCTATATGTTCTTATGTAAAACTTTGGGTCCCACCCTACCCCTGCAAAGACAGATCCAGGGCCAGCGCACTGGGCATGTTCCCCCAGTTTGAATTTTTTTTATGTAGAACTTATATGTCCATTATCCTAAAATCAAGGAAAAACATCTTTTCTTTGTCAGCTTCCCAGACCCCCACCAAGGCCTTGCTCTAGACCCACTGGGGGCTTCAATGGAGCCCCCAGACCCACTGCCTCTACCCCCCCCCCCCCCCGTTACGAAATTCCTGGATCCGCCACTGCCCCGGGGGTCATCATTTGAACAAAATTGAATTTACACTACCTGAGGATGCTTCTATATCAATATGACTAAACATGATTTTCAGTTCTTGAGAAGAAGATATTTTCCTATATGTTCCTATGTAATTTTCAATCCCCCATTGGGCCCCACCCTACCCCTGGGGGTCATCATTTGAACAAAATTGAATTTACACTACCTGAGGATGCTTCCATATCAAAATGACTTATCATGGCTTTGCACTTCTTCAGAAGAAGATATTTTCCTATATATTTCTATTTAAGACTTTGATCCTCCATTGTGGCCCAACCCTACCCCCCCGGGGGTCATGATTTGAACAAAATAGAATCTACACTACCTGAGGATGCTTCCACATAAATATGACCAATCAGGGCTTTGCCGTTCCTGAGAAGAAGATTTTTTTAAAATATTTCCTTTATATTTCAATGTAAAACTTTGATCCTCCATTGTGGCCCCGCCCTACCGCCGGGGGGTCATGATTTGAACAAACTTGAATCTACACTACCTGAGGATGCTTCCATATAAATATGACTCATCATGGCTTTGCTGTTCTTGAGAAGATGATTTTTTTTAAGATATTTCCTTTATATTTCAATGTAAAACTTTGATCCTCCATTGTGGCCCCGCCCTACCCGGGGGTCATGATTTGAACAAACTTGAATCTACACTACCTGACAATGCTTCCACATAAATATGACTCATCTTGGCTTTGCTGTTCTTGAGAAGAAGATTTTTAAAGATACTTCCTATATATTGCTATGAAAAACTTTGATGCTCCATTGTGGCCCCACCCTACCCCCCAGGGGTCATGATTTGAACAAACTTGAATCTACACTACCTGAGGATGCTTCCATATAAATATGACTCATCATGGCTTTGCTGTTCTTGAGAAGAAGATTTTTAAAGCTTTTTCCTATATATTTCTATGTAAAACTTTGATCCTCCATTGTGGCCCCGCCCTACCCCCGGGGGTCATGATTTGAACAAACTTGAATCTACACTACCTGAGGATGCTTCCATATAAATATGACTCATCATGGCTTTGCTGCTCTTGAGAAGAAGACTTTTAAATGTTTTTCCTATATATTTCTATGTAAAACTTTGATCCTCCATTGTGGCCCCGCCCTACCCCCGGGGGTCATGGTTTGAACAAATTTGAATCTACACTACCTGAGGATGCTTCCACATGAGTTTCATCTTTCCTGGCCCTGTGGTTCTTGAGAAGAAGATGTTTAAAAGATGCTATTTATTTTTCACCAATTCTCTATTATCTCCCCTTGAAAGAGGGCGTAGCCCTTCATTTGAACAAACTTGAATCCCCTTCACCCACGAATGCTTTGTGGCAAGTTTGGTTGAAATTGGCCCAGTGGTTCTGGAGAAGAAGATGAAATTGTGAAAAGGTTTACAACGCCGATGACAACGCCAACGACAGACAACGGACAAATTTCGATTAGAAAAGCTCACCTGAGCCGAAGGCTCAGGTGAGCTAAAAAGATAAAAAGAATTATGTATCTTAGAGTTGTCTATTTGTAATCAAAGTTATATTGAAATCAGACCAATTTCTTGAAATAAAAAATTGCACTGTTGTAGTGCAAAAAAATTAATGATATTTTACATGTTGCTACAATATTCAAGAGAGGGCATGTTGCAAAATTTTGAATTAAATTAGAGGGGTTATGACTGTTTCATCACTAATTATAGATGATCAATGCGAAAACACAAAGTTGAGAATTGCAATGTCATTGAAAGTCTTGGAGAGCACCGTGCTATTAAAAAATTATTTCTTCAGACAGGAAAATACCCAAAAGAGACTAAAATGTTTTAAGATGCTTCAGGGATTGCCTATACATATCTATGACAAAAGTGTTCAAATAGTAGTAGCTTTGTTAATGGAAGGATTAACATTTTTGATGACCCAGTCCATGCGATATCCCAGTACACCGCTTAATGCATGGATGTTGCGCCTATGGATTTTGCATTGTTTCCATACCTATTGCTTTACTGTGTAGACATAGATTTTAAGAGCTCACTAATATTTGATATGCAACAATAGAAAAAAGTAACATGACTTGCTAGAGTTATTCAATTTTAAAGTAGAGAAAAGACATGTAAATGCTAGAAATGAAAGGTATTTATAGCTGTGAAAAGCTCAGCAGGTTTGGAATCAGGTTGTCACATCACCTAACATCAAAAAACATCAAATATTGCTTGCTCCGTGAATTCTTTGACTGCACAGTAAAAAATCGCATATTTTCAAAATTTTAGTAAATGGACCTGATTTTTTACATACTAATAAACAGATAAACAAAATATAAGAATTTAATCAGATAAATGTCATTTTTCAAAGTGCACAGTAAATTTTTCTTAAATCAATGTGTCCGCAAACTTTTCTAACAATCCTCATTCATGTACATGCCCTTAGCACTGAAGTCATTTGAAATATGCACATATGTTAACATTTGTTGTTGTATATGCCAAAATAGCAGTTCTCTCTAAATTATTTTGTAAAAATACATATATTACAAGTTTTTAATGTATTAAGGCCTGATGTGTCCATAATCCTAGATGGAAGGACTTTTATCCTTGTGTGACTGTTTAAATTTCACTATGCTGCTTATTCTTCGTCATCTCCAAACAGATGCTCTTCTGGCAAATATGGTCATGCTTGGTATCAAATTTCAGTTATCAGATGGCAGTCACACCTATCCAAAAGAAATTGAAATTTCTCATTTAAAATAAAAACAAAAACTGTACAACTTATAAATGATAAAAAATTAACGATGTTAATTTTACTCGGACAGCTAAGTCGAACAGTCAGATGCTTTAGTCAAATGAAAGTCGAGTACTCGTTGAAATTGAAATTAATTTTTCATGTCATTTTCCTTTTTGTCTTTCAGAGACCGCTAGCCTGTACAATATTTAAACTACATTATAACCATTATATAACAAATTATTGAATCATTAACATTTACGTAGTAATAAATATATGTATCAAATGTATTTGATTTCAAATATAATATTTACTGCCAGTGTTTTTTTTTCAGTACTTTGGGACTGGGGGCTGGGGCCCTCAGAATTGGGAATTTCAGCATCAATTAGGCTAAATTGGGAATCTCCCAGAAAGCCCAATCACTTAAAAAGCATTGTCAAAAAGCTTTGTTTTTGTCTTTGTATTACTTTAACAAACAATTGTTATAATTAATCAAGACTATTCTTGGTATGGATTATCTAATTACTTGCATCAAGAACAATAGTGGTATGAATTATCTAATTATGAAGAAATCCAACTTGGCTGAGGTGGCAGAGGATAGTTTTTTTTAATGCCAAACATGTGCCGAGGGGGTACACATATACATGCGATCCATAAAAACATGTACATGGGGACAGTTTTTCAGGGGCTAATTAATTACACTTCATATGCCCATGGCTCACAAATTATGTCAACAAATTACATGTAATTTGCCTAGTAGAGTGCACATGTACCAAAAATGCACCTGGGGTCTCCCCAAATTTTGGCTTGTTTTTCCAAGATTTGGGCCTCAGTCGCACCCATCCAACCCACTCCCAGGCCCAAGCGAGCAGGATAAAACACCCAGTAGTCTGTAAATCAATGCATGCCCTAATGAAAATTCACCAATTGATATGGGGCCATTCACCTTCCCTCTGAGATACACACCTTCTTCTAAGGCCTACTGCTTTTCAGCTGAATTTCCTCTGCAACTGACCACGTGTCTTAGGTTCGCATTTACAACTCTGTATATGATAAGCATCATAGTGACACCTACATGTTGCACATTAATTTTTTCAGCAAGCACTCTGCTACACTGCAAATGTGTCCCATAATTATTCGAATCATTTTTCTACATAAAATATCACATCAAACAGGGGATATCTCAAATTTTTAAGAAATTTGACTGGGTCTTTAGTACAAAACTATCCCCTGCCACCTTTAACTTTCAAAGTTTGCTTTTTAATTAAAATAACTTTCCATATTTAGAAAGTGCAATCAATTCTGAGTAAAAATATACTAAATATGTCTTATTTCAATGAAAAATAAAAAAGTTAGAGGCAAATATGTGACCCCACCAATTGTCGGTCAACTACCTTAACTCCATATTCTTTGTGTTACTTCAAAAATGACCAACTCCTACAATTCAAAAGAATCTATTTCTTATCAAAACAGTGTTTAATGGTAACTTTGATCAATTTCAAATGCAGCTACATATAAAAAATTCAATAAGAATTGCATGCCTTGATGAAATGTACTCACATGAAACACATACTCTCCTATTTTTGATGTTTTGAGAAATCCCATTTTACCTCTTAATTGCTTGAATTTATACATCTATAGCTTGTTTGCAAAAAGAAAACCTAATCTATTTTTCAGGATATTTATTGTAATATACAAAAACCCCTCTTCCATCAAAGGTTCAAGAAGAAGTATCCTGGAAATTGCAGTTATCTACCCTACCCCTCCAACCATTACCTGATTCTATAGAAAATATACTGTGGAAATCTGATTTTACTGACTGTCCTTTTTCTGAGTATATTTCCATTCAATTTCAATGTATCTGAGTGATCAAATACATGCATTTGATTCCCCTGAATATTTAAAGTGATCATCCTGTCCTTACTTGGCATTTGTGAGTAAATTTCAGGTGTTTAGTAGAATCCAATAATTACATGAAAATGTACATATTTCTGATATTTTGTTCATTAAATATGCAAAAAGACCTGTTTTGTTATAATTTAAAGAAAAATATATAATCTATATGAAAATAATGAAAAGTTTAAGTTCTATCACATTATAGAAGACAAATGAGGGGGAAAATGAAGGGGAGGGGGTATTTTTGAGCCCCTTTAATTTTAATTAATACTAAGTGATTGCATCAAAATTTGATAAAATATATGTGACAGTGCCCAAACTATTATTTTCAAACAAATAAATTTTTTTCAGACAAAAATTGCCTTACTCTGTTAAGATTTGTTATGCTGATGCTTCAAACTCTTTGAAAATGTGTACTGGGAAAGGTTTACCCCCCTTGTGTTTAGGTCTCTCTACCTAAATGAATAAGAGTCAAATAAAAGAAATATGGTGAGTTTTGAAAATGGCATACATCAATAAACTTATTTAGAGAAGAATTAGACTAAATTACATAAGCATCATAGTGACACCTACATGTTGCACATCATTTTTTTCAGCAAGCACTCTGCTACACTGCAAATGTGTCCCATAATTATTCGAATCATTTTTCTACATAAAATATCACATCAAACAGGGGATTCTCAATTCTTTAAGAAATTTGACTGGGTCTTTAGTACAAAACTTATCCCCTGCCACCTGAACATTAAAACCTGCTTGAACTTCACTAAAAAACATGCAATAAACAAACTGAATTTGATCACATATTTTGTAAGTTTTTCTTTAGGAAAACTTCCATTACATTTTGGGAAAATACAGGCATATCGCCCTAAAAAAATCACTGACTGCACATTTTATCTATATACAGAACATCAAATGCTCCTATTTATCCTTTCTTTTCCTGCTGCTAGTACATGTACCCGTTAATGATTTCTTACCTGAAGCCATTTGAATGTGTCTTGTCAGGGACCCGTGATTGTTAAACAATAAAAGTTAAGTGTAACTCTTATAGAAACAAAATTTTAATTATGAGATTTTTGCAATCAATCAATACAATTTAAAAATGATTGATATTAATATCAGAAAGAAACACCTTTGAATTATGCTCATAATCATTCCCCAATTTACATGTATTTATAAAGTTTTATTATTCTTCATTAATTGGTAGTTGCATTATATGAGATCTTACGAAATTGCAGGTTGAAACTTTACAATTTGGATCCGATGTCTTTTAAAGTATGCCAATGCATGTTTGTCGAACAACAAAATTCCTTTGAACAATTAACAAAGACTGGTTAAGCCTTTCCCTGAGTTTGAACACTGATACGTTAATAAATGAACTGAGCAGATCCAATTTTTTTTTACACTGAATTTAAGAGTAGCAAATTTTAAACGAACAACCGACTTAACAAATTTTAGTCGATAGTCAATATGATTGAACGATAGTCGAGTACTCGAATATTCATTGACATCCCTAATGAAACCATCAAACAGAGTTCAAAGATACTGTCACATTTTCCGTGTATTATTTGTAAAAAGTACTCTATTAAATAGATGTTTACATGCAGTCAATTTTGAGGATGTAATTAAAAAATATAATATATATAGGGATTAATAAGGAGTTTTTTTTTTCATGATTTCATATAAAGGAAATGCACGTTACTTGTACATGTAAAAAATTGATTAGGGATGGCAATGGTCAACTGGGTAACCATCTAATCATTCAGAATGTAGTAACTGGTTTAGTATGGGATGACAGGTTATGATTTTCATAACCGGTTAGTCGGTATTTTTTGTATAATATGTACTTTTTAAATAATATACCAGTATACATATTTTTTTTAAAAAAATTACCACTTAGATCATGTAGATAGCTTGTGTAAAACTAGTATCATTCAAGCAGATGCTCGACTGTCTCCATAAACTCCTGCTCGTTGGCGTTTACGGACACAGACAAGCATCTGCTTGAACGAGATTAGTTTAAAACTGAAAAGTTGCAATCGACTAATTAAATTATTCACAATATACAGCCACTGTGAAAACAAATCCCCATTATTTTGTCATTACAGTAAAACATGCTTATAAGTGACAGGGACAAATAATTTTGATTCATTATAAATGTATTCATTTTTCAGTTTAGTTTTCAATATGTTTTAAAACCACACGGAATGAAAATCACTTCACTATACGCTTCAATTCCTAATTTAAGTCTGTTCGCAGTAAGCGTGTTTTACTGTATAACCCAAATACCACTCTAAGTTTACATACCCCAATCAAAAAAAATTCTATTTTCTAATTTCAAGAACTAATTTTTTACTAAACAATGTTTTACATGGTAATTAATCTAGTTCATTATCTGTAATGGTAGCCTAGTTGTAGGGCATTCATTTTGTAATCAGGAGGCTTGATTCTCATTTGCTGTGTCAAACCTAAGACATAAACATATAGGTAGTGAAGGTTCCTTCACCAAGCGCCAAGCATTAGAATGAAAGTCAAAGGTTTTTCAGATGAGACCTTAAAAACCTCACAGTAGATGTTGGGACAATAAAGAACCCTCACTGCTCAATGGGCCTTTAATTAGTGCCAAGTATTAAGGTCTATGTTTGAAGCCCTTCACCAGTATGTGGTAATGTCTCTATACGAAAGAAAAATACTCAAGAAAGATGTAAAACAACAAACAATCAATCAAAGTGTCAGTAAGAAGCTGATCCTTACGTCGCAGGTTCGAATCCCACAGCTGGATGTGGAGATAGGTTCCTCGGATGAAACCGTATGAACCGAGGTTCTGTGTCACAGAAGGTGCTGGCACGAAAAAGATCCCTCACTTCCCAAAGGCCATAAGTGTCAAGTACAGGTCTATATTTGCAGGCCTCCACCAGCAAGTGGTGGCATAATAATATGACTAAAAAAAATTTGAAGGGGCAATAAACAAAACACAAACCAATCCTGCAGTCTTATCACAGAAATAATTCAAACTTTTATGTATAAATATATTTCCAAATTTCTTTTGCAATTTAACTGAGTGACATTTTTGAGATTTTCCAATAATAATACACATTTACTAACTGGGTTCGAGGGCAACATGTGTTTTGTCGGACACAAGAACCAAACTGTTTGCCTGAGGCCATTAGGCCGAAGGGAAACAGTTTGGTTCAAGGGGTCAGCAAATTGCATATTACCCCGAGAACACGCCCTAATAAATGTTTTGTTATATCTTTTATTTTCTTTTCTTGCTTGACATATGCATACATATATTTTGTACTGGCTTCCGTGATGTAAATTTCCTTTACCAGCACTGAGGTAAAACTCTGTCAATTCCGTAACTTTCGAACACCAACGAATGCAAATGAGATTTAACTAATCCCGCGGATACTGTAATATGTAAGCAGTCCAATGATCTCATCGACAGGTTCAATATCTCACTTTGCGGTTCAACATAGATTTTTTTATGATTGCTCATAAAACGTTAGAAATGTTAGACATTTTATGTGTACACTGGTATAGATTTATATAGAAACAAATTTTTAAAGGTATAACAAATTATAATATTAATTAAGGCCCTAGTTATAACTGCTATTCATACTTGTTGAAGAATATATAACAATAATTATCATGGTTATACATGCAGTATGTTAGATAGTGTATTGTTGAATTCTTGCATTTTTTTGTTTCAATAAAAAAAAAGTCTTGGTGAAATTACATGCTCTCATGCATTTAAATATAAGTTAAAGCAATGGGGATTTGACAATGTCATGTCAGGGCTAACAGACAGAGACTGAACCATTAAATAGATAACATACATCAGTGTTTGTGCGTACATTTATACATTTGCTGGCATATACATGTAAACATCAGTGCTGTAAGCAGCTGTTAAATTTTAGATAAGAAAAATTCTAACCTTCATTTCTAAGGTCCACGCCAATCATATATTAAAATGTCACCGTGAACTCTTTCATCACTCGCTACATTTATCACAGAAAACTCCGACACAAGACTGTTCATCGCTGTTAATGTGATCGTCAGAATTTCCTCGTAAACAATTTGCGCAAGAATATATATATCCCTTTAAAACTAATGCTCCCTGTACGCAACCAAGGATTTATGTGCTTCGTAGATGTGGATTAAATGTGCATGTCTACATACGGCTCGTACGTTAAGAAAATGTACAACTGTCAACTTAACATATTTTCTTCTCATTTTCTGTCTGTAATTCCGACTTGCATGGCTACTTCCGGGGACGTACTAAAGACTTGATATACTAAAGACCTGATATTCGACCTGATGATTTTTCAAAAAATAAAATAATCAGATTGAGTGTTATACATGATTTATTTTTAAAAATTATTGATTATGAAGCATTATGCTATACTAAACTACACTTTTTTTAAATATTTGTCAACAAAGCATCAGATCAAATCACGCTTTTCGTATATCGGGTCTTTAGTGTCTTCTTCCCACAATGCCGCTCGTGATTGTTTACATCCAGGTTACAAACAACAGGCCCCGATTAAGACTTTTTCTATACGAATGCATTAGTAAATGTTGATTTACCATTACTTGTGTAAATAACTTGCATTTATAAACGATTTAAATAATAGAAAACAGAGAAATGGAATCAAAACAATTTATTTAAAACACAACAACTATCTAAAACCGTACAAGCATGTGTTACGATGCCCTATAAGGCGTGGCTGGTTTGTAGACAACTTGTTCCTGTACGATTCTCGAATAATTATTTTATAAAATAGAATAAAATATAGCACGGAGCTTGTTTCTCTCTATACCACATGACAAGATTTAATATGTTAGAAATTCTGTCATTCAAACTTTTTCATAATATTTTAATATTTTTAGCTATCCAAAAAATACTTTTATGACCTGCTGTCCCCTGAATATAGGGGCCAGCCCCTTTTTCTTGATGTTATCTGAAAGCTCTCGTAATTACACACAACTTTTATTCTATATGTCTTACCAAATTTTTATCAGTTTAAAAGTTATTAAACAAAAAGCAGCAAAATTTCATGGAAAAATAATTCTTAAAACTTGCCGTCACATAGCTTCCGAACTTAAAAAAATTAGCCTACAATTTTAATGTTCTGCGCATCTGCAATGTATTAGTTACAAGTTCTCCAATTTTCATGCAAATATCATGTGTCGTTATTGATATTTCTACTGGACAAGAGACCCTCCAAATATCGATTAAAGGGCAATAACTCATGAACGGAGGTATATATCAAAAATTTGAAAAAACCATTTTTAGGCAATAATACATTGTATCTACCCTGAAAGTTTCATAGCAATCGGACAAAAGGTCTCCGAGAAATCGCCTGCTGAAAATCGGCGGGAAAAAAAAATAAAATAATAACTAGAGCAAAGCTCGTTGCAAAGCAACGAGTGGGTCTTCCTTCTTAGCGATTAGCTTGTAAGTTGACGTCGTAATAAAAGGATAAATATTTGTTTAATTTCCACCTAAAGGTTACATGTTTCTGTTTAGATTGTCAACTTTGCTAGCATTCTCTTTCTTCTTTGACCCAAATATCAGGAGACCTCATCTCCGGAACTCTGAATCTGGAGTGAGCATGAGGATATATAATTCTGAATAACTGTGCTCTCTCCAACAGTACTCTTGAAATTGTATCCAAAACACTAATACTCCCAGACCCTCATTTCTTGAATTTTGACTTTTGATTTTTAATTTCTAGACTTTTTCTATTCATCTAACATCTTTGATGCAATCATGTTAGTAACACGTGTCATACTACAGAATCATCAGTGTTTTGCTACATCACTGTCATAATAATTGCTTGACAAAACATTTACTCAGCATAGCTACATAGTAAGTAATCCATATGTGTTACTGATTGAGGATATCCATTCTTTGACAATCAGTAAGTAGAAAAATACTCTTACAAGAAATGCACAGGGATGATTTCAGTAAGACATGGTGTCACTTGTGGAAAATTTTAACATAACCTCTCTTTTAGCCTTTAACTTAAAAGTTAAACTTCATTATCTCAAAAACCGATATCTAAATACATGTACCATTTATATGGCGAAGTGAGCTGGTACTCCCAACCCCTTATTCTTTAAGTCTTTTACCCTGCATGGTTATCTGGAGTCATTGGATATCTTGATGTTTAATCTTGGTCCAGTTGAAATTGAGAAAAAAATGGTTTTACTGTACTTCTTGCGTTCATTTATTTGTTTTACAAGGGGGGAAAAAGACACATATATTTAAATTTTTGTAACATGTTGAAATAATCTTTTACATGCACAAGTATATTACACATATATTCAAGTAAATTTTTTTAATAATAATTCATTAAAAATATTTGAATCCATTGAAGTTGATTGCAGTAGATATAATGTGAATTATGAGCCTAAGACACAACAAGCAAATTTATGGAACAGTGGTCTCATTCTGTCATTTGTCAACTGAAAAAGTTTGATGATAATAGGCTTGAAACTGTTCAAAATATGCCTCTAAATCATTTTGAAAAAGAATGGCTGCAAATTTAAAAAGTAGGTAACCATGAACTACTTTTGAGTCAACATGATATGACGTCCTTTGATGCATCAACTGACAAGATTTGATGATCCTAGTCCTTATAGTAAGCAAACTATCAACATTTTAATAAATGTAATTTTTGGTCAACTTTGAAGTGACCTTGAGACCAAGCCCTTTGTCCCAGGGCGATTCCCCATGCAATTTTAAATCTACAATATATCCTCATCCTTTTGTGAAAGTTTGGTGATAATCTGCCCAGTGGTTCTTGAGAGGACGATTTTTTAGCAACCAGTTCTTTTGGTTTTATTTACCTAATTATCTCCCCTTGTTTACGGGTCACAACCCTAAGTTTACTAAAAACGGGAGCCCTTGGGCCATGGATACACTATGACAAATTTGACAATAATTGGCCAAGGGGTTCTTGAGTTATGGCCCATATTCTAACAGAGGCCCATGGGTAACAACGCTCACCTGAGTTTCTTTGGCCCTGCTGTTCTTCACCAGACCCTCCCTCCCTTGTAATACTTATTGAGGCCCCACCCTACCCCCAGGGGCCATGATTTAAAAAATTAGAATCTACACTACCCCAGGATGCTTCCACATATGTTTCAGTTTTTCTGGCCCAGTGGTTCTTGAGAAGAAGATTTTTGAAGATTTTGCCTGTATTTCAATGTAAAACTTTAATTCCCTATTGTGGCCCCGCCCTACCCCCGGGGGCCATGATTTGAAGAATTTTGAATCTACACTACCCCAGGATGCTTCCATATAACTTTCAGCTTTTCTGGCCCTGTGGTTCTTGAGAAGATTTTTTTAATGACCCCACCCTATTTTTGTCTTCTCTTGATTATCTCCCCTTGTAAAGGGGGTTGGTCCTTCATTTTAACAATTTAAACTCCCCTTCACCCAAGGATGCTGTGTACCAACTTTGGTTAAATTTGGCTCAGTGGTTCTTGAGAAGAAGATGAAAATATGAAAAGTTTACAGACGGACGGACAGACAGACGGTCAGACGACGGACAACTTGTGATCAGAAAAGCTCACTTAAGCTTTCAGCTCAGGTGAGCTAAAAAGTTTACATACATCAAACAAATGGCCATAGCATTAGCTCTTTGAGCCTTTGGCTCACAAGAGCTAACAAGAGGCCCATGGGCCACATTGCTCACCTGAGCACATTGGTTAGGCAAAAGCACAAATCAGTTCAGATTGGGGGAGGGGGGGGGGCTTGAATTTTAAACTACCTTCAATGCCAATTTAACAAATGGCTTTGTTGTACTTGAAAAGCTTTAAAAAAATTTCCCATATATTCCTTTGTAAAAATTTGATCCCCCATTGTGGCTCCTCCCTATCCCATGGGTCATCATTTGAACAAACTTGAATCTACACTATCTGAGGATGCTTCCATATCAATACGACTAAACATAGTTTTCTGTTCTTGAGAATATTTTTTTCTATATGTTCTTATGTAAAACTTTGGGTCCCACCCTACCCCTGCAAAGACAGATCCAGGGCCAGCGCACTGGGCATGCTCCCCCCGTTTGAATTTTTTTTATGTAGAACTTATATGTCCATTATCCTAAAATCAAGGAAAAACATCTTTTCTTTGTCAGCTTCCCAGACCCCCACCAAGGCCTTGCTCTAGACCCACTGGGGGCTTCAATGGAGCCCCCAGACCCACTGCCTCTACCCCCCCCCCCCCCCGTTACGAAATTCCTGGATCCGCCACTGCCCCGGGGGTCATCATTTGAACAAAATTGAATTTACACTACCTGAGGATGCTTCTATATCAATATGACTAAACATGATTTTCAGTTCTTGAGAAGAAGATATTTTCCTATATGTTCCTATGTAATTTTCAATCCCCCATTGGGCCCCACCCTACCCCTGGGGGTCATCATTTGAACAAAATTGAATTTACACTACCTGAGGATGCTTCCATATCAAAATGACTTATCATGGCTTTGCACTTCTTCAGAAGAAGATATTTTCCTATATATTTCTATTTAAGACTTTGATCCTCCATTGTGGCCCAACCCTACCCCCCCGGGGGTCATGATTTGAACAAAATAGAATCTACACTACCTGAGGATGCTTCCACATAAATATGACCAATCAGGGCTTTGCCGTTCCTGAGAAGAAGATTTTTTTAAAATATTTCCTTTATATTTCAATGTAAAACTTTGATCCTCCATTGTGGCCCCGCCCTACCGCCGGGGGGTCATGATTTGAACAAACTTGAATCTACACTACCTGAGGATGCTTCCATATAAATATGACTCATCATGGCTTTGCTGTTCTTGAGAAGAAGATTTTTTTAAAGATATTTCCTTTATATTTCAATGTAAAACTTTGATCCTCCATTGTGGCCCCGCCCTACCCGGGGGTCATGATTTGAACAAACTTGAATCTACACTACCTGACAATGCTTCCACATAAATATGACTCATCTTGGCTTTGCTGTTCTTGAGAAGAAGATTTTTAAAGATACTTCCTATATATTGCTATGAAAAACTTTGATGCTCCATTGTGGCCCCACCCTACCCCCCAGGGGTCATGATTTGAACAAACTTGAATCTACACTACCTGAGGATGCTTCCATATAAATATGACTCATCATGGCTTTGCTGTTCTTGAGAAGAAGATTTTTAAAGCTTTTTCCTATATATTTCTATGTAAAACTTTGATCCTCCATTGTGGCCCCGCCCTACCCCCGGGGGTCATGATTTGAACAAACTTGAATCTACACTACCTGAGGATGCTTCCATATAAATATGACTCATCATGGCTTTGCTGCTCTTGAGAAGAAGACTTTTAAATGTTTTTCCTATATATTTCTATGTAAAACTTTGATCCTCCATTGTGGCCCCGCCCTACCCCCGGGGGTCATGGTTTGAACAAATTTGAATCTACACTACCTGAGGATGCTTCCACATGAGTTTCATCTTTCCTGGCCCTGTGGTTCTTGAGAAGAAGATGTTTAAAAGATGCTATTTATTTTTCACCAATTCTCTATTATCTCCCCTTGAAAGAGGGCGTGGCCCTTCATTTGAACAAACTTGAATCCCCTTCACCCACGAATGCTTTGTGGCAAGTTTGGTTGAAATTGGCCCAGTGGTTCTGGAGAAGAAGATGAAATTGTGAAAAGGTTTACAACGCCGATGACAACGCCAACGACAGACAACGGACAAATTTCGATTAGAAAAGCTCACCTGAGCCGAAGGCTCAGGTGAGCTAAAAAGATAAAAAGAATTATGTATCTTAGAGTTGTCTATTTGTAATCAAAGTTATATTGAAATCAGACCAATTTCTTGAAATAAAAAATTGCACTGTTGTAGTGCAAAAAAATTAATGATATTTTACATGTTGCTACAATATTCAAGAGAGGGCATGTTGCAAAATTTTGAATTAAATTAGAGGGGTTATGACTGTTTCATCACTAATTATAGATGATCAATGCGAAAACACAAAGTTGAGAATTGCAATGTCATTGAAAGTCTTGGAGAGCACCGTGCTATTAAAAAATTATTTCTTCAGACAGGAAAATACCCAAAAGAGACTAAAATGTTTTAAGATGCTTCAGGGATTGCCTATACATATCTATGACAAAAGTGTTCAAATAGTAGTAGCTTTGTTAATGGAAGGATTAACATTTTTGATGACCCAGTCCATGCGATATCCCAGTACACCGCTTAATGCATGGATGTTGCGCCTATGGATTTTGCATTGTTTCCATACCTATTGCTTTACTGTGTAGACATAGATTTTAAGAGCTCACTAATATTTGATATGCAACAATAGAAAAAAGTAACATGACTTGCTAGAGTTATTCAATTTTAAAGTAGAGAAAAGACATGTAAATGCTAGAAATGAAAGGTATTTATAGCTGTGAAAAGCTCAGCAGGTTTGGAATCAGGTTGTCACATCACCTAACATCAAAAAACATCAAATATTGCTTGCTCCGTGAATTCTTTGACTGCACAGTAAAAAATCGCATATTTTCAAAATTTTAGTAAATGGACCTGATTTTTTACATACTAATAAACAGATAAACAAAATATAAGAATTTAATCAGATAAATGTCATTTTTCAAAGTGCACAGTAAATTTTTCTTAAATCAATGTGTCCGCAAACTTTTCTAACAATCCTCATTCATGTACATGCCCTTAGCACTGAAGTCATTTGAAATATGCACATATGTTAACATTTGTTGTTGTATATGCCAAAATAGCAGTTCTCTCTAAATTATTTTGTAAAAATACATATATTACAAGTTTTTAATGTATTAAGGCCTGATGTGTCCATAATCCTAGATGGAAGGACTTTTATCCTTGTGTGACTGTTTAAATTTCACTATGCTGCTTATTCTTCGTCATCTCCAAACAGATGCTCCTCTGGCAAATATGGTCATGCTTGGTATCAAATTTCAGTTATCAGATGGCAGTCACACCTATCCAAAAGAAATTGAAATTTCTCATTTAAAATAAAAACAAAAACTGTACAACTTATAAATGATAAAAAATTAACGATGTTAATTTTACTCGGACAGCTAAGTCGAACAGTCAGATGCTTTAGTCAAATGAAAGTCGAGTACTCGTTGAAATTGAAATTAATTTTTCATGTCATTTTCCTTTTTGTCTTTCAGAGACCGCTAGCCTGTACAATATTTAAACTACATTATAACCATTATATAACAAATTATTGAATCATTAACATTTACGTAGTAATAAATATATGTATCAAATGTATTTGATTTCAAATATAATATTTACTGCCAGTGTTTTTTTTTCAGTACTTTGGGACTGGGGGCTGGGGCCCTCAGAATTGGGAATTTCAGCATCAATTAGGCTAAATTGGGAATCTCCCAGAAAGCCCAATCACTTAAAAAGCATTGTCAAAAAGCTTTGTTTTTGTCTTTGTATTACTTTAACAAACAATTGTTATAATTAATCAAGACTATTCTTGGTATGGATTATCTAATTACTTGCATCAAGAACAATAGTGGTATGAATTATCTAATTATGAAGAAATCCAACTTGGCTGAGGTGGCAGAGGATAGTTTTTTTTAATGCCAAACATGTGCCGAGGGGGTACACATATACATGCGATCCATAAAAACATGTACATGGGGACAGTTTTTCAGGGGCTAATTAATTACACTTCATATGCCCATGGCTCACAAATTATGTCAACAAATTACATGTAATTTGCCTAGTAGAGTGCACATGTACCAAAAATGCACCTGGGGTCTCCCCAAATTTTGGCTTGTTTTTCCAAGATTTGGGCCTCAGTCGCACCCATCCAACCCACTCCCAGGCCCAAGCGAGCAGGATAAAACACCCAGTAGTCTGTAAATCAATGCATGCCCTAATGAAAATTCACCAATTGATATGGGGCCATTCACCTTCCCTCTGAGATACACACCTTCTTCTAAGGCCTACTGCTTTTCAGCTGAATTTCCTCTGCAACTGACCACGTGTCTTAGGTTCGCATTTACAACTCTGTATATGATAAGCATCATAGTGACACCTACATGTTGCACATTAATTTTTTCAGCAAGCACTCTGCTACACTGCAAATGTGTCCCATAATTATTCGAATCATTTTTCTACATAAAATATCACATCAAACAGGGGATATCTCAAATTTTTAAGAAATTTGACTGGGTCTTTAGTACAAAACTATCCCCTGCCACCTTTAACTTTCAAAGTTTGCTTTTTAATTAAAATAACTTTCCATATTTAGAAAGTGCAATCAATTCTGAGTAAAAATATACTAAATATGTCTTATTTCAATGAAAAATAAAAAAGTTAGAGGCAAATATGTGACCCCACCAATTGTCGGTCAACTACCTTAACTCCATATTCTTTGTGTTACTTCAAAAATGACCAACTCCTACAATTCAAAAGAATCTATTTCTTATCAAAACAGTGTTTAATGGTAACTTTGATCAATTTCAAATGCAGCTACATATAAAAAATTCAATAAGAATTGCATGCCTTGATGAAATGTACTCACATGAAACACATACTCTCCTATTTTTGATGTTTTGAGAAATCCCATTTTACCTCTTAATTGCTTGAATTTATACATCTATAGCTTGTTTGCAAAAAGAAAACCTAATCTATTTTTCAGGATATTTATTGTAATATACAAAAACCCCTCTTCCATCAAAGGTTCAAGAAGAAGTATCCTGGAAATTGCAGTTATCTACCCTACCCCTCCAACCATTACCTGATTCTATAGAAAATATACTGTGGAAATCTGATTTTACTGACTGTCCTTTTTCTGAGTATATTTCCATTCAATTTCAATGTATCTGAGTGATCAAATACATGCATTTGATTCCCCTGAATATTTAAAGTGATCATCCTGTCCTTACTTGGCATTTGTGAGTAAATTTCAGGTGTTTAGTAGAATCCAATAATTACATGAAAATGTACATATTTCTGATATTTTGTTCATTAAATATGCAAAAAGACCTGTTTTGTTATAATTTAAAGAAAAATATATAATCTATATGAAAATAATGAAAAGTTTAAGTTCTATCACATTATAGAAGACAAATGAGGGGGAAAATGAAGGGGAGGGGGTATTTTTGAGCCCCTTTAATTTTAATTAATACTAAGTGATTGCATCAAAATTTGATAAAATATATGTGACAGTGCCCAAACTATTATTTTCAAACAAATAAATTTTTTTCAGACAAAAATTGCCTTACTCTGTTAAGATTTGTTATGCTGATGCTTCAAACTCTTTGAAAATGTGTACTGGGAAAGGTTTACCCCCCTTGTGTTTAGGTCTCTCTACCTAAATGAATAAGAGTCAAATAAAAGAAATATGGTGAGTTTTGAAAATGGCATACATCAATAAACTTATTTAGAGAAGAATTAGACTAAATTACATAAGCATCATAGTGACACCTACATGTTGCACATCATTTTTTTCAGCAAGCACTCTGCTACACTGCAAATGTGTCCCATAATTATTCGAATCATTTTTCTACATAAAATATCACATCAAACAGGGGATTCTCAATTCTTTAAGAAATTTGACTGGGTCTTTAGTACAAAACTTATCCCCTGCCACCTGAACATTAAAACCTGCTTGAACTTCACTAAAAAACATGCAATAAACAAACTGAATTTGATCACATATTTTGTAAGTTTTTCTTTGGGAAAACTTCCATTACATTTTGGGAAAATACAGGCATATCGCCCTAAAAAAATCACTGACTGCACATTTTATCTATATACAGAACATCAAATGCTCCTATTTATCCTTTCTTTTCCTGCTGCTAGTACATGTACCCGTTAATGATTTCTTACCTGAAGCCATTTGAATGTGTCTTGTCAGGGACCCGTGATTGTTAAACAATAAAAGTTAAGTGTAACTCTTATAGAAACAAAATTTTAATTATGAGATTTTTGCAATCAATCAATACAATTTAAAAATGATTGATATTAATATCAGAAAGAAACACCTTTGAATTATGCTCATAATCATTCCCCAATTTACATGTATTTATAAAGTATTATAAAGTTATAAAGTTTTATTATTCTTCATTAATTGGTAGTTGCATTATATGAGATCTTACGATTGCAGGTTGAAACTTTACAATTTGGATCCGATGTCTTTTAAAGTATGCCAATGCATGTTTGTCGAACAACAAAATTCCTTTGAACAATTAACAAAGACTGGTTAAGCCTTTCCCTGAGTTTGAACACTGATACGTTAATAAATGAACTGAGCAGATCCAATTTTTTTTTACACTGAATTTAAGAGTAGCAAATTTTAAACGAACAACCGACTTAACAAATTTTAGTCGATAGTCAATATGATTGAACGATAGTCGAGTACTCGAATATTCATTGACATCCCTAATGAAACCATCAAACAGAGTTCAAAGATACTGTCACATTTTCCGTGTATTATTTGTAAAAAGTACTCTATTAAATAGATGTTTACATGCAGTCAATTTTGAGGATGTAATTAAAAAATATAATATATATAGGGATTAATTAGGAGTTTTTTTTTCATGATTTCATATAAAGGAAATGCACGTTACTTGTACATGTAAAAAATTGATTAGGGATGGCAATGGTCAACTGGGTAACCATCTAATCATTCAGAATGTAGTAACTGGTTTAGTATGGGATGACAGGTTATGATTTTCATAACCGGTTAGTCGGTATTTTTTGTATAATATGTACTTTTTAAATAATATACCAGTATACATATTTTTTTTAAAAAAATTACCACTTAGATCATGTAGATAGCTTGTGTAAAACTAGTATCATTCAAGCAGATGCTCGACTGTCTCCATAAACTCCTGCTCGTTGGCATTTACGGACACAGACAAGCATCTGCTTGAACGAGATTAGTTTAAAACTGAAAAGTTGCAATCGACTAATTAAATTATTCACAATATACAGCCACTGTGAAAACAAATCCCCATTATTTTGTCATTACAGTAAAACATGCTTATAAGTGACAGGGACAAATAATTTTGATTCATTATAAATGTATTCATTTTTCAGTTTAGTTTTCAATATGTTTTAAAACCACACGGAATGAAAATCACTTCACTATACGCTTCAATTCCTAATTTAAGTCTGTTCGCAGTAAGCGTGTTTTACTGTATAACCCAAATACCACTCTAAGTTTACATACCCCAATCAAAAAAAATTCTATTTTCTAATTTCAAGAACTAATTTTTTACTAAACAATGTTTTACATGGTAATTAATCTAGTTCATTATCTGTAATGGTAGCCTAGTTGTAGGGCATTCATTTTGTAATCAGGAGGCTTGATTCTCATTTGCTGTGTCAAACCTAAGACATAAACATATAGGTAGTGAAGGTTCCTTCACCAAGCGCCAAGCATTAGAATGAAAGTCAAAGGTTTTTCAGATGAGACCTTAAAAACCTCACAGTAGATGTTGGGACAATAAAGAACCCTCACTGCTCAATGGGCCTTAGTGCCAAGTATTAAGGTCTATGTTTGAAGCCCTTCACCAGTATGTGGTAATGTCTCTATACGAAAGAAAAATACTCAAGAAAGATGTAAAACAACAAACAATCAATCAAAGTGTCAGTAAGAAGCTGATCCTTACGTCGCAGGTTCGAATCCCACAGCTGGATGTGGAGATAGGTTCCTCGGATGAAACCGTATGAACCGAGGTTCTGTGTCACAGAAGGTGCTGGCACGAAAAAGATCCCTCACTTCCCAAAGGCCATAAGTGTCAAGTACAGGTCTATATTTGCAGGCCTCCACCAGCAAGTGGTGGCATAATAATATGACTAAAAAAAATTTGAAGGGGCAATAAACAAAACACAAACCAATCCTGCAGTCTTATCACAGAAATAATTCAAACTTTTATGTATAAATATATTTCCAAATTTCTTTTGCAATTTAACTGAGTGACATTTTTGAGATTTTCCAATAATAATACACATTTACTAACTGGGTTCGAGGGCAACATGTGTTTTGTCGGACACAAGAACCAAACTGTTTGCCTGAGGCCATTAGGCCGAAGGGAAACAGTTTGGTTCAAGGGGTCAGCAAATTGCATATTACCCCGAGAACACGCCCTAATAAATGTTTTGTTATATCTTTTATTTTCTTTTCTTGCTTGACATATGCATACATATATTTTGTACTGGCTTCCGTGATGTAAATTTCCTTTACCAGCACTGAGGTAAAACTCTGTCAATTCCGTAACTTTCGAACACCAACGAATGCAAATGAGATTTAACTAATCCCGCGGATACTGTAATATGTAAGCAGTCCAATGATCTCATCGACAGGTTCAATATCTCACTTTGCGGTTCAACATAGATTTTTTTATGATTGCTCATAAAACGTTAGAAATGTTAGACATTTTATGTGTACACTGGTATAGATTTATATAGAAACAAATTTTTAAAGGTATAACAAATTATAATATTAATTAAGGCCCTAGTTATAACTGCTATTCATACTTGTTGAAGAATATATAACAATAATTATCATGGTTATACATGCAGTATGTTAGATAGTGTATTGTTGAATTCTTGCATTTTTTTGTTTCAATAAAAAAAAAGTCTTGGTGAAATTACATGCTCTCATGCATTTAAATATAAGTTAAAGCAATGGGGATTTGACAATGTCATGTCAGGGCTAACAGACAGAGACTGAACCATTAAATAGATAACATACATCAGTGTTTGTGCGTACATTTATACATTTGCTGGCATATACATGTAAACATCAGTGCTGTAAGCAGCTGTTAAATTTTAGATAAGAAAAATTCTAACCTTCATTTCTAAGGTCCACGCCAATCATATATTAAAATGTCATGGTGAACTCTTTCATCACTCGCTACATTTATCACAGAAAACTCCGACACAAGACTGTTCATCGCTGTTAATGTGATCGTCAGAATTTCCTCGTAAACAATTTGCGCAAGAATATATATATCCCTTTAAAACTAATGCTCCCTGTACGCAACCAAGGATTTATGTGCTTCGTAGATGTGGATTAAATGTGCATGTCTACATACGGCTCGTACGTTAAGAAAATGTACAACTGTCAACTTAACATATTTTCTTCTCATTTTCTGTCTGTAATTCCGACTTGCATGGCTACTTCCGGGGACGTACTAAAGACTTGATATACTAAAGACCTGATATTCGACCTGATGATTTTTCAAAAAATAAAATAATCAGATTGAGTGTTATACATGATTTATTTTTAAAAATTATTGATTATGAAGCATTATGCTATACTAAACTACACTTTTTTTAAATATTTGCCAACAAAGCATCAGATCAAATCACGTTTTTCGTATATCGGGTCTTTAGTGTCTTCTTCCCACAATGCCGCTCGTGATTGTTTACATCCAGGTTACAAACAACAGGCCCCGATTAAGACTTTTTCTATACGAATGCATTAGTAAATGTTGATTTACCATTACTTGTGTAAATAACTTGCATTTATAAACGATTTAAATAATAGAAAACAGAGAAATGGAATCAAAACAATTTATTTAAAACACAACAACTATCTAAAACCGTACAAGCATGTGTTACGATGCCCTATAAGGCGTGGCTGGTTTGTAGACAACTTGTTCCTGTACGATTCTCGAATAATTATTTTATAAAATAGAATAAAATATAGCACGGAGCTTGTTTCTCTCTATACCACATGACAAGATTTAATATGTTAGAAATTCTGTCATTCAAACTTTTTCATAATATTTTAATATTTTTAGCTATCCAAAAAATACTTTTATGACCTGCTGTCCCCTGAATATAGGGGCCAGCCCCTTTTTCTTGATGTTATCTGAAAGCTCTCGTAATTACACACAACTTTTATTCTATATGTCTTACCAAATTTTTATCAGTTTAAAAGTTATTAAACAAAAAGCAGCAAAATTTCATGGAAAAATAATTCTTAAAACTTGCCGTCACATAGCTTCCGAACTTAAAAAAAATAGCCTACAATTTTAATGTTCTGCGCATCTGCAATGTATTAGTTACAAGTTCTCCAATTTTCATGCAAATATCATGTGTCGTTATTGATATTTCTACTGGACAAGAGACCCTCCAAATATCGATTAAAGGGCAATAACTCATGAACGGAGGTATATATCAAAAATTTGAAAAAACCATTTTTAGGCAATAATACATTGTATCTACCCTGAAAGTTTCATAGCAATCGGACAAAAGGTCTCCGAGAAATCGCCTGCTGAAAATCGGCGGGAAAAAAAAAAAAAATAATAATAAGAAACAGTAGAATAACAGTAGGGTCTTCCGAAGGAAGCTCGGAAGACCCTAATAAGAAACAGTAGAATAACAGTAGGGTCTTCCGAAGGAAGCTCGGAAGACCCTAATAATAGGGAAAAAGAAACCGAACGAAAACAATAAGGTCTTCCGTTGGAGACGGAAGACCTTAATAATAATAATAATAAGAAACAGAGTAAAAACAATATGTTCCCAAACTTCGTTTGGGGAACATAATTAAGCTTACAATCAAGAAATCAATTTTCAGTGATTTATACTCGAAGTTTAACTTACAATTAATATCATAGTTCATAATATTTTACATATATATATTTTTTCAATCAATAACTTCTTTTTTGCATTATATCTGTAAAATCCTAACCTGTGGTCCGAAATATGTTTGCAAAACACTAAATAGTAAATTATTAGCTATGCAAATAATTAATTCAACTAATAATATTCATTTTAACTTTTTTTTGCATAAATAAAGGGATATACATTTTTTATGAGATAAAAGGATATACATTTTTTGTAAGTAATAAATATTATATGCTTACTAAGCATGTTAAAGCTTATGTACCTTTTCAAAATTTTATTTGATCATTCATTTACCACGTGCAGTCATACAATATATGAAAATGCCTATGTTCTCCCAACCGGTTATTGCATCATTGCAAAACCATCCCCAACATAATTATCAGAAATATTTACGATGCATCCATGGCACCAGGCTTAATATATCATTTATGTAAATGTATTTTTGTAAGGCAAAAATTGATATAAAAGTACTTTGATATATCAATAGTGATATCTAAATAATCCTATTTGCAATTCATGATTATCTTGAATACAACTGACTTTAACTTTGCTTTTGAAAAATAAATTTAAAGAAAGATTTCATGTTCGATTGATTAGCAGGTAAATTGTGCAATTCTGGAATTCATTGATCACCCGTTGTCAGATTGAGTGTTCGCTATATGTAGGTCACTAACTAGTTCAAGGTTTAAAATAGGATAATTATTTCTTTTGTTCACATGTCATTGAATTTACACAATAGCTCGGGATAATATTTCTGAAAATAAACATTTGGCTCTACAATAAGGCCACGTTCATGTATTTGGTATCACATTGTATGCCCTGATCTTTGAAGATCATCTAAAACTGAGTAAAATGCATTTTCTTTTGTTCAGCTTGTATTTTGAAATGTTCTTAGAGACGTATAATCATTGAGAAGTACATCCAACAAAAATACGATTTTAGTAAAAATACTCCAATCGTAAGTCAACAGTATCTCTGGAAAAAAATGTCCTGTTTAAGTAAATCTTTGAGTTAAATCTCTTCTCTATTCCATTATTCAGTTTTAGAGATTTTGTAAATCAATTTAGAATGCTATATTTTGAATCTAGATGGAATTAAGTTAATTATTTTTATATGGATACCAGTTGTAATATTTTTTTCAATAAAATGAATAATTTGTAATCCCGATCTCAAATCTCCACTTATTATTCCCCTATTTTCTATCCCCTTAAACTTCATAAAAATTGAGAGAAAGTCATCACACGTTATAAAATTGTCATGAACTAAAAATGGATTAAATACATATTTAAATTGATTTTTTTTAAATAACATTATATCAGTATATTTGAAGTCAGGTTTTCTCTTTGAAAAACATTGTAATTCACAAACATCTTTCTGTAAATAGGTTTCTGAAGATTCTAATTCATTCCTTCTTTGTTATTGTTCTTTATCTCTTTGATCAATATGTCTGCCTAGGGTCGAGGTATCATAAGTGTCTTGTATCAACTGAATCCTATAAAAATTTTCAAAACCTCTTTTTTTAAACGCAAAAGAATACTTAGTAAGACATAAAAAAGCAATCGGGATACCATTCCTTATTACAGACGTCAATTCTGTAGGTATACAATTCTTAATCTTCTGCATTTAGGTATCTCATAAATAAAAACAAATAAGAAAATAATTTTATCGTTTATTTATTTATCGTCAGGATTCTATCTCGAATACCCTGTTTTATGCAGTAAAAGCATTTCAAAATACTGCTGAGCTCGGACACTAGTTGTAACAAAATAATTTTTTTTTTTTCAAAAAAAAAAAAAAAAAAAAAAAAAAAAAAAAAAAAAAAAAAAAAAAATTCGCCTTCCATAAGGAAAGCAGGAAGGAATCGTGGACAACACCCAGTTGATTGAATTTCAAATGATACAATTAAAAACAGAAATCTCGGTATCATTAGATTTTAAGGGGTTTTTTTTTCAGAGTTTCATGTATGTTCGTTCATGAATTTCACCAATTTGACGTCTTTCGGTTACAAATATATGTATAACACCTTGTTATTTTCGATCTACGATTGAGAGAGAGAGAGAGAGAGAGAGAGAGAGAGTCGTTTTCTATTAATTAACATACATTAACATCACTTTTAATTGTATAGTTAATACTAATGATACTACTACTAGTATTGATAATAATTATTTATTTATAGAAGGTAACCCGATTAGTGCAAAGCACTAGTCTTCCTCGGGACCTTCTTTAAAATATATATTTTGAACGGACATCTTAAAAACAAATATTATAATTTATATATATGATTGATTTATTTAACAGTTTTGGCTGTATTGGTCATAGTAACAACACAGCAAACTCCAGGACCCCGGCCTAGCGGATCATGTAGTAAGTAAATAAGTATAACCTCGACCCGGCAGATCATTTATTAAGGAAAATCACACCATGTTATGATTAAGTTTAACCTGTACTCGGTCCAGCGGATCATGTAGTAAAATCACTAGCCTAGCGGATCATCACACCATGTCATGCTTAAATACTAGTAGATCGTAGACCCAACTTAGCGGATCATCACACCATATCATGCTTAAGTATATCCTTGACCCAGCCTAGCGGATCATCACTCCATATCATGCTTAAGTATATCCTAGACCACCGCCTAACGGATCTTCTAATTAGTAATTTAACTACACCAAGCCATGCTTAAGTATATCTTAGACCCCCACCTGATAGATCTTTATTGAAGTGAAACTACACCATGCGAGGCTTAAGTATATTCTGGAGCTGGTCTAGTGGATCTTATAGTCAGTAAAATTACACCTTGTAATGCTTAAGAATATCCTGAACTCTTCCTAGCGGGGTAATTACACAATGTAATAAGTAAAATAATACTAATTAATGCTAAGTATAATCTGGACCCGCCTGGTGCATCAACACAGCAGGTAAATAAATGCTTAAGTATATCCTGGACCCAGCCTATCAGATATTGTATTAAGTAAAATCCCACCATGTAAAGTGCAAGTATGTCCAGGAGACCTCCTAGCAGATGAAATAAATGGAGATAGCGAACAGTATTCAAGCTCAAAAGTCCATTAAACAATACAAAATAGGAGCAGAGCAAACACGGACCTCCAAAACATCAGAGGTGTGATCAGGTGCCATGGAGGAATGAGCATCCCCTGCCGACTGGTCAGATCTAATAGAAAGTAAAATCTGATCTAATAGAAAGTAAAATCAGATCTAATAGAAAGTAAAATCAGACCATATATTACAAATGCATCTTTTTGATGCCTATATAGTGGATTTGGTATTAAAATCGGGTAATGTAAAACTATAGATCTTGTTTGCCCTGCTTCCAAAGTGCATTGTTCCAATGGACTCTCGGGCTTGATTTTGTTCGTTATCTTTATATTTCATAGTGCAAATCTTTAGGTAAGTAATATCAGTACCTACCGTACGTAAGTAACTTCTGGACTCCGGCATAGCACTCTAGTAGTAAGTAAAATCAGACCATGCAGTACTTCTGAACCCCGGCATAGCGTATTGAGTAGTAAGTAAAATCAGACCATGCAGTACTTCTGAACCCCGGCATAGCGCATTGAGTAGTAAGTAAAATCAGACCATGCAGTACTTCTGAACCCCGGCATAGCAAGTCGAGTAGAAAGTGAAATCAAGCAAGGTAATCTAAAGTGTTTCTCGGATCCAAGCCTAGTAGAATTTGTAATAAGTGAAAACAACTCATGTAGAAATACCTTTTTTTTATAATATAAGCACATAGCAATTAAATACACTTTTTTCTATTTTGATAAAATGAGTTTTTTTAATGTAAGATGTCTTCTTAATACCTTAGCAAACACCACTGGGCTTCCTTGTCCACATGTCTGTCCGTGTTATCAGAAAAAAGCTCCGGAGGACTGCTTTTCTTTTGATGAGTTTGGGAATCCGTTACCATGTCCAATGATAGATGTCAATGTAACACTGGCCAGAGCCAGAAACGAGACGTCGGAGGCAGGAGGTAAGTATCCTGATAATATCATTTTTATATAATCCCCATTTATGTTATTTTCAATACCTTTAGATATCTAATATTTGAAAGCAATATCAGCAAAAATAAATTATTGAAATAAAATAAAATAAAATAAATTTAAGATATCTGGAATTTAAGAGAAAATTCAATTATTTTTTTTAAATTTGAAAATACACCTTAGTTGTAAGAAATAAATGTTCGGAAGAGCTCGCAATTTGACGTAGTCGTTATTCTTCTAAATCTTTTAAAATAATATAAAAGAAAATATTAGAAGCAAAGTTTAATGCAGTCTAATTTAATGCTCTCCTCCGGTACACAATGTAGATTATTTAGGTAAATTATCATATATTTAAATTATAGTAAAATAAGTACACCTATATTTCCTGTTTGTTGGTTAGTCATGTATCCATGAATATCGTATATAGTACTCTTGTACTATAGCTTTGCAAAACTTTTAGTAAAGTCTAATCATACACGTTTAATTAGAAATCAGTGTGTTAAATGAAGTGATGCATTGGTATATTTAATTTCTAAGGATTCCGAAGTGCTTTGCTATACCATATGATTTCCGAATGGCTACTCGAATTTAGAAATTTGGTCTTGTGGTAGAATATACTTTCGAGTAAAGTTTATATTTTTGTTTTATATATATATGTATATAATTGTTTCCGTAATACCAAGTATCTGGACAATTTATTTATTTATCTATAATGAAGCGTTTTTATCATATGAGTGTTCTTTTGTTTTAAAATTATCTCTTAAATGTTCATTTGAAATTTCTACCTATTCCATCAGTCTTTTTTTTTTGTCATTTTTGTTTGTTTTTTTTGTCTGTTTTTTGCTTTAATTTGTTTTTGTTTTTTTTTTGTTTTTTTTTTTTGTTTTTGTTTTTGTTTTTTTTTGGATGCAGATTTGGACTTTTCCAAAAATTTTATCGAATTTTGAAACACATATCATTATATTCATTGTCTCTCCTGAAACTTACAATCTCAGCACCAAGCTATGTAAAACATCTATATTTCTATTTAATGATTTTTGACGAATTATTTTGTGACATGGGCAGGTGTTCATTTAACTAAAAAGTGGAGTGATTGATAGTTGTAACCACAACCATGAGCCTTTCTAGCTTGAATTCATATTTCTTCTTATAGTGTTTATGACTTCCTCCATAATGGGTACATGTTCCCGCTATGCTAAATATCTGGATACTTGGGCCGCACTGACAGATGCTACGAAACAAAAGATTAAAACCTTCCTCTCCAACCCTACAGACCCAAGCATCACCTACCAAGATGTGGAGAAAATGCCCATAGAGGCCTTCGCTGCTGCTAACGTAATTATTAATTCAATACATATAAAACTGCAATTCAATCTTTAAAATTGGTGTATAACATAACTTGTATTGATATTCACAGAAGACGTTGTGGCAAGGGGTCATGTTCCAGGCATCAAACAGACAAAAGCTGGCTATTCAGATGAAGGTCTTGATGAGCAAGGATTGTGAAGTTCAGAGCATACTGAAAGGACTCAACTTTACCAAACTCTATCTGGTATCTATTAAACTCTCCCTTTCTGTAAAGTACTTTTTTTATCTGATAAATGAAGAAAATTTTGGTTTTTTGAATACACCCCCATCATGAATCCAATTTTATGGCAGGCAAATGCAGCAAAGAGTGATGTAAATTCCTCCATATTTAAAGAAGACCTTTGTCGAGCCCTTCTGCGTAACTGCTCTTTTCTTCCCACTGAACTCCTCAGGTTTATTAACACGACGGCTCCAAATTGCTACTCACATGTGTCTGAAGACTGCTCGGGGTCAAAAGACGGAATGATATTCGGATTTTTCGGTTTGTAAGATTATGGTACTTGTCGTGCAGAATGTTAAGCATTAAAGAGGATAATGAAGATTTATACTGAGAATTTTTATTCATACTGATTAATAAAAACTTAACCGAATAAATATTCTTCTTTATTTGGAATATTTTATTTTTGAAGTACATGGCACTCAATTTAAAGTTACTTCGATGACCCTGGTACAATAAAGTTATCTTAATTTGTCGTCTGTGCACTTTCAGAAATAAGTATCTATTTATCTGAATTAAGGTAACGTTACTGGATTGCCATGTCCAATGGAGTGTCCTTGCTACCAGAACAAAGGTACAGGAGACAGCTTCTCCTTTGATAAAATGGGAAACCCCCAACCGTGTCCTAATATAGACATGAATGTCACACTATCAAGGGCCAGGAATGAAACTTCAGAAGCAGGAGGTAAATAGCAGGAATGAGAAAAATAACTGAGAAATAATATATTTGGTTCTATTAGAAACAATTCAAACATTAATGAATTTTAATATTAAAAATGTGAAAGGTATTACATAATATTATTGTATTACTTCAAACTAATAATTTGTATTTAACAAACTGTAAAGTGAGCATATTTTGTTTTATGTTTTTCTACTCATTTTCATCTTTTGATTTAACGAATTACAGATATCAAATTTTTTTGAAAAGGAACAATTTTCGAACATATTAAGAATAATTATATGTTGTTGAAATAGAAATCTGATAGATAATAGATGTTTGTATGTTGTTTAACGTCCCATCATATATCGATGAGGGGTCTATACTCGTTACTCGGGACCATAGAGCAGTGAGGGATCTTTATCGTGTCAACGCCCAGCGTAACACGGGATTTACTGTTTTAATGTCATATCCGAAAGATCCGTGATTTTCACTTGTAATACCGGACGCATGGCAAAGAAACAGCCATTACCTATGATACACGTTTTACGCTTGACGCGGTGCCGGGAACAAGAGTCGAACCCAGGCTTCTCAATCAATAAGCGAGCATCCTACCACTAGGCCACCGGGACCGGTCGATATTAAACGTAAATAAATCATTAAATATGTACAGCACTTTCAGACAAAAGAATAAATTAGCCATAGAATATTTTCTAGCATCTATTGAGTATTTTTTTAATCGTTTCACAAGCAAAAAATCATATTTTCGATATAACCTTTGCTGAAAATATTTTGATTTATGATTGTTAAAAAATGACTACATGTACAAAGTTTTTATTCATTTCCACATAAAACATGAGATATTAAACATTGCAGAGTCGTGATGTTAAAGGTTTTCAATATATATATAATTGAATACATCGATAATGATACTCAGTATAAGGTTAATACGGTTTCTGCTTATCGGCCTCTATTTTGTATTGCATGAAGCCTACTACTTTGAATTATTCTGGAATTATTTTTTTTCAATCGTGCTCTGTCCATCATTAGGCATTGTTTCAAAGGTATATATAGCTTGACTAAAAACTACGCTTTATTTTTAAAAACAATATATGTGAATAACATATATTAACATTTAACATATTCGTAATATATCATTCCTATGGACTCAATGGCCCTGAGTGCCGAGTTAAGGTCTAAATTTGAAGCCCTTTACCGGAATATGGTGACGTCTATATGTGAGTGAAAATTCTCGAACGAGATGTAAAACAACATACAATCAATTTATCAATCAATCAATCATTTCTATTGAATATGCGTAACGGTTTTATGGTATAATATCATGAAAATTATCCTTACTTTGATCAAGATGGAAAGCCCTGTATTTGTGAGCAAAATAAATCACTTTCTAAAATCAAATTAAGACTCGAAAATCATTTAAAATCTGGACTTGGAAAGAAAATTCAACTCTATTATTTGAACATTCTATACTTGAAGAACTAGGGTATTTTGTTGAGAAAAAAATGTTAGTAAGCATTTTCCATTCCGATAGTCCAGTAATTGCCGAAACCTTTCTTATGTCTTTAAAAGTTGTTACAGATATGCAGTTTTAATTTATTTATATTACAGTTTTAAGTTATTTATATTATATCTAATGTTAAATCTTTCTCTCACGTGCAGACATATTGATAGGTCTATAAATTGATAGCTGTTACGACTAACGTGAGATTTTCTACCTTGTATTGATATCTGATATATCTCCCACTTCTTATAGTGTTTACGGCTTCCTCTGTAATGGGTACATGTTTAAGCAATTTTTTGTAGTGTAAGATACATATTTATTTTGTGTATGTTATTCAAAAAACATTCAGTAACATTCATCACTTAATGTTTATTTTTTCTATATATCATGGAACGAAAAATCCGGTCCTATTAGTTATTTTTAACATAAATGGGAGACTTTCTAGCTTGTAATGATATTTCTCACACATCTTCTTATAGTGTTTACGGCTTCCTCCATAATGGGTACATGTTCTCGCTATGCTAAGTATTTGGATACTTGGGCCGGACTGACAGATGCTACGAAACAAAACATTAAAGCCTTCCTGTCTAACCCCGCAGACCCAAGCATCACTTACCAAGATGTGGAGAAAATGCCCATAGAGGCCTTCGCTGCTGCTAACGTAAATATGAATTCAGTACATAGAATCGTAATTCTATCTTTGAAATTTGCGTATGTCATAACTTGTATTGATATTCACAGAAAACTTTGTGGCAAGGGGTCATGTTCCAGGCATCAGACAGACAAAAGCTGGCTATTCAGATGAAGGTCTTGATGAGCAAAGATTGTGAAGTTCAGAGCATACTAAAAGGACTCAATTTTACCAAACTCTATCTGGTACCTATTAAACTCTCCCTTCATTATAAAGTATTATTTTCAGTGTTAAATGAAGTTGATTTTTGTTTGTTGGATATACTCCCATTATGAACAATATTTTATGACAGGCTAGTGTGTCAAAGAGTGAGGTAAATTCCTCCATATTTAAAGAAGATCTTTGTCGTGCTCTTCTGCGTAACTGCTCTTTTCTACCAACTGACTTTTCGAGGTTTATCAACACGACGGCTCCAAATTGCTACTCACATGTGTCTGAAGATTGCTCAGGGTCAAAAGATGGAATGAAATCTGGATTCTTTGGTTCGAAAAATAATGACACTTGAACCGCTGTATTATATTTCCTGTATTAATAATAAAAGAATTATTTCTTTCCTGTGTAAAACAGTGGGGAAAAGCTTTTAAGGATGTAAATGAAGATTTATGTCGAGAACTGTTATCTGTATCGATTTCAAAAAAAAAATAAATTGGGACTAATGTTTTTCTCCTAAATAAATATTTTGTCTTTGAAGTATCAAATCACTAAATTTGAATTTAATTCTATGTGATTTTTCTGCAAAACACTTTTCTTAATAAATGATATGCTAATGCATGCTTTCAAAACTAAATATTTCTACATCTAATTTTAGGTAATTTTACTGGACTTCCATGTCCAATGGAGTGTCCTTGCTATCAAAACAAAGGTACAGGAGACAGCTTCTCCTTTGATAAAATGGGAAACCCCCAACCGTGTCCTAATATAGATATGAATGTCACACTATCAAGGGCCAGGAATGAAACTTCAGAAGCAGGAGGTAAATATCAGGAATGAGAAAAAACTTGGCAGAAATACAATGCATAAGGAGTAGCAAGTGAAATCTTTGATATGCATGAAGAATGAGAAAATAATTCATCAGTAATGTGGCGTATTATTTCACAGCTCTGCTTCATTTTTTGTTGTTTCAATGGATTATGAGTTTGTTTACTGTTGCTTATCTTCACGTTTCATGCGATATTATCTCCATAGATAATTGTTAGATTTTTCCATAGACCTTGGAATAAGTGATCTTCTCGATTAATATTATTTCAGACATTGAACTTCCATTTCATATAAATAAGATTTTGTTAAAACAGTTTTCAAACAATTTAAAAGTGGGAATCTGCTTAAAAATAGAAAATTGATAAGTATTAAACATAAACAGATAACTAAATATATTTTATAAAAAATGGACATTGCAGATTTTTTTGTAACAAATACCGGTATTTTGATTCATATATCAAGTATTTTACGAGCTTTGAAATTTACGTTACAGTAGTATTTTATCATAAATATATGTATCTTTTATTGAAATCCTTGGATTATCAAACAGTTTTGGCAAAGACTAATCCTCTTAAGAACCATGCTTTTGTCTCAGATGAAACGTATAAATTATACAGACATGGTGTTTCATCGTTGTAAACCATCATCTGCCCATCCTGCCCATCACAGTGTTTCAATACCTAGATACTAGTATGTTTTTTGCGGTCAGAAAGGAATGAAATAGGTACCCATTCTATATTGTATAACCTGGCTTGTAAGGTTTGTACTTAAAAAAAATTAAAAAAAAAAAAACTCTTTATAAAGAAGCGGGAGCTGGTTCAACCCACGTAATATAAATTTGAATTGTTTAGTTTAATTATAACTAAGTAATGTAATGTCTTCGTTTTTTCAAATGAGATCTGCGTTGTGTTTAAAAGGTTGTTATTTTCAAAATCATTTCAACTTTGATTGCCAAGAGTAGCTTTATATGTGAAGAAAATCAATCCTTTGTTCACAGATTTGTATCGTTTAAAGATTGTTTTTAGATCGATCACTGTTCGTTATCTTCACTTTTTTCATTTTTCGAATGTTCTCCTTTTCCCTAGAAACCTACATAAAGATAAGGTTCATATTACTTAAGTTAAGGAAATAAATGTAAGTAAAAATGAACATTTTCTGGTTAAGAACCAAATTTTGAAAATATGGTTGTCAGCATTTTGCTATTCTCAATTCCATTCCAATTCAATGTAGCTGATCTATTTTGCTATGATGTGTTGTAAGATACATATTTATTTTGTGTATGTTTTGCAAAAACATTTAATAACGTACATCACTTAATATTTATTTGTTTTTCTCCATCTCATGCAAAGAAATATTCCGGGCCTATTGACTATTTATAACATAAATGTGAGACCTTCTAGTTTGAATTGACATTTCTGCCACTTCTTCTTGTAGTGTTTATGGCTTCCTCCATAATGGGTACATGTTCTCGCTATGCTAAGTATTTGGATACTTGGGCCGGACTGACAGATGCTACGAAACAAAACATTAAAGCCTTCCTGTCTAACCCCGCAGACCCAAGCATCACTTACCAAGATGTGGAGAAAATGCCCATAGAGGCCTTCGCTGCTGCTAACGTAAATATGAATTCAGTACATATAGAATCGTAATTCTATCTTTGAAATTGGTGTATGTCATAACTTGTATTGATATTCACAGAAAACTTTGTGGCAAGGGGTCATGTTCCAGGCATCAGACAGACAAAAGCTGGCTATTCAGATGAAGGTCTTGATGAGCAAGGATTGTGAAGTTCAGAGCATACTAAAAGGACTCAATTTTACCAAACTCTATCTGGTACCTATTAAACTCTCCCTTCATTATAAAGTATTATTCTCAGTGTTAAATGAAGTTGATTTTTGTTTGTTGGATATACTCCCATTATGAACAATATTTTATGACAGGCTAGTGTGTCAAAGAGTGAGGTAAATTCCTCCATATTTAAAGAAGATCTTTGTCGTGCTCTTCTGCGTAACTGCTCTTTTCTACCAACTGACTTTTCGAGATTTATCAACACGACGGCTCCAAATTGCTACTCACATGTGTCTGAAGATTGCTCAGGGTCAAAAGATGGAATGAAATCTGGATTCTTTGGTTCGAAAAATAATGACACTTGGACTAACGCATTATATTTTCTGTGTTAATAATAAAAGAATTATTTCTTTCCTGTGTAAAACAGTGGGGAAAAAGCTTTTAAGGATGTAAATGAAGGTATATGTCGGGAACTGTTATCTGTATCGATTTAAAAAAAAAAATAAATTGGGACTAATGTTTTTCTCCTAAATAAATATTTTGTCTTTGAAGTATCAAATCACTAAATTTGAATTTAATTCTATGTGATTTTTCTGCAAAACACTTTTCTTAATAAATGATATGTTAATGCATGCTTTCAAAACTAAATATTTCTACATCTAATTTTAGGTAATTTTACTGGACTTCCATGCCCAATGGAGTGTCCTTGCTATCAAAACAAAGGTACAGGAGACAGCTTCTCCTTTGATAAAATGGGAAACCCCCAACCGTGTCCTAATATAGATATGAATGTCACACTATCAAGGGCCAGGAATGAAACTTCAGAAGCAGGAGGTAAATATCAGAAATGAGAAAAAACTTGGCAGAAATACAATGCATAAGGAGTAGCAAGTGAAATCTTTGATATGCATGAAGAATGAGGAAATAATTCATCAGTAATGTGGTGTATTATTTCACAGCTCTGCGTCATTTTTCGTTGTTTCAATGGATTATGAGTTTGTTTACTGTTGCTTATCTTCACGTTTCATGCGATATTATCTCCATAGATAATTGTTAGATTTTTCCATAGACCTTGGAATAAGTGATCTTCTCGATTAATATTATTTCAGACATTGAACTTCCATTTCATATAAATAAGATTTTGTTAAAACAGTTTTCAAACAATTTAAAAGTGGGAATCTGCTTAGAAATAGAAAATTGATAAGTATTAAACATAAACAGATAACTAAATATATTTTATTAAAAATGTACATTGTATTTTTTTTTTTTTAAATACCGGTATTTTGATTCATATATCAAGTATTTTACGAGCTTTGAAATTTACGTTACAGTAGTATTTTATCATAAATATATATGTATCTTTTATTGAAATCCTTGGATTATCAAACAGTTTTGGCAAAGACTAATCCTCTTAAGAACCATGCTTTTGTCTCAGATGAAACGTATAAATTATACAGACATGGTGTTTCATCGTTGTAAACCATCATCTGCCCATCCTGCCCATCACAGTGTTTCAATACCCAGATACTAGTATGTTTTTGCGGTCAGAAAGGAATGAAATAGGTACCCATTCTATATTGTATAACCTGGCTTGTAAGGTTTGTACTTTAAAAAATAAAAAAAAAACTCTTTATAAAGAAGCGGGAGCTGGTTCAACCCACGTAATATAAATTTGAATTGTTTAGTTTAATTATAACTAAGTAATGTAATGTCTTCGTTTTTTCAAATGAGATCTGCGTTGTGTTTAAAAGGTAGTTATTTTCAAAATCATTTCAACTTTGATTGCCAAGAGAAGCTTCATATGTGAAGAAAATAAATCCATTGTTCACAGATTTGTATCGTTTAAAGATTGTTTTTAGATCGTGGTACAAGTGGTAATCCAACTTATACTCATAGTTCCCTTTCTAAGGAAGAAATTCTTCAAAATCATATGTCAGTTTTTAATATTTTTAATATTCCAAACAACCAAAATGAATTCGAATTACCATATTTATATTGGATTCCAAAACCTCATAAAAATCCTGACAAACAAAGATACATAGCGGGTTCCAGTAAATGTTCAACCAAGCCTCTATCTTTACTCCTCACTAAGATATTAACAGTGGTGAAGGAGAAACTTCAAGAGTACTGTGCAACAATATATTCGAAAAGAGCTGTCAATCAGATGTGGATACTTAAAAATTCCAAGGAACTTTTGGAAAATTTGAAATCACAAGATTTTACCAAAATCAACAGCTTAAAAACTTACGATTTTTCAACTTTATACACAACCATTCCCCACGATAAATTAAAGTCCAGGCTTTTTGATATCATTGACAGCTGCTTTTTCAATAAAAATGGAACTCGTTAATATACTTACCTTGTCATTGGTCATTTGCAAAATTATTTTGTTAAAAAACATTCTGATTGTACACACAAGTACTCTGAAGTTGACATTAAAAAGATGCTTTAGTTTCTGATTGACAATATCTATGTGGTTTTTGGAGACAAGGTCTTCCAACAATCTATTGGAATTTCTATGGGTACCAATTGCGCCCCGTTATAAGCAGACCTTTTTTGTATTCATATGAAGCAGAATTTGTCCACAATCTTGTACGTGAAAAGAAGAAAACACTTGCTGTGGCGTTCAACTCGACATTTAGATATATCGACGACGTATTGTCAATTAACAATGGCTATTTTCATTCTTATGTCGATACGATATATCCTGGTGAACTTGAGATAAAAGATACCACAGAGTCTGACACATCTGTTTCATATTTGGATATTTTACTTGAAAAAGACGTTAATGCTAATCTAACAACCAAGCTTTATGATAAACGTGATGACTTTAACTTTTCAATCGTCAACTTCCCTTACTTATGCAGCAATATACCTTCATCACCTGCATACGGGATATATATCTCTCAGTTGATTCGATACGCAAGAGCATGCTCTACGTATGTACAATTTCTAAAACGAGGTAAATTATTGACAAATAAGTTGATGAAACAAGAATATCAGCTGTCTCGTTTAAAGTCATCATTTCGTAGGTTCTATGGTCGATACAATGACCTTGTCAGCAAATACAATTTATCATTGAGTCAAATGCTGACTGACGTTTTTCATACTAATTGTTAGACCATTATTTACACACTGAATTGTCGACGGATTTTTCCGTTATTTCCCGATCATGACAAGGAGCACACGGCGAGTGTGACCGGTCGGCAGGGGATGCTCACTCCTCCATGGCACCTGATCCCACCTCTGATGTTTGGAGGTCCGTGTTTGCTCTGCTCCTATTTTGTGTTATATAATGGACTTTTAAGCTTGAATACTGTTCGTTATCTCCATATATTTCATCGATCACTGTTCGTTATCTTCACTTTTTTCATTTTTCGAATGTTCTCCTTTTCCTTAGAAACCTACATAAAGATAAGGTTCATATTACTTAAGTTAAAGAAACAAATGTAAGTAAAAATGAACATTTTCTGGTAAAGAAACAAATTTTGAAAATATGGTTGTCAGCATTTTGCTATTCTCAATTCCATTCCAATTCAATGTAGCTGATCTATTTTGCTATGATGTGTTGTAAGATACATATTTATTTTGTGTATGTTTTGCATAAACATTTAATAACGTACATCACTTAATATTTATTTGTTTTTCTCCATCTCATGCAAAGAAATATTCCGGGCCTATTGACTATTTATAACATAAATGTGAGACCTTCTAGTTTGAATTGACATTTCTGCCACTTCTTCTTGTAGTGTTTATGGCTTCCTCCATAATGGGTACATGTTCTCGCTATGCTAAGTATTTGGATACTTGGGCCGGACTGACAGATGCTACGAAACAAAACATTAAAGCCTTCCTGTCTAACCCCGCAGACCCAAGCATCACTTACCAAGATGTGGAGAAAATGCCCATAGAGGCCTTCGCTGCTGCTAACGTAAATATGAATTCAGTACATAGAATCGTAATTCTATCTTTGAAATTTGCGTATGTCATAACTTGTATTGATATTCACAGAAAACTTTGTGGCAAGGGGTCATGTTCCAGGCATCAGACAGACAAAAGCTGGCTATTCAGATGAAGGTCTTGATGAGCAAAGATTGTGAAGTTCAGAGCATACTAAAAGGACTCAATTTTACCAAACTCTATCTGGTACCTATTAAACTCTCCCTTCATTATAAAGTATTATTCTCAGTGTTAAATGAAGTTGATTTTTGTTTGTTGGATATACTCCCATTATGAACAATATTTTATGACAGGCTAGTGTGTCAAAGAGTGAGGTAAATTCCTCCATATTTAAAGAAGATCTTTGTCGTGCTCTTCTGCGTAACTGCTCTTTTCTACCAACTGACTTTTCGAGATTTATCAACACGACGGCTCCAAATTGCTACTCACATGTGTCTGAAGATTGCTCAGGGTCAAAAGATGGAATGAAATCTGGATTCTTTGGTTCGAAAAATAATGACACTTGGACTAACGCATTATATTTTCTGTGTTAATAATAAAAGAATTATTTCTTTCCTGTGTAAAACAGTAGGGAAAAGCTTTTAAGGATGTAAATGAAGGTATATGTCGGGAACTGTTATCTGTATCGATTTAAAAAAAAAATAAATTGGGACTAATGTTCATCTCCTAAATAAATATTTTGTCTTTGAAGTATCAAATCACTAAATTTGAATTTAATTCTATGTGATTTTTCTGCAAAACACTTTACTTAATAAATGATATGTTAATGCATGCTTTCAAAACTAAATATTTCTACATCTAATTTTAGGTAATTTTACTGGACTTCCATGCCCAATGGAGTGTCCTTGCTATCAAAACAAAGGTACAGGAGACAGCTTCTCCTTTGATAAAATGGGAAACCCCCAACCGTGTCCTAATATAGATATGAATGTCACACTATCAAGGGCCAGGAATGAAACTTCAGAAGCAGGAGGTAAATATCAGAAATGAGAAAAAACTTGGCAGAAATACAATGCATAAGGAGTAGCAAGTGAAATCTTTGATATGCATGAAGAATGAGGAAATAATTCATCAGTAATGTGGTGTATTATTTCACAGCTCTGCTTCATTTTTCGTTGTTTCAATGGATTATGAGTTTACTGTTGCTTATCTTCACGTTTCATGCGATATTATCTCCATAGATAATTGTTAGATTTTTCCATAGACCTTGGAATAAGTGATCTTCTCGATTAATATTATTTCAGACATTGAACTTCCATTTCATATAAATAAGATTTTGTTAAAACAGTTTTCAAACAATTTAAAAGTGGGAATCTGCTTAGAAATAGAAAATTGATTAGTATTAAACATAAACAGATTACTAAATATATTTTACTGAAAATGGACATTGTAGATTTTTTTGTAACAAATACCGGTATTTTGATTCATATATCAAATATTTTACGAGCATCGAAATATACATTATTTCTTATATAGCTTGTAACACAAGCTTTGATTGGTTACAAAGTCGGGTGTATTTCCGTACAACCGACTTGAGCCGGGGGTAAAAAACGTGACGTCACAATGCAAAGTTTCTCTATGATAAAAAGCAAATAACATGACGTCACGATGCATTGTAGGACGTAGTAAATCTTAGCGATAGCTTGAAACACAGTTGATTGGACTTATTTTAAAAAGAATTTATTTGAGTACATAGGAAATAAATTCGTTATCCAGGTCCAATCAAGGGTGTTCGGGGATTTACCCCGGGTTTTGTTCCATACACCCTGAGGCCAAAGGCCAGGTCCAATCAAGGGTGTACGGGGATTTACCCCGGGGTAAATCCCCATACACCCTTGATTAGACCTGGATAACTAATATCACAGTAGTATGTTGTCATAAATACATGTATTTATTATTGAAATACTTGGATTATCAAACAGTTTTGGCAAAGACGAATCCTCTTAAGGAGGGATTCTTCTTATGAGAACACTTATTTCTTATATTTAAAAATCAATGAAATTTTCACAGAATCAAGAAGACAATATCGCTAAGTGATGGTATCAGTCAGATTAAATTTGACCGTTTTATAGTAGAGGCAAGGCCCAGGTCAAGGTCAGTACCTTTTCCCTGGACATTAAGAATAAAAAATTACTGTTGCCAATCATGCGATGCCTACTTCTATTTCAATAAATTAAATGTTTTTCTTTTTGCATAAAGAGATATTACCATATAGGGTCTATAAGATGATATTACCAAATTGACATAGAAAATTTAACTAAAATACATATTGGCTAATCCGAATTTTCTCTATTTTTCTTAAAATTTTAAGATATTTTAGTTATTTTTATATGCTTCCTATATTTAAATTTTTCTTATTTTCACATATGGTAAAGTTGTCACATAAAGATACAAAATGATATAAAAACAAAAAGTTCTGACCGTTTACTAAGAGAGAAAAAACACTTTTTACGGATTTTTGGCTCAAATCTGAACTTAGATTGGAAGCTTTTAAAAGCTAACATAATTGTAGTTTGTTAGGAAAATCATATTTATTTCATATATTATAAACTTTAATCCCTTATTATTAATTTAACTTACATTCAAACATTTTCTCCAAGTCTTTGATTGTGTAAAAATTATAACTAAATTCATTGTTCTATAATTATTTTGAGAGGCAGAAAAGAAGATATTTTCATACGCTGCCATTCCGCCAAAAATATAGTCCCAGCTAGATTTCAAACTCAGTTTACCAAGTTGTACAATTGTGATGAGGAAAGACAAATATGATCTTTTAAGTCTCTTACATCTAAATATATAAAACATATAAGCAAAATATACTTTGAATATTTCATCTAGTCAGAAACCAGACAAGAATCCCTCCTTAAGAACCATGCTTTTAACTCAAATGAAAGGTATAAATTATATCAATACCTAGATACTAGTATGATTTTGCCGTCAGTAAGGAATGAAATTTTATATTGTATAACCTTGGTTGTAAAGTTTGTACTTGAAGAACTAAAAAAAACCACTTTATAAAGAAGTGGGAGCTGGTTCAACCCAGGTTATATAAAAATTTAAATTGTTTAGTTTAATTATAACTAAGTAATGTAATGTCTTTTTTTCAAATTAGATCTGCCTTGTGTTTAAAAAGTTGTTATTTTCAAAATCATTTCAACTTTGATTGCCAAGAGTAGCTTTATATGTGAAGAAAATCAATCCTTTGTTCACAGATTTGTATCGTTTAAAGATTGTTTTTAGATCGATCACTGTTCGTTATCTTCACTTTTTTTCATTTTTCGAATGTTCTCCTTTTCCCTAAAACCTACATAAAGATTAGGTTCATATTACTTAAGTTAAAGAAATAAATGTAAGTAAAAATGAACATTTTCTGGTAAAGAACCAAATTTTGAAAATATGGTTGTCAGCATTTTGCTATTCTCAATTCCATTCCAATTCAATGTAGCTGATCTATTTTGCTATGATGTGTTGTAAGATACATATTTATTTTGTGTATGTTTTTCAAAAAAACATTTAATAACGTACATCACTTAATATTTATTTGTTTTTCTCCAACTCATGGAAAGAAATATTCCGGGCCTATTTATTACTTATAACACAAATGTGAGACCTTCTAGTTTGAATTGACATTTCTGTCACTTCTTCTTGTAGTGTTTATGGCTTCCTCCATAATGGGTACATGTTCTCGCTATGCTAAGTATTTGGATACTTGGGCCGGACTGACAGATGCTACGAAACAAAACATTAAAGCCTTCCTGTCTAACCCCGCAGACCCAAGCATCACTTACCAAGATGTGGAGAAAATGCCCATAGAGGCCTTCGCTGCTGCTAATGTAATATGAATTCAATACACATAGAATCATATTTCTATCTTTAAAATTGGTGTATGTTATAACTTGTATTGATATTCACAGAAAACTTTGTGGCAAGGGGTCATGTTCCAGGCATCAAACAGACAAAAGCTGGCTATTCAGATGAAGGTCTTGATGAGCAAAGATTGTGAAGTTCAGAGCATACTAAAAGGACTCAATTTTACCAAACTCTATCTGGTACCTATTAAACTCTCCCTTCTTTATAAAGTATTATTCTCTGTGTTAAATGAAAGTGATTTATGTTTGTTGAATATACTCCCATTATGAACTTTATTTTATGACAGGCAAGTGCAGCAAAGAGTGAGGTAAATTCCTCCATATTTAAAGAAGATCTTTGTCGTGCTCTTCTGCGTAACTGCTCTTTTCTACCCGCTGAGTTCCTCAGGTTTATCAACACGACGGCACCAAATTGCTACTCACATGTGTCTGAAGATTGCTCGGGGTCAAAAGACGGAATGAAATCTGGATTCTTTGGTTCGAAAAATTATGACACTTGGACAGCAGCATTATATATTCTGTGTTAATAATAAAAGAATTATTTCTTTCCTGTGTGAAGCAGTAGAGAAAAGCCTTTAAGGATGTAAATGAAGGTTTATGTCGAGAACTGTTATTGGTATCGATTAAAAAAAAATAAATTGGGATTTATATTCTTCTCTTTAATAAATATTTTGTCTTAGTAGTATCAAATCACTAAATTTGAATTTAATTCTATATTACTTTTCTGGAAAACAGATTTCTTAATAAATGATATGCTAATGCATGCTTTCAAAACTAAATGTTTCTACATCTAATTTTAGGTAACTTTACTGGATTGCCATGTCCAATGGAGTGTCCTTGCTACCAGAACAAAGGTACAGGAGACAGCTTCTCCTTTGATAAAATGGGAAACCCCCAACCGTGTCCTAATATAGACATGAATGTCACACTATCAAGGGCCAGGAATGAAACTTCAGAAGCAGGAGGTAAATTTCAGGAATGAGAAAAAACATTTGGAGAAATGCAGTGTATATGGAAACGCAAGTAGAATCTTTGATATGTTAAAACCTCAGTGAATGAAGATAGAGGAAATGATTCATCAGTAATATGGTGTATTATTTCACAGCTCTGCTCACAATTTGCATTGTTAAAATGGATTTTGCTCTGCTCACAATTTGCATTGTTAAAATGGATTTTGATCTTGATCACTCTTTCTTATCTCACGTTTTATGCTACATCATCTCCATAGATAGTGGTATAATGTTTTCATAGGCCTGGGAAGTATAGGATCTCCCATGACTTGTGGTTGTGTATGATTTTTATCCAACTTGCTGTTTGTTTGGGGTTTTTTTATCCCCGAGCCTTATTAAATTTGATAAATGTCATATCCAACCACAAATAATGGGGGATTCTTTTAACCCCTTTTTAAACATAACAATCAATGATTTTACATTGTTTTATATACGGGATAAAGAGCTTAACATGTGATTATAAGTTATTTTCTCGTTTAGCATTATTCTAAACATTGTAATTCTATTTCACCCCAATACCATATTGTTAAAACAAAACAAACGATAAAAAAAATAAAGTCATAACGTTTATCACAAAGTTTTGTTGTTGGGTTACTATTAAAGTTTTTTTCTAGTAAAATATCCAGAAATGAAACATATTTGTCAAACTCTATGGTATCTTTCATTTCAAGTGTACTGGGATATACAGATTCACATATGGATGGATGTAAATTTTGCTTTTTTTTTGATGATACGTCGTTGATATATCTAAGTGTCGAGTTGAAGGGCAGAGCAAGTGCTTCTTCTTCTTGTGTAGTGTATAGGTTTCTGAATAAATTCTGTTTTATATGAATATAAAATAGGTCTGCTAATAACGGGGCGCAATTATTACCCATGGGAATTCCGACATACTGTTAGAAAATCAATTTTGACAGAAACATTGAAACATTACACATTTCAAAAGTATTTTGTTGTAAATATTCATTATTGAAACACTTGGATTATGAAACAGTTTTGAGAAGGAAAAATCCTCTAAAGGACTACACTTTTGTCTCAGATGAAGGGTATAAATTATACAGACATGGACTTTCATTTTTGTTAACCATCATCTGCCTATCCTTTGACATTGTTTCAATGCTATATTTCAATTCATATGTAACTAGATACAAGTATGTTTATGTCGTCAATAAGGAATAAATTTGATAACCGTCCACTTTATATTGTATAACCAGGGTTGGACAGTTTACATTTTAAAAGCTAAGAAACGTTTTATAAAGAGAGGAAGCTGTTTCAACCCAGGTTATATAAGTTTTAATGCTTTAGTTTAATTATTGCTAAATAACGTAATGTTTTCTTTTCAAATGAGATCTGTGGTGTCTTTTTATTTTATTTTCAAAATCACCCCTAACTTTGTCAAGGAGAGGTATATATTTGAAGAAAATAGATCCTATGTCAAATATACTCGTTTTCCTTCGAAACCTACATAAAAATGAGGCCCATATTACTTTAGTTTAGGAAATAAATGTAACTAAAATATGAATATTTGCTGGTTTAGGACATTAATTTGAAAATACGATTGTCAGCATTTTGCAATTCTCAGTTTCATTCAAATTCATTGTAGCTATTATGTGCTGTAAGATACATATTTATTTTGTGAATGTTATTCAAAAATCATTCAGTAACATTCATCACTTAATATTTATTTTTTCTACATCTCATGGAACGAACTATTAAGGTCCTATTATTTATTTTTAACATAAATGGGAGACTTTCTAGCTTGTATTGATATTTCTTCCACATCTTATAGTGTTTACGGCTTCCTCCATAATGGGTACATGTTCCCGCTATGCTAAGTATCTGGATACTTGGGCCGGACTGACAGATGCTACGAAACAAAAGATTAAAACCTTCCTCTCCAACCCCGCAGACCCAAGCATCACTTACCAAGATGTGGAGAAAATGCCTATACAGGCCTTTGCTGCTGCCAATGTAAGTTTGGATTCAGTCAATAGCTCTTTTATAGAATCAAGCATGAAATACGTTTCTTATCTCAGCATTAAATTTATAGAAAACTCTTTGGCGAGAGGTCATGAGCAAGGCAACAGACAGGAAGAAATTGGCAATTCAGATAAAAATCCTTATGAGCAATGACTGTGAAGTAGAGAGCATGCTTAGAGGACTAAACTTCACACAATTGTACCTGGTATTTATTCTTATGAGTATGATATCTATATATAAGTTTACAAAGTTATTGTTTCTTCTATGAAGTAGCTTATTTCAGTTTGTCTTAATTTAATAGAACAGTGAAGCTAAAAGCGAAGTTAATTCTTCCATTTTCGATGAAAAACTTTGTCGTGCTGTCTTGCGTAACTGCTCATTTCTCTCTCCGAGCATGTGGAGATTCATAAATACAACTGCTTCAAACTGCCTTCCATATGTTTCACATAATTGTACACAAATCAGAGGCGCATTTATGCCAATGGGGAACATGACCAAGGATCCATTTATGTCCATGCCGACTAAAGATCCATTTATGTCCATGCCCACTAAAGATCCATCTATGAGTATGCCTACTAAGGATCCCTCTATGACTATGCCTACTAAGGATCCATCTATGAGTATGCCCACCAAGGATCAATTTATATCTATGTCCACCAGAGTTTCATCAATGTCCATGCCCACCAAAAGTCCGTTTGTGTCCATGCCCACATCTATGCCAACCAGAAGCCCCTCAAGTGTTACAACACAATCTCCAGTAGTTACTCCTAAACAGTTTAGTGGATGCGGTAAGTATTTGTTTTCGAAATATTTACAATCCACATTTGTTTTTTCCCATAGCTCTCTAAAAGACTTTCATTTATGTGTCAAAGCAACCTGTCCTAACATTAAATGATGTGGGATATAACATATTTTTTCACGAAATATTTTGTGTCATTAATGAGAGGAGTGTTTGGAAAATCAAGTGCAATGTTGTTTAATATATGTAATGCAACGCCAATATTAATCACAGATCCTGGTGCAGAAGGACTTCAGTGTCCTAGAAACTGTCCTCAGTGCTACAGTGACAAAACATCTACGGACTGTTACTCCTATGACAAATATGGCAACTTTTTGGGTTGCCAATCCTTCGCCAAAAATACTACTATGATGAGAGCTTTGAATGATACATCTGCCGCAATGGGTGAGTGTGTTTGTTTTGCATAGCATATGTGTTCATTTTAACATTTATCCTCGTCTTGGTGGTTTTAGGCAGGCAGTGTTTTCTCTTTTTTATTTTTAAGTATTTACTGCAACTGCTGAAATAGGAACTTGTTCTAGACTTGCTAAATACTTACGAAAATGGATCAGTCTTGCCGACAGTACCAAAGAAAAAGCTCTACAATATTTGAGGGATCCAAAGTCAGTGACGGATGATGATGTCAAGAGAATTCCTATAGAGGTCTTTGCTATTGCCAATGTACGTTAGTTCTTTAGCTATATTTTACTACACAGGTAGCAAACATGCTTGGCATAATACAAAATTATCCACGGAAAGTATTTTTGAAGTGTTTAAATTATATAATTTATGTACGCAATTTCATAATCAGAAATATATTTTTTCTAGAAAACTTTACTTGATAACGTCACAAGGCAAGCATCTACCGATCAAAAGTTGTACTTGGCTACCTCTGCCTCACTCACGAGAAGCTGTCAAGTTCAGGATCATCTCAGCTCATTCAACTTAGAACAAACATTTAAGGTACAAATTTACTAGTGTTATTGTTACATAATGTGCATTACATTATGACAAAAGAAAACAAAAAGCATTCATTTCATCACATTAATGTTAATAATAAATATACCTGTCATTGTTTAGGATGCAAAACAAGCTGGAACCGTGGACTCAACGTACTTTAATGCTTCTCTATGTAAAGCTTTTATGGATGGACAGTGTGATATGCCAATCAGCAAGTGGCAATTTGCTGTAGATCATGCCCAGGAATGTCTTCTAGATAAAGCAGTCTGTCTCAAAGACGTCAACGACGAAACACTTGGGAATCTCTTATCGTAAGATTCTCTTCTTCTCTCTCTTTCTCTTTCTCTCTCTCTCTCTCTCTCTCTCTCTCGTGTGTGTGTGGGGGGGGTGTATGTGTGAGGGATGGTGTGTGTGTGTGAAGAGAGAGATAGAGAAAGACAGACAAAAAGAGAGAGGGAGAGAAAATAACTTTAGCCCGTATGTGTTTTTTTTTTTTGTTCGTTTTCTTCTCTTTTTTATGTGTTTGTACTTGACGTCCCTTCATAGAAAAAGAAATATTTCTCAGATAAATTAAATTTTCTTTCAAAGAAAACATTTGTATATCTTTTTTTTTTTTGAATCGTTTTAACTAGAGGATGATTTCTACTAAAATGTTATTTTTTAATAATTGCAGAGTTGATTCGATGAAAAATTTGTGCAACAAGACAAATATTGATGACAGATCGAAATCTCTTTTCCAAAGCCGTTTAAATTCATATCTCGGCAACAAGACCACTTTTCCTTGTGATCAGGACTTCCTTCTTTTGATGAATCTGTGTAACCTTAAACCAAAATACGTGACAAAGTTTTGCAACAATGCAAAAGTAAGAAATTTTCAATTTTTTTAAAATCAAAAGTGCAAAAGTAAGAAATCTATAAAAAAAAAAAATCAACCGTAATTGCGATGATCAACTGGATAGTTAAGTAATTAACTATCACAGCTAACTGTAATAACTTACTATGAAGATTGAACGATCAATGTCAGTGAAAATTAGATTAAAAATTAAATACATATATGGAGATAACGAACAGTATTCAAGCTCAATGTCCAACAACACAAATCGATGGCAGAACAAACATGGACCTCTTAAACATCAGAGTTTGGATCAAGTGCCATGGAGGAGTGAGCATCTCCTGCCGAACGGTCACACCCGCCGTGTGCTTCTTGTCATGCTCCTTGTCAGTAGACAATTCAATGTTTAAATAATGGCCTAACAATTAGTATAAAAAACGTCAGTCAGCATTTGACTTAATGATTGTATTGCTGACAAGTTCATTGTATGGACAATAAAACTTGGAAATGATGACTTTAAATGAAACTGTTGATATTCTCGTTTCACCAACTTGTTTGTCAATAGCTTGCCTCATTTTAGAAAGTGTTCGTACGTAGCGCATGCTACTGCGTGTCGAATCAACTGGGAGACATAAACTTCATATGAAAGTAATAAGGGTATATTGCTATATAAGTAAGGGAAGTTGACAATAGAAAAAATAGTCATCAGGTTTATCATGATTTGACTTAATGATTGTATTGCTGACAAGGCCATTATATGGACCATAAAATTTCCGAAATGACGACTTTAAACGAGACAGTTGATATCCTTGTTTCATCAACTTGTTTGTCAATAGCTTGCCTCTTTTATAAATTGCTGATACGTAGAGCATGCTCTTGCTTATCGAATCAACTGGGAGACAAAAAAAAACATCTGTAATGTAAATCTTTTATAGAATTTAAAAAAAAACATTCAAAAGCCTCTATGCATTACGTTCAATCGTTATTCAATCAATTTATGAAATTTATGAAAAACATACAGAGGAATATAATAATGTTTATTGTTAAAAAGGCTAGATGTCGAAGTCTTCTTATCAAATTAACGCTAATTAAGCATTGAATTTTTTTTTTGAAAGATATCGTCTCGTAACTTCGATGGTGTGTGTAAACAAATGGATCGAGTAACTTGTAAGCGCGTTATGAAAATTTGTTTGCAAGCAACATTGCAGTTGAGACTACATCTTTTAAAAATATTTATTCAATGCTAATATTTACATTTTTTGAACACCCTGCTTGTCTGGAAATGTGAATTTTAGTTAAAAATCCCTGTATTATCCTTCGAGTAAGTTACAGTTAATAGAAGAGCCATTGAAACTGCTAATGCCGTGAAACTGTTTAATGTGAGCGTGATGTTCAACGTTTGTGCGTCAAAATAAAAATCATAACCATTTGACCTCCCCATCCGTGTTTGGGTGTTAAGAATGCCAAAGCTTTCAATACACTTCATATCAAGCAACATTGACAATTTTCTTTGTTCCAGGTTGCGGAGTATACACCATCAAGAGAGCAATCACGAGAATGGGAAATCATAAAAACGGAATTCTTATCCACGAAAGTTGACTTTTCAACAATGGACAAAACTACTCTTTCCTCGTAAATTTCTTGTTTCCATACATTTTTGGTTTAACACATTGAAAACACTTTGAGAATTTAAAAATCAAACTAATAAAGGACTTAGCATTTTCTCTGATGGCTCTATAGTTTGAGTAAGAAGTAAGGAAAGTGGATATAATAAAAAAAAGATTCTCCAATGTTGAATATTACTTACTGCTTCAGAGCCGTGCTTGAAATTAATCTTACAATACATATCAAAACAGTCTTCCATGAATTATATGTAATAATACATGTTTTGGTAAAAATTAATGTAACATTATGTGCCTTGGTAAAATACAACAGGCCTTACATATCGTATGAAGGTATTTACCGATCTCCAAGTCGACGATGAAATCCCTGGATGCTGCAGTATTGACAAAAGTTAAAGAAGCAGTTTGCACAGACAATGTTTTGGATGATGCCAAATTCACTGATGATCAGGTGATTAAATCATCCAAACCTACCATTGATATATATAAAATAAGTAGGTAATTTTGTTATAAAGTAAAGTATTGAATCGAAGCTGTGTCATAAATGCTGCAAAATGTTTTTAAATCGACTTCTAATTTACCAGTACATGTTCAAAGAAATTAGAGAATTTTTATTTCATTAAACTAACTTTTATCTTCGATAGTTTATTACACTTTATTGAATAGAAAGACCTAAAATAGCGTGCAATAGCGTACATGTTTTGAAAATAAGAGACATTGAAATGCATAGCTACTAAATTGTACAGAAACGAGAGGTGATGGACGTACTTAGAAGCAAAGGAAAGCTTAACAAGACTGCTGATAAAGATTGTCTGCTGAAGTATGCCCCAGCTGAGATTGTCGACTCATTGTCTGATTCTGAACTAACAACGGCATATAATCAGAACAAAATCAATGTTACCAAACTCACTCCACCTCAGGTAAGCTCCCTTGATATCCATCAAACTCACTCCACCTCAGGTAAGCCATCTTCATATGCATTAAACTAACTCCACCTCAGGTAAGCTCCCTTAATATCCACCAAACTCACTCCACTCAGGTAAGTCATCTTTAAATCCACTTAGCTCTTTCTCAGGTAAGCCACCTTCATATCCATCAAACTCACACTACCTCAGATAAGCTCCCTTGATAGCCACCAAACTCACTCCACCCCAGGTAAGCCATCATCATGTGCACCAAACTCACTCCAGCTCAGGTAAAATACCTTGATATCCACCAAACTCACCCCACCTCATGTAAACTACTTTGATATCTACGAACTCACTCCACCTCAGGTAAACTACCTTGATATCCACCAAACTCACTCCACCTCATGTAAACTAACTTGATATCCACCAAACTCACTCCACCTCTGGTAAGCTACCATATATCCATCAAACTCACTCCAGCTCAGGTAAGTCATCTTTACGTCCACTTCGCTATTCCTCAGGTAAGCCACCTTTATATCCACCAGACTCACTCCACCTCAGATAAGCTACCTTAATATCCACCATACTTACTTTACTCAGGTAAGTCATCTAAAAAAGCATGCTCATCAAGTACAAAACATCAAAACAGATCAATAAATAATATTTTACAAACTCACACCAACTCAGGTAAATCAACTATATAAAAACACAATCATTTAATCCATATCATCAACTGCACGACAAATCACTATATATTCACCAAAGTGAACTCATCACAACTCAGAAGGTCAGCTTAATAAAAGGATACTCATCAAATTCAATAAAGACACTAAACATTCACCAAACTCACGCCCACTCATGTAATAACAATTCAATTAAAACGCACGCATCTCTTGCACAGACCACTAAATATTCACCAACTTAAGCCAAAACAAAGAAATATACACTCTTCAAACCCACCTCAAATTTTGAACTGTTCCTTTCATAATTTATATAAAACTGAACGATATGTGTTATTTAAACAAGATACATGTACGTGTATAAGCCTACCATTTTTAATGTCAAAGAGAATAACTTCGAGTATTTTTTCATTTTTCATTGATTTGAGAGGAAATTACTGAACACATTATTTCTTATTTCAGGCTAAAAGACTATTGGTACAAATTAGCGGAAGTGTACGTACCTGTTGATTCATCTAAATTAAAATAATAATTATTTTTTATAAATATTTGACATCAGAAAATGATAATATCTTTGATATGTGCAGCTGACATCAGAAACACAGATCAAAGATAACGCCGATCTGTTGGTTAGGGGCGGATCTAACTCACTACCCTCCCTCAAAGGAAAGTCTGCAGAGACCAAGAAGGCCTACATAAAAAGTATAAAGAATCAACAGCAAGAAAATAAAGTGAATCCCTCTGTGGTCACAGCGGTGGTTGAAGCGGTATGGCATTATTCCATTGACATAGTATAATATATTACAGTAAAACTCGGTTATAGCGAAGTCCTAGGGAACTGTGAATTTACTTTGTATATCCGTAATTCGTTATATCCAATCCGTAATTCGTTATATCCATATAACGAATTCGTTAAAGTATATATAAAGAATTCGCAATATGCATTTTTTTCCTTCAAATATGACTACCAAATATGTACTTGGAGGTATTCAATATACAATTTTCCTTAGGGTACTAAAGATTTTTAAGAACTGAATTTCGGATATAAATACTGATTAAAAATAATGTCAGATAAATATTTGAATTTTGATATATTAAAAATTCGTTATAAAAAATGTAATTTTCGTTATTTTTGACCTCTACGGGACACAAAATCAGTTGGCTATATCTGTAAATTCGTTATATCAGAGTTCGTTATAACTGTAGTAATTTCCTAGGATTTGTTAAGAATTTTGCCGGGGATTCCAAAAAAACTTGGCTATTCGTTATATCCGTGTTCGTACTAAACAAGTTTTACTGTAATGTTAACTGATAAAAAGTTAACAGTAAAACAATCGTTATTTCACAATTGTCAGAAGTGGATATCGACATTTAAAAAAACATGAATATCTTGTTTAATTTTAGTCCTTAGACACGTCCGATCGTGAAGGGTCTTTCAAAACACTAGCGTCCGAATCGTCTGAAGATATGATGAGTTATGTACCACAAGATTTCATAACGGATATGAGTCCAGCAGACGTGCAATCACTAGCCAGCTGGCCTGACATGAAGTCGGTTAAGCTCCCTAAGAATCTGGTAAGTACAGTGTTTATTTCAGTTGTATTTTATCTGATCTTAAATCTCTGCATGATAATTTTTTTCTGTAAAACAGGAAAAAGCTTTGATGAAGAAAGTACAAGATACTGGAATAGCACTGAACGATCCCGACGTTGTTTCCAATCTAGTGGCTGTGGTTGGATCCGCACCAAAATCGCTGTTTAACACAATAGACACAAATAACGCCAATTGTCCAACCATTCTCTCATCTGTCACTGAATCAGAAGCCATTTCAGCTGAAAAGGTAAGACTTTGTACGACGTTATTTTACTATCATTATTAACGGATATGAGTCAAATATTTGTTGTGACCCATTTGGTTTCCCACGAATCAACAAAGACACCACAGCGTCTGTTACATCTGTTGCATATTTGAATGTTTTACTAACAGTAGACGATTAGGGACAGCTAACTACTAAAGTGTATGACAAACGAAATGTCCGGCTTCTCCATCATTAACTTTCTTTATTTCTGTGGTAATATTCCGTTTCAACTGCGTTAAGGTCTCCCAATTTCTTCGAGTTTCAAGAGCATACTCTGAGTACTATCAATTTTTAAACAGAGGCAGACTACTGAAAGATAAATTGATGTTACAGGGACTCAACAACCTGATTTAAGTCAGCATTTCGTAAATTCTATGGTTGTTATAATGACCTTGTTTGCATATATAACTTATCATTGAATTGTATTTTGACTGGCATGTTACATACCAATTGTTAGGCTTCTGTTTAGACAACGGACTATTCCATCTACCTAATCAATATGAAGGGCTCATAGCGAGTGTGACAAGTAGACAAGGGAACGTTATTCCTTCTAGGCACCTGATCCCACCTATCGAATTTCCGAGGTTCCCTGTTTTAGATAGATGATAGATAGATTAGATACTTGAGGCTATTCTCGATATTTTTTTATATTTAATCCTAACACTCACAGTATAACACGCTAAGTTTTTGGTATGACTTTCATCCATTACATTCAAGGAAAACTCATTGTGCCATAATTAACTCAAACACTTTGTACAATAGCCATAAAAATATATGACGTCACATATCATGTTTGAGGATATACACACTCTTGAGATTTTAAGGGATTGCAGTTAACACCTGTAAGTGTTAACGTAATTGTTTAGCATTTCTTTATTTCAGTACGAGCACGTGTGTAAAAAGTTAGAGACCTGCCTAACTTCTACTAACGTAGACCTGTCTGATGCCTCCACGCTTTCCGGGAATGCACTTGCCTGTTTTAAGTAAGACAATGGCAATAAAATGTTTTCGAAGTTTATAACTGGAAAAAATTAAACAGATGTCAATTGTTTTTGTGCTCTAACAAGAAAAAACATAAATTGTTTGTATAATTTATGGTACCTCAAAATGACTATAGACTTATTTGGCCAAACCAAAATATGAATGTCCTCAAAAAATGGAATTTTAGTGAAGTCCTTGATAAAAAGAGTTAAAATAATCATATAGATACTGACAAAGATAGGTCAGTTAAATTATAACCATCTAAACACATTTAATACAATCTTATCCCTCCTGTATCAAACTGAAAAAATCTAGTATTTGCTTCATCAAGAATGGTCAAATTCTTTTCATCTTTTTAAAGAACAATTCGAGAAATTTAAAACCATAGAGAGATGCGAAAAAGCAATCAAATTTAGTTTTAAGGAACCGTTTTTCTAAAGAGATGGTTAAATTTTCAAATAAAATTGTAGATTGATAGTCATGGTTTTACTTGCACAGCAAGCATCAAGGCATTTGATGCAATCGTATTTTTTTAATTAAAAAAAAATGAATAAGTCAAATATTTCAATGCGTAGGACTCTTGGACATCCATAAGAATTAAGGTCCTTGACCAATCCCAATTTCCTAAGATGCATATAGGAAATAGTACATTTATATCATTCAAACATCATCTTCATTCATAAAAAGTCATAAGAAGTTATTCCCTTCATTAAATCAGCGAAAAGGTGCTCAAGCTGAACTCAATTTATATTCTTTCAGACAGGTGGGCTTGGGTAAAACTAAATGTCCTTAGAATTAAACTAAAACTAGACGAGAATGAGGAGGAACTTATAATAGTTTTATGTCACATTTCTGATTGTGATGTTTACTTTTGACAGTAAAACCGCGCTGAAAGCTGTAAGTGGAAGTTGCTCAGATATTACAACAAAGGTGTGTACTGCTGACTTCTCCTTGCTGGATGGCAAACAGAGGAAAAGTGACATCAAAGAATACGTCTTTGAATGCGTGCGTATATTTCCTCTGCTCTTTTTTTAAATCCAAATGCGTCCGAAGCCTAACAGTTGTCGGATTAGAAAAAAAAACATATTTTCTTTTATAGAATAGTAAAATTGTGCAATATTAGTGAATCGTACCAATAACAGCAATACAATAGTTTTAAAAGCATAAAGTAGCATTTATATCCAATTAATTTAAGGCACATGTAGGCTCAACTGAAAATCTACGAATCTACAAAAATTGGCACATTGAAATTGTAGCAAAGGGAACAGATCAATTTTAATAAAAATAATGGTTCCTGGTGTCAGGTGGACTTATACGTAATATCTCGTACTTTAACGATGCAGTACTCTAAAAACAGATCATACTCATTCGAATTTATTTCCTACAGTTTCTAATTCTATATGTAAACACCTTAATGAAATGCATATATTAATTTAACTTTGTACACCTTCTCTTCATTCATACAAATTCTAGTGTAATATCTTTTGCATTGTTCTTGCTTTCCACAGCTGGGAATTTCTAATACTATCACTGGTTCACATATAAACAGTATGGGGAGCTGCGCCGAATTATTGTCGGATTCAGATATTCCAAAGATGGACTTAACAGCCATGGAAGCCGTCTTTAATATTCTCTCGTCGAAGTTTACGTGTCTGAGTAAGATTGGTGCCTACGTCGAAAAATATGTAACTCTGTGAGTCTTAACTTGGTCCTCTTTACACTTGTTATGTTGCAATTACAGTTGAACTTCGGTATCTCGAACACTGATATCTCGAAAAAAAAACATGGATATATCGAAGTGACTTGGAAGTCCCAACACCTTATTCTATAAGTATTTTAACCTGGATATCTCTAAAAAATTTTCTCGGGCCAATTGAGTTCGAGATAACGAGGTTTGACTGTATGTTCTTCAGCAAAACAGAAATTTCACTGATTCTGAATTTACACTGAGTTAGAAAAACACAGTCGTAAGAAGTTTGATGGGCGGGTATATCTTTAACACATGACTTCTTTAAAGAGAAAGAATTACCTTATTTTGAGAGCTTTTACTAATTTTGGGATTTTTACAGAAAAGGAAGTAGTAGCATAACAACTACTGACATTGTCCACCTCGGTGATTGGGCTATACATCTGCAAAGCAACATCTTCTCAGGCGTGGTGAGTACATCTTAGTATATTTTAATTAATAGTTTAGATAAATCTACCTGAGTTATCTAAGCAGGATATTTGTTCTTATTCTTAAGACGGGAATCTGTGATACCGTGTCCACTATTGGAAAAGCTTTAAAGACAAGAGACGCCATAAAGCAGGAACTGGTAGAAGAAGGGCTGTTTACGGAGTGCAAAGAAGAAATTGATGACATCAAAAAAGAAATAGGGGAATATATCATCGCTGCAATTGAGGACTGTACCTCAGCCAGACGCCGGAAGAGAAACACAGGTAAATTTTGATTAAGTGTCCATGATGCAAAATATAAAACTCCTTTTGACAATCAATTATTTCGTTTTGTGATATTTTTGCAGCCACTATTACATGTTCTCAATTAAATGACATGGGGTCGTCCATGCTTAGCTCCCTGACAACTTCACAACTCTCCGGAATCCAGGACGCCGATTTTATTCAATGTGTGAGTTTATTGGGAACCCCGACTGATTACAGCGCAGAACAGAAGCAAGCTCTGGCCAGTATTGCCAAAAGAGGAACGGTGAGAAAACCTGTAGATTTTGTACAAAAATAGCAATATCTATATATGGTCTCCAAAAGAATTAATAACGGAGATTACGAACAGTAATGTTAGTAATCTGTGGCCGCTTAACTATAGAAACAAATTTTTCAAGTGAATACTATTGATATTTGTATGTAAAAAATTTTAAAAATGCAGAATGTGTGTCATAAGGGTCTTCATGTTTTCAGGTGTATGGTAGTCCAAGCACGTGGTCTTCCTCCACCATACAGAGTCTTGGATCCATCGTCCAAGGTCTTACCTCGGAAGAACTTGACACAATGACCTTTATATATGACGACATTGCGCAGCTTGGGGCTTACTCAGGATGGCAGGATTCTCAGGTTTTACATTCTCATACGTCACTCAGAAAAGTCATAAATCTTTAATGTAACCAAATCATGTTTTCTAACAATCATTTTAAATTTTAGAAAACCACCATATTTGGCAATTGGAGTAAATCAAGTGCCATACCAACAATAACTTCATCAGAGCTGAGGTCATTAGGTCACATGATTTGTGCAATGTCTACAAGTCAAATACAACAAATTACCCGAGCTGTTTATGAGTAAGATTGCTTTTGCTTTTTTTTTTATTCATCATCAATCTGTTGTTGCATTTATTTAAATATAAGCACAAAGAAATTATTTTTGTCATAATTTGTAATTTAAATGACAACAAACGTATATGTCTCTTAAAGATCAAAGCAAAAGAACTTAAACAATCATTCATTGCATAAATTTAGATTTATTTTATAATTTTAAAATTCCTTAAACGCAGTTTTTCTGTATCTTATGTAAATTAAATCCTACTGTGTGCCACCTTAGATCTTTATTCAATGTTTATAATTTTTCATACCATGTTCTAAAGAGCAACTGAAAATAAATTGTTGAATGATAATGCTTGTCGAAACACACACACACCGTTTTCCACCGTTAAGAAGTTTGGTATTTGAATCTTTATGATTCTCGATGACTTAAAAATATATTGAACTTAAAGTATGATAAAGTAATGAAATTCAAAAATTACAGAGCATCTGCTGATAAGGTTGGGGAAGTGACGAGTTGCAGCGATACCCAGATGGTAGAGTTTGCAAACCACGCCAAGACTGCATTTGGTAGTGTGTACAACTGGACAAGCGTTCAAATCACCAACGTCGGGGCTCACATAGGTAAGCTGCAAAATTGGGCTTATTTAGCATTTACCATCACGTTTCGAAATAATCCAGTTTGGAATAATCAGATGATATGATCTATCAGTATTAATGCGTTTCAAAACATAAAAAAATGTTTTATTTCGTCAATAGGTGGCCTTAGTAAGACAGAGATTGCCACGTTAACCGAGGCTCAGATTGATGAAATTTTAGCCTCTCATGTCACCCTTATTCCGTCCACGGTGTTCTCAGTAAGTTTGTTGTAATTATAATGTATTAGAAATACATGTATCTGTACAGAAAATTAAATGCTTATTCAATGTTAGAATATCCATGCGGGTTTTTTTGATATGAAAATTGTGTTAAAACTAGCTTGTAATTCTTGTCGTAAAATGAGAAGTAAAGCATGTTTGGTTGATCTCATTTTAAAATGTGTACTCTGGTTTCGTAAGGGTTTTACCTCTACTCAGCTGAGAAACTTTAGTCCTGCTCAAGCACAAGCCACTACCACCACTCAGAGATCCACCCTGGATTCTTCACAAATGTCGGCGTTAGAAAGCGCTGCAGGGACCACATTCTCAAGTTCCAGTGGAGGTAGGAGTTTTACTACTGTTTATGTATATGTCACATTTTACAGTAAAAATCTCCAGTGGGTTGCGAGAATGTTTTGTAATAAGAGTTCCTCTTTAAATAATATTATTTGGTTGATTTGCAACACTAGATGACAAAGCTTTGTTGGGAAGTTTGTTCTATTTGTAGATTCTATACTGTTTAACATTTTATTTTTCAGTTGACCGCGCTGTTCAGATGTCATGGATGGTTATCTCTCTATCCGTGCTCCTTGCGTTGTTCTTCTAAAAAAGGCATTAATGAACTCCAGTATTAGATACCAGTGATTTTAAACATTTTTGTTGTTTTCTCTCTTCATTACTCCACTGCGCAGTATTCAAAATTTTACTATTGTTATTTTTGTTGTAATATTCCCCCGTGATGACGAAGCAAGTGTCAGTATGATGTCTTGTGGATTAACTGCTGGCGGTTAGTGCTAAATGAATACTGGCAAAGCTCCTTAATTCCAAGTTTCTCACACATGCGATCAGTTTTCTTAGAACTATTATTTTTAATATTTTAAATGTGATAATTGTTGTTCTTAAAGTTTTATCATTTTTTTAACTTTTATACTTTGACAGGTTACAAAATGAGATTAAATCATAATTTATGACTTTTGTGGCCAATTTTAAATAATTTTAAATGAATAAATTTGATAATCGTACTATTAGTATGTTTTTGTTTAATGAAATCTGGAGATAACGAACAGTATTCAAGCTCAAAAGTCCGTTCAAACTATACAGATCAGGAGCAGAGCAAACACGGACCTCCAAAAGCATCAGAGGTGGGATCAGGTACAATGGAGGAGAGAGCATCCCCTGCCTACCGGTCACACCCGCCCTGTGATCCTTGTCATGATCGGGAAATAACGGAAAAATCCGTAGAAAATTCATTTTGTAAATAATGGCCTAACAATTAGTATGAAAAGGCCAGTCAGCATTTGACTTAATGATAGATTGCATTTGCTGACAATTAAGGTCATTGTGTAGAACCAGAAAACTTGTGAAATCCTGACTTTGAACAGGACTGTTGATATTTTTGTTTCATCAACTTCTTTGGCAATAGCTTGCCTCGTTTTAGAAATTGTTCGCACGTAGAGCAATCGCTTTCGTATCGAATCAACTGAAAGACGTAAACCCCATATGCGGGTGATAAGGATATATTGCTACATAAGTAACATTAGTTGACGATTGAAAAGTTGAAGTCATCACGTTTATCATAAAGCTTGGTTGTTAGGTTACCATTAACGTCTTTTTCAAGTAAAATAACCAAAATTAAGCAGATGTGACAGACTCTGTGGTATATTTTATTTCAAGCTCACTGGGATATATCGATTCGACGTATGAATGGAAGTATCAATTGTTAATTTATAATACGTCATCAATAAATCTAAATGTCGAGTTGAAGGCCACAGCAAGTGTTTTCTTCTCGTGTATAAGATTTTAAAGAAATTCTGCTTCATATGAACCCAAAAATAGGTCTGCTAATAATGGACGTAATTAGTAACCTTGAGAATTCCGACAGATTGTTGGTAGATCTGGTCTTCAAAATCTACATAGATATTGTCAATCAGAAACTCAAGCATCTTTTTAATGTCAACTTCAGAGTACTTGTGTGTACAATCAGAATGTTTTTAACAAAATAATGTTGAAAATGACCAGTGTCAAGGTAAGTAAATTTACGAGTTCCATTTGTATTGAAAAAGCAGTTGTCAATGATGTCCAAAAGTCTGGGCTTCAACTTATCGTGGGGAATGGTTTATAAAGTGATGAAAAGTCGTATGTTTTGATGTTCTTGATTTTGGTAAGAATTCGTGATTTGAAATTTTTTTAAAGTTCCTTGGATTTTTTAATTATGCACATTAACACCACTTCTCGAATATATTGTTGTACAGTACTATAGCAGGACTATAGTTGTAGGAAAAAAGCAGAACATGAACACGTTGGAGGATTATACTAGGGTCGTTCAATAAATAATGCAAAAGGTCATCTTAAAATAGGAAAAGCATGTTAAGCAGATTCTTAATACTTTCAATCCCCCAAAGCATTCTTTGTTCACATTTACATATGTCTAAATTCTGTGTACCCATGACTAGAAAACCTCAGTATACTCATCTTTAAAAGAAAAAGATCTCACATTGACTGAGATCTAGCGAATATGGGGGATACCCAAGCTCTGTAAACTTTCCTTTCTTCGAAATATTATTTATTTCTCTATGCTTATTAGCAGCAGCGTTTTCAGGTGCAGAAAAATACTCGGGGTACCGATATTTTCGGCTTGCTATGCAGGAAATCTGCTTAATTTTCCTGAGTAAAATTTTAACATAAAGGTTGCCATTGATAGTCCTTCCTTTGGCTGTACGAGGGCTGTTCGAAAATTATTGAGACAACTACTCTAACTCCATAAAGGGCAGATATAATTTCAGGAAAATTCGTCAACATTTTATAAAGAACGAATAAAACAATTATACAAAATTTCTAATTTAAAGGATAATTAGTTAACTTCCGTTGAAATAATAAACATGCATATGTCTATCGACCTGGAGCAGCATCGCTACGTCATTTTAACGTTAAGTCAGCCGGAGGTGAAACGATCGGGAAGAGCTTACTCTTCTTTCTTTGTTATCATAATTGTATATCCTACAAAAATCAAGCTGTCTCTTTTCTTAAACGATTCTTTAAAAAATGTGAGCTGTTGCTTCAATATTGTAAATATTTCATGCATCATTTATATAGAATGACTTAGCATCATGTAGTGCCGATTTATGCAACGCGGGTCAACGTTTTTAATACCGTTACGGTAAAAATTGATGGTCGTCCGGAGGTAGTTGAATTATAGGTTAGAAAAAAATATATACCAATGAAATACATGTGACAAACCCTTAGACATATTTTTTCTCGTTGTTATTGTTTTAGCAGGCTGGTCAGTCTGGAAAGGAGTTTTACATAGCGCTACACAAAATTTTAGGTCTCTCGCTGCTCCGCCTTGACGTCAAAATCCATTTCTTCCTTTTTGGCTATGAAAAGTACACCCATAAGTGGGGACTTAAACTTGAAATATGGTGGAATACAAGACAGGACCTTTTTGTGATTAAGAATATTATTGATATAAACCGCGGCAATTCTCCTTTGTTTGCATATTGAAGTTTAAGGAAAATACGGGTTGTTTTAGCAGTATTTTCTTCGGTAAAATGTGACGGTTTAAAGAGTCTATGATTTGCAATATCCATAATAACAGATCCGAGCCTGTAATCTGGTGTCGAAGAATCCAAATATGGATTTTCCTTGGTCTTTTCAAATAGACAATTTAAAACTTTCAAAGAGAAAGAATAGAATTTGGTGCGAATGTGATGAAAATTTAACTGCTTATTTACAAAAGGTAGTAGTGAGTCAAAGGATCCATTGTGTATTGTAGGTTTATTCTAAGACCGATTCTGTGACTACGCTTACATCTCTGAATTTTTAAAAAGTCCCATCACCTTCACATTGCTACACTGTGGACTGGATAGATTCCTGACACTATCGACATTGTCATTGCATCCATATGGAAAGGTCGTGTCTAATTTTCTTATCCAAGTTTCTTCTCGTTGTCTAGGGAAAGGTGTAATTAATGATGGGCTATTAGTATGATGGTAAATCTTTTCTAGAATTCTAACTTTCATTGATAAAATAGAATGATCAGGTAAATTAAAGTGCTTGTATAGAAGCTGCTAGTACCCATTATTAATTTGAAATCTATGCCCGGATATTCTTTCATTATGTGAACCCTAGGTTTCACCAACATAAATAACCCAACAAAGGATACATTCTTTTCTTATCTACATAATCTGGAGATGCTTATAAATTGACATGAATAATTGTTGACCTTCTATCTTTTAATATAAAAGTCTTGAGATTTTTTAACGACTACTAGCCTGATTGGCATGATTTGAACAAATACGAACCTACTCTAATTAAAGAAGCGTCATATAAATATAGCTATTAATGGCCAGCTTTCTCTTCATTTAGATTTTTTTCGCGTTTTCCTACTTTAATTATCTGGGATTTGTATGATTTTTCCTATGCATGTATAATATTGACCCCAAATTAGCCCATGCTGACCTTAGTTGAACAAACTTAATTGAAGATTGCAATGGAAATGCTTACATATCTTCTTGGTCTATTATTCTTTATGAGAATTTTTTATAGATTTGTTCCTATTTATTCCTGTATCAAAATTTTACCATCTATTGCAGCCCAACGAGCTATGAATTGAACCAATCTGATTGTACACAACCTTGAACCTTTGGCTAGGGTGGGCTTAAGATAGATGCGAGCAATTATTTAGATAGGAACAATTGTCAGTATTGAGAGAGGGGAAGGGGGTGAAAGATGTGAAGACAATGAACAGTGAATAATTTCAGAAATCCTATAAGCATTACAAATTGAGAACAGATCAAACACCAGGTCCCAAACCATAAAATGAGAACAGATTTGAGACAAAATTTTAAATAAGTACAAGTTTTGAAATGGATTTAGAAATTAAACAATTTTTTGATCTTGTGTTTGTATTCAAATATACAAACTTGCAAGTTTTTAAGCATGTTGGGTAAACATAAATTAAGACATTCAAAATCTAAATTTTGACTTAAGTCTATTCTCAATTTATGGCCTCGAGGCCTGAGGTATTATTGAGTGCGTAGGATGAGTAATCATCCCCTTTCGACTGGTCAGATCTACCCTTGGCCCTAGCTTTGTATTGTACAGGTAGACGGACTAATCAGTATTCAAAATTAAAAGAAAATAAAGACTAGACTACTTTACAAATGGCATGATAGGCTCGTCAAAAATTCGACACGACGATAAATGTGTTTGCAATCACGGTCATTATAACGTGCAAATCGGTGACTTTAAAAGAGGCTGTTGAATACCTTTTACCATCCACTTACATTTTCCATACCCTGCGTATGGTTGAAAATTGATCGTTCAGAACATACATGTATAGAATCATCTAGGAAAAAGAAACACCTAATGCAGGTGATAATGGAATCTGTCTACTACGGAGATAATAGAAGCTGACGATGGAAAAGCTGAAGTATAATCCCATTTCCCATATATTTCTGTTTTACCATTTATCTAATTAAGTGAAACATCTACATATGAAGAAATTTTGGCAGATTCTATGTTGTCCTTTAATATGATTTCATGGTATACATATTTTAATTAATTTTGTTGATTGGTAAAACATCATCAATATAATATTACATGTAGATAATACGTAAAAGATGAAGACAACGAACAGTGATTAATCTCTTAAATTAACAACCGTCACGGTAGCTCAGTCGGTAGAGCGCTCACTCCGTGATCGGAAGGTCGTGTGTTCGAATCACGGCCCTGAATGACCTAAGTTGATAAAAAATAGAAGGCAAATGTCCCTTCACTGACCGCTCGACACTTTGAAGTGAAAGTTGCGGGTCATTCCGATGAGACCTTGAAAACCAAGGCCCCGTGTCACAGTTGGCATTAGCACGATAAAGAACCGTGAGTGCCGAGTAAAGGTCTAAATTTGAAGCCCTTCACCGGTATATGGTGACGTCTGTATATGAGTAAAAATCAATCAACAGAGCTAAAACACGGACTCCTAGAAACAACAGAGGTAAGATCAGGTGCCTAGGAGGAGTAAACATTTCCCTACCGACCGGTCGCACCCTATCTGTCGTAAGCCCTATGTATTGATCGAGTAGACGCACTAATCCGTAGTCAAATTTAGCATAAAAGTAATGACCCAATAAATGGTAAGAAACCTGTCAGACAAAATGCAACCCTATAATATGTTGTATTTACAAACAAGATCATTCCGACCGTAGAATTTGCAAAAAGCTAACTTAAAACGGGGTTGTCGGCAGCTTCCCTCAGTTTAAAAATTGGTCATACTTAGAGCATGCTCTTGCGTATCGAATCTAAACATCATATGCACGTGATGTTGGAATTACTGGGAAGTTGACGATGTAAAAGCTCAAGTCATCCTGTTTGTCATACAGTTTAGTTATTATTGTCATTTATGGTCTATAGTCAGTAAAACATAAATATGAAACAGATGTTGCAGACTCTGTTGTGTCTTTCATTTCAAGTTCAGTGGTATATATAAATCGACATATGAATGAAAGTAACTATTGTTAATTGATAAAAGTCCTCAATTTATCTAAATGTTGAGTTAAAGGCCACAAAACCCAAGTTTTCATCTCATGTTGAAGTTTTTAAATAAATTCTGCCAGATCGGCTAATAAGGGAGCACAATTAGTGCCCATTACGATTCCAACAGATTGTTGGAAGACCAGGTCTCAAAAGACTGCAAAGATATTGTCAATGAGGAACCCCAGGATATTTTTCATATCAACCTAAAAATTCGAATTGAAGGCCACAGCAAGTTTTCCTCTCATGTAGAGAAGTAACATGATACGATGCTTCGATAATTAAAAATCAAAAGCCTGAAAGGCTTCAATGACGTCGAAGAAGAAAAACAATTTCAAAAGATCATTTTGAATTTGAAGATAGCAATAAGTCAAGTAAGTGACTCAGGAGAAATAATAAAAAAAAAATAGTTTTAAACAAAATATCACAATTACAGTCTGGGGCCTTATGTCATGGTCCGAATGGAGCAGGGTTCGAATTGACCAGACACCGTCGAACATGTTTCATGCTAAATTCTTTTCAGTCAGTTGAAGAACTATGAAGGATTTCATAAATTTATATAATATTTTTTCTAATTGCCAATGTCAAAGCGTTGTATTGGTGATTGCATCTAAACTACAACCAAGACTGTTCTGTTACAATTACGATCGAGTTACGATCGGGCGTGGTATACGGTATACTGGGAAATGGAGGAAATAGAGAAATACAGTAATACTGGTCAACATCATCGGTTTTTAGGATAAAGTTGGTCAGAAGATTGTAAAAGTAAAGCTAAGATTTACAAATTCAATCTTTTCAGTCTTATAGTATTCGTGTTTATGTAATTTTGTAAATTATTTTACCGCCTGTTGGGTTGTTTGTGTTCCACGGTTATCGTTCCAAAATGTTATTCATGTCATTCGACGCACCTTTCTGTAGAAATTCATCCGCAACAACCATCACGTTTATATTGTGTGAAAATAAAACATAATATCGTTGTTTTGTAAAAGAATTAATTGTAGATACAATTGATGCAATTTCATTTCAAGCTACAATTATTCATTGTGAGCGTTTTAAAAGAAATTGGTTTATAGCTATTGCTATTTTCTATTGCGGATGCATCCACTGACACATTCGGTCGCGTACATCCCTTGGCGATTTCACTTGGCCGACCGCTAGATGACGTTCGAGCTCCAAGAGCTCGACGTCATAAAAATGGTAATAAAAGAGCATAATTTGTGCTTTTAATCCACCAGATTGTTTGCAGCCCTGATCTACAGACTGTATACATAATGTTAAATGTGGATTTTTAACATCAACTTCAGTTCAGATTTCCAAATTATTTTTAAATGTTTGATGAACTACTCACAAGAGTACTCATTAGTTCCATTTCTAAAAATAGCAGTGATCTGTGATGTCAAATGCTTGGTCTTAATCTATCATAAGAAATGGTTGTATAGAGTGAAGAAAAGCCATGTTTTGATACCAATTTGGGAAAAGTCCTTGTAAATGACCATTGACACATGGATACCCCCGTTTTAAATTTGTGTGAAAAATAATGAAGACTAAGGACAAATATTTTGAATCTATTCCCCCAATATATGTTTTGTGGTTAACTTTATTATTTGACTTATTCCAGTTAAATCTGGGTGAAAAATATAAACATACCATTATTATATTATTCATACATTGGTACTATTTGTGGTCAACCCTTCAGAATTCATTTAAATTAACTTTATATGAACATACAGATCAATGAAATGGGGAAATTTCAATTTTGTTAATATTCTTGAATAAAAAATTAATTGAACAACAAAACTTTCTTGAGGATTTTACAATCTTATTTCACTGTTTATTTACCCCTGCGTTTACACCATTAATACAAATACTAACTGGAATGTGCAGTAAAACTGTTGAGAATCACTTCAATTAAGGACCCTCTCTACACTGCACCCTAATTTCAGGGTACTTTTGTGTAGTTAGACTGACCCGCCACTTGACATAAAATAGAATAAATTGTAATCTGCACTGTATGACATAATTTAAAATAAATTCAAGTGTTCTAAACATTATATTAGACCAAGATAGATTAGTTGAAGACATTATTTGCATGTATTTTCTCTATCTGAGTAAGGAAAAGCAATTTTTCTTAATCATTACTTCATTGTCTTTGAAGATTTTTCCCGGATAAAAAAGGCACGCTCCCTATATTAAAAATGAATTAGTTAATTTAAAAAAATCCTCCTTTAAGATATATAATTTTTTCAAAGTCCAAAAAACATTTTTCATCAGTGTATAGAGGGTCCTTAAAGAACAGCTTCACATTCTTATGGATTTAATATGACAATGCTTGACATTCAAAAACCGTTCACGGTAGCTCAGTAGGGAGGTTGTGAGATCAAATCTCGGCCATGACTGACCTAAGTCGATAAAAAATGGGTAGCAACTGTTCCTTTGCCAAGCACTCGGCACTTTGAAGTGAAAGTTGCAGGTCCTTTGGATGAGACCTTAAAAACCGAGGCCCTGTGTCATGGCAGACGTTGGCACAGTAAAGATCCCTCACTGCTCAATGGTCCCTAGTGCCGAGTAAAGGTCAAAATTTGCAGCCCATCACCGGTATATGGTGACGTCTCTATATGAGTGAAAAATTCTGGAATGGGACGTAAAACAATATACAAGCAACCATTCAAAACAATGTGATCATTATGCATTAGCTTTGTATTTCAAATCTTAAATGACAAACAAAATAATTGGATTTTTATAATTCATTTATTAACCAATTTAAGAGACAATATTTCATAAAATGGATATTCCATGCCTATACAATCATATTCTACAACAGTGGTAAATTCTTCATGCAAGGAAAATAAAACTGAAATCATACAAAGACAACCATTTCTGAGAAAATACAGCTGACAGTGAATAGAAATAAACAGAGCTTTAATCAAAAAAACAATAAACTTCAGTTAGGAATTGCTTCCTAAATATAAATTATCTGTTGGAAATTAACTTCTATTTCTGTTCTGTAAAATAATTTTTGTGAAACATTACAATAACCACATGTGAACAATTATTACATCACCACTAACACTACTCAGTATTGATAGAGTAGTCATTTTTGTTGCTACTAGAACACTAACACTACTCAGTAGAGTAGTCATTTTTGTTGCTGCTAGGAGTAATCATCGTCATTGCTCTCTGGTTGCTGTGGCAGCTGAAGTTGCTGCTGTTGCAGAGCTTGCTGGGTCTGAAGCCATTGTTGCTGTTCCAGAAGAGCCTGTTCTTGCTTAGCCTGTAACCATGGCAATACATATACTGAGTAGATAAAGGCAAGCTATTAAATGTTTAACAACTATATAAAACTATATATATTAATGTGATATCACATTATATTTACATTTGTAAATGTTTTCTTTTATATAACACTATTGAATGCAATGTGTATCTATATCTGTATAAACATGGGTTCCACACGTCATAAACATTCGATGTAATTTATCAGTGACGTCATAAAGGGACGACGTGCAATCAATGGATTAAACACGTGCCATTGAGTTTGAAAAATAAAACATTTTAGACGTTATAGATTATAATCAGGCAAATATGAAATATAAATAAGTCACAAATGTAAATATAAGTAATAAGGTATCATTTTTAAACATCTATCAGATATAAATACGGGTTGGTACAAGATCAAATTTACCATAAAGCCCTTCGGGCTTTATGGAATTTGATCTCGTGACCAACCCGTATTTATATCCTGATAGATGTTTTAAAATGATACCTTATTTCTTAAATATAACTATTTTTAAAACTCCTTTTCATTGGGATTACAACTATTAACAAAGCATATTTTCATGATACAGCACTCCATATAGTAATTTAAAAGAAGAAAACATTTTTCTATGATCTTCATAAATAGCCCCATAAAGTCAATATGATGAAATATACATTCCAGCCCTAGAAAAGTTCAAATTAAGAAGCATTCATAGTTTTTATATGCTTGCTGAAGTTGACAATTTGAAGCAGTTGAATTCAAAGGCTTACTAATTTACCTCTGGCTTTAAATATCAAATATCCCCATAACATATCATTGTCTGTGTTTCAATTTGACAAATGAGTATGAAAGCCTATTGGTATCAAGGTAAAAAATCAAAAAACAAAAACGCCCATTTATTTCATGATTACCAGAAAATCATCTTGTAATTACGAGAAAAGATCTTGTAATTTTGTGTGTGTGTGTGTGTGTTTTGTTTATGTTGTAATCAATCAGTGTGATTTCATGTAATTCATACAAAAATGCTGGAAACCATTATGCAAATTACAATGACATCTTAAAACAAAACACTAAACAATTATTCCTTAGAAAAAGAACAATGCAGACAGAATATGAAGAAGTTCAGGGGCAGATAAAGATTTCAGTCTAATAAAATATCTTGGACCACCTTTAAGCTCAGAGGGTCCAGCCCTCAAAGTTTCTGAAAGTCATTTCAATCTTCGAAAAGTATTTTAATTGTGTAAAATTTGCATAGTAGAACGGTATTTTTGTTGCAAACACTAGTGTGAACAAAGGCTTTAATTTTTTTTTTTTTTTTAACATCGACTTGATAAACCTTTACTTGGTTTAACTTTTACAAATAGTACATAGTCTTTCCTTTGGATATTAGAAAAAATGGTTAGAAAGACTGTGTGAAAATAGGTGTGAAAACAGGTAAACAGACTCTAAGATTAGCAGGGTCTTCAAAAATACTGAAAATGCATCACTGAGGATTTTCATACAAATTGTTAGGCCATTATTTCCATACTGATTTGTCTACAGGATTTTCAGTTTAACCGATCATGACATAGAGCACAGGGCTGGTGTGACTAGTCAGCAAAGGACACTTGCTCCTCCATGACACCTGATTCCATCTCTGTTTTAAGAGATCTGTGTTGCTTGTAATTTGTATTGTTTGAATGGGCTTTACAGAATGATCACTGTTTGCTATCTTCACATTTAATTTTCATACCAGTACCAGTGCAGATACTTGTACCTGCATCATTGTGATTTATTATCCTCAGATCATTTCCCATTTGAAAAAATACAACTCCAGATATTTAAAGACATTCTGGGTGTTCATAGAAAATCATCTAATATTGCTGTTCTATATGAGTTGGGACAGTTCCCACTATTTTATTCAGGTTATGAAAATATGTTTAAATTTTATTCAAGATTGTAAAATTTAGAGTCAGAGAATGAGCATCAGAACCAATTAGTGGTGTCTGCATTTAAGGAAGATGAAACATTTGGGTCTAGAATATCTTGGCAAAGAAAACTTTTTACTCTTTAACAGAAATTGTCTTTATCCTCATTGGACATACCACATAAAATTTTAAGACATAAATTAGAGGAGCACTATAGGAACAAAATCTGTGAACAGTTAAAGAACATTTCTAAATCAGATTCTGGAAAATTAACTTTTTATAGTAATATAATAAATTTAAATGAATATAAATTACAGAACTACCTACAATTACCATTGAAGAAATCTTAAAGAACAATCCTAACAAAACTAAGAATTAGTGCTCATACACTACATATTGAAATAGGGAGATACTCAAGGCCACCTATTCCTAGAGAAAAACGTGTATCTGATATTCAATTCAATTCAATTTACTTATTGACAACACCATCATACATTGGCATATAGTCATGAATACAATAAACAATAACATACATAAAATCAATAAAATTATTCCAGTATGAATATCAGTATTATACACATTACATATTGAAATAGGGAGATACTCAAGGCCACCTATTCCTAGAGAAAAACGTGTATGTCATGCTTGTAAACTTTTTATTGAAAATGAAAAACATTTTATACTTCATTGTCCTAGTTATGATCAGTATAGATTACAATATTGTGATATATTTAATGCTCAATGTTACATGAAGGAAAACCCTATTATTGACATTATCAACCCTCCAAGTATTAAAATTGCTAGAAGAGTATGTAACTTTCTGAAAAAATGCTTTAATATTAGAAAAGAAAAAACTTCAACATAACTGATATGCATACTGGAATAATTTTATTGATTTTATGTATGTTATTGTTTATTGTATTCATGACTATATGCCAATGTATGATGGTGTTGTCAATAAGTAAATTGAATTGAATTGAATATCAGATACCCACCTTGGCAAACAATTCCTGCTGTTGTCTGAGCAGTTCCTCCTCAGGGATTCCCAGATTTTCCAGACGGGAACTCCCTCTTCTCTTTTTAGCAGCCACTGCTTTTGTCTCCTCTAACACTGCTTCAGCATCCTCTTTGTAATTCCCAAATCCAAGGTGATCGAGTGCTACAAAGGAGAAGGAAATTCATGGTGTACACATTACCATAAGAATCAGTACCAGTACAGTCTAATGTTACAAAGACATTAACTTGTATGATTACATGTATAACTGAATGATATTGAAGGGCCTAATGACAGTAAAGTCTAATGTTACAAAGACATAAACTTGTATGATTATATGTATAACTGAATGATACTGAAGAGCCTTATGACTTTCCAAGACCATTTTCTATTTTCAAGACAAGGAATAAATTTTTGAAAAAAATTTAAGCTCTTAAAATGGATTTTTTTTTCTCTGTTTTTATATGTAGTAATATCAATCTACTATCAATAAACTTGATGATGGTTTTCTAATTAGAATTAAAAATTATTTTTGGGGATATTCAAAATATCCAAGGGCTTTAGTTAGTCTCGACTATGTATGGCATATATTTTTGCACATGCTATACATGTAAGTGGAACTGCATGTGCATCATTTTGCAGTGAACAGCTGTAGCTTCCATTGTGGCAATGAGGCAACTGCCTCACTTGATTTTTCATTACCATCAACCCTCCCATAATCAACTATACATTGAAGAAAATATTTTGTGTAATAAGCCTTATTTTACATCTAAGCAAATCTATAATCTTTATGTACATTCATGTCGTAAGTTTGGGATCAAAGTTAGGGCTCTAGCCCTCTCCAATAAAAACTCAGGATAAGGGTTAACCCTAATGCAGAAAAAATATAAAATATGGATTAAAAGAAAAAAAAATGGACAGGCTAAGATGACATCACTTTTGAGAAAAATTAAAATAAAATAAAGATGAGAGTCTGACACGACATATTTAAATTTATAAAATATATAGACTAGTAAATAATTTTATGATCTTTAAACACATAGTTTACAAATATAATTAGGCCCTACAAACCTGTTTCACATTTTAGAAAAAAAGAACACAGACAAAATTAACTATTACTCTGAATTCTGTAATTTTATCAACAGATTAGAATTTGCAAAATGTGAGCAATTATGTAGCACTCTGGAGACCAGTAAAATTGACAAAACTTTTGAACTGGACAATTTTATGCATACAATGAAAAAGTGTTATGCAAACAATGAAAAAAATTCCCTTATGATTAACCTGCAATAATATGTTCTGGTGATATGGTCTTCTTGCTTTGCTTGTTGCAGATTTCATTTGCCTCAAAAGAAACCAAGTGAATGAATTCAGTGCAGCAATTAAGGATGAGCTCCCTGGCATCATTTGCCACTCGGATGTTTGGGATAAGTTCCTTAATCATTTTGTTCAGGGCAGCTCGAGGAATGCTCAATTCGTCCTCATCTTTGTTCTCTGCAGGCATTTTATCCATGATGATTAATCAGCTGTTTTAAACTTTGTGATAGATCACGCCCGCCTATTATGTGTCATTTCTCAAAACCTTTAAGTAAGAAAACCAATCTATAAAGACATGTAAAAGAGATCATTTTATCATGAAACCCACACCTGCATGCCACTGCCAGCATTCATTAGGGTACATTTTCTACCCGAAATTCCTCGACACATACTTTATATGAAGCTACTTCTTGCTGAATATAAATATATAAAATAACATATAAATATAAAATCAAAATCGTAGAGTGATCACAATTAAAACATTAACAATTTCATGATAATACTTACTTTAAAGCTTTGATTAATTTGGAAACGATGCAAGCAGTGACAGACTATTTCAGTATTTGGTATAAATTCCTGATTCCGATCCCGACAGAAATGCATGCGAAAAATAAATATTCTCGAGCTCGGCATTCTTGTGGAAGAAAATAAATCGGACTCAACTTTTTACACCCGGAACATAAAAAAAATCTGTTATTATCATTGTGACACTTCACTTGACTGTTTTAAGCAATGTATTGTGCATCTAGTTCGATTAGTCATTATTGGATGATGTCAAACATTATTTATTTATATGTAACATGTAACCCTTCACATGGATGTCAGGGCAAAGTAATATTGAATGAAACTGTGTGCCTGTGCAGTGCGTAAAAACAGTGGGAGTTAATATGTGACTTTGAAATACACTGATAAAGGTAAATATATATGTACTTTTTTTTCAAATTTCTTTAAGGGATACTAAATATTGTGCATACTTATCTCAAGCAAAGTATTAAAAACGAAAGTAAATGTCAATCACCCTTTGTCACGAATAATTAACAGATTAAAAAAAAAAATCCCCCAACATGCCTAAAATCCTTGTCACTGTCCGGGAAGGATACTTTTAACATCAGTATGAGTGATGCTTTCCTCTGACATTCCTTTGTAATTATTTCAAAGCTCATTCTCTTGTGAAGTTCAACCAAAGAGCAACACAGCTGGGGAATGCCTATGCAGTTCAGCCCAACAAACCTCCTTCTATATGTCACCATGTTCACAGGTGTGTGAGTGGCCAATATATTGGATCTCAATAGCTCACTGGTTAGAGTGCTGGCACGATACACCAGAGGCCCTGGGTTCAAGTCCCGGTTGAGACTTGATTTTCCACTACCTGTGACATTTGACATCCAACGTACAAAACCCACTAATATGTTGACGGTGCAACCATTAGGGGGAGCAGAGATACCTTTTCCATGTTTTCAGTTTACTGTTCAGTAAACTGTATTTAGACCCATCTCTTCAAACCGCACATGACATTTGGTACTTCTACACTCTGACGTCACATGACATCATATTTAAGTTGCATTACCAAACCGAAGCCTGAACAGTGCTGATTTTCATGAAGAATGTTTAACGTTCATCACATTTTACGTTCATCACAATTACGTTCATTTCATTTCACTAATTTATCATTGTCTAGCAATGCATTTTTAACTAGTTTAAAATGATTCAAAATTTTTCAAAATCCCTTCATTATACATTGAATACATTAATAAGCGATGCATTGTGGGTCCAGAGTTACTGTGGAAAATATTCTATTGAATGAATGTGCATTAGTCCGAATTTTCTCTTCGCCCAGGCGTTGCCTCACTGCGCTCGCTTTTACTTGGGAATATGCCTCACAGGTGTGTGAATGTCAGTCAATAATCTCAGTGGTTAGTGCGCTGGCACGGTTCGCCAGAGGTCCTGGGTTCGAGTCATGGTTTTACTTGAGACTTGATTTTTCACCACCTGTGACATATACGTGTAATATAGATGTCACAATTACTGTAGTTACCTAGAATATAATATATATATATATATATATATATAGCACTAAAAATGACCAACGACACGAACAATAATAATTGTCAAATTTTCGGGATGACCTGTCCCTTCCTCAGTACAAATAAAAAAGTTAAGAAGTCATAAAAACAAAGGAAATAGAGAAACAAAAACAACTAGCACTACTACTAAACTACCAAACACTAAATATTTACAGTGTTACATGTTTAATTTGAAGTTTATAAACAGTTGTGAACAAAGAAATCCGGAGCGCTATGAATTGCGTCCACTCTGGTGGAGTGCGATTTACATAATTGAACGAATTAATTATCGCTAATTAATTATGACCTAGCAGTAAATCATGCATTGTCTTATTCTCTCAAAATAGCATAACTATACATGATAAAAAGAAATTAAAGAAAGATAATATGGAAGGGCAATTTTAAAATATGAATTTGGATATATTATAAATTTTGAAATCTGATAAAAGAAATAAACAAAAATGTAAGCTGTAAATATTTGGGTAGGTTGTTCCAGAATTGCTAATGCGAATTAACGGTAAAGTTTACACTATATAGAGAGAATAAACTTGTTTGTTATAATTTGGGATTGGGTCTAGTTCACGTTCATCCTGGTGAAGTCATTAAGTTTGTTAATACCATTAGGGCGGAATAACTTCAGCCTGTGCATCCAGAACTTTTCCTTGAATTTCCTCTGAGTGTCTGTCCATCTTGGATTATGGTCAATAACCACTACTGTCATGTCCTCCCATTTGTGACCTTCAAGGTTGAAATGTTCCTCAATGGGTTCATTGAGTTTTTTGGTCCTAATGGTAGAACGGTGATTATTGACTCTCCTGCGGAGATCTCCTGTTTCACCAACATACTGTTTGGAGCAAACTTTGCAACTGATGAGATAAATGCAGTTGTCTGTTTGACAGGACAAATTCCCTAGTATTTTGTAGCTGCGGCCTGTAACGGGGCCGTTAAAGCTGTCTGTGTCAGAGCTGTGCTTACAGAGAAGACATCTTCTGTCAGAGCAACTTTTAAAGCCCCCGTTAGGTAATGGATTGTCCAATCTGGTTCTTACTACCATGTCCTTTAGGTTCCTCGGGCATCTGTATGCAGCCAATGGGGGGCTCCTTGAAGACCTCTGCCATTGCATTGAGTGGAGAATTGGCAGGTTCTTTTGAAGGATACCGCTGAGGTCTTACTACCTTAGGCACACCCTTAAATGTGTGTGGGGGATGACAGCTAGTTGGCATAAGATACAGATGGGAATCTGTGGGTTTCGTGTGGAGACTGAACTCAATTTCACCACTTCATGGGTGGAATGTCGCGAAAGCCTCGAGGCATTCTTTTCGTTTGCCAACACCTTTCATCAGTCTATCAAATTTACAGTAGACGTATCTAATTCGAAAAACATATTCCTAGATACTACATGTACATCTACCCTGACTGATGGTGAAATCGAGTTCAGTCTCCAGACGAAACCCACAGATTCCCATCTGTATCTTATGCCAACTAGCTGTCATCCCCCACACACATTTAAGGGTGTGCCTAAGGTGCTAGCCACCAGAATCCGGCGCATCTTTTCATCCCCTGCCTTATATCAGGAACAAAGTGGTCTCCTGAAGTCCCACTTATGCAAGAGAGGCTACAATGCCTGCACCATACAAACTGCTATTGATGAGATGGCAGGACATGACAGGCAAAACCTATTATGCTACAAGGAAAAAGACAATAGCGGCAGGGTCCCTCTGGTAACCACATACCATCCCATCCTTAAGAACCTCAGCGGTATCCTTCAAAAGAATCTGCCAATTCTCCACTCAAATAAACGAATGGCAGAGGTCATCAAGGAGCCCCCATTGGCTGCATACAGACGCCTGAGGAACCTAAAGGACTATAACAAACAAGTTTATTCTCTCTATACAGTGTAAACTTTACCGTTAATTTGCATTAGCAATTCTGGAACAACCTACCCAAATATTTACAGCTTACATTTTTGTTTATTTCTTTTATCAGATTTCAAAATTTATAATATATCCAAATTCATATTTTAAAATTGCCCTTCCATATTATCTTTCTTTAATTTCTTTTTATCATGTATAGTTATGCTATTTTGAGAGAATAAGACAATGTACGATTTACTGCTTGGTCGTAATTAATTAGCGATAATTAATTCGTTCAATTATGTAAATCGCACCTCACCAGAGTACACCCGATAGACTGGACGAAATTCATAGAGCTCCGGATTTCTTTGTTCACAACCGTTTATAAACTTCAAATTAAACATGTAACACTGTAAATATTTAGTGTTTGTAGTTTAGTAGTAGTGCTAGTTGTTTTTGTTTCTCTATTTCCTTTGTTTTTATGACTCCTTAACTTTTTTCTTTGTCCTGAGGAAGGGACAGGTTGTCCCGAAAATTTGACAATTATTATTGTTCGTGTCGTTGGTCATTTTTAGTGCTTTATATAAATTTCCATCCATGACCTTGTATCTACTTAGTAGATCCGACACTTAGGATATACAGTGTTGTTGGTTTTTAGTGCTTTTTATATACAATATATATATTAATTTCAGGTGAAGTGGGAGTAAGATAGCTATAGAAAAAATACAGAGAAAGCCTTATAATATATAATTTTCATGAACATGATGAAGACTTACATTCTGTAGGGATTATATTATGATAAAGTTTCTGCTGTTTATCATTTGACTTGTTATCTTGACTGTATGCCAAGATGATGATGTCCATAAAATTGAATTGAATACATGTATGCTAATTGAAATATAGCTAGCGGTATTAGTTATCAAGTTAAAATCTGTCATATTGAATGAACCATTGAGAGGCAGGAAGCAAGCTTAACCTATTTGTACCCTCTCCCAATATCACATGCTTGACAATGACTCCATATGAATCTGACTGGGGCCTACATGTAGTTATTTTTAAGAAGAGGATTTTTACAGATGACTTACTTTGCATGCAAGAACATGAAGATCTATCCCTATTTTAAACTTCAGCCTCAGCAGCCAACAAGATTCTAACAAACTTTAATCTATCAGGCCCATAGGAAGCAATTTTAGTTGGGGGGGGGGGGGGCACAGCCATACATTTTCAGTTGAGGGGGCACTATCAACTACCAAAAATTCCTTGACAAACAAAAAAAAAACGGTCATCAGACGTTTTTATTGAGGGGGCACAAACATATACAATGTAGTATCTATGTTTTCTATAGTACTCTATATATCGACAAAATTATTGGGGGGGCAGAGTCCCCCCATCCGCCCCCCCCCCCCCGTTCCTACGGCTATGTCTATACAATATATATGCATGAACATGATGAAGATGCTAATGTTTAATGGGCCCCTACTTCTCAAGAGAAGGAGAGTTTAAGCTCTACCGGTCAGAGACCAGAAGAACTTTTGTGATAATGAGGTGTCCATTGTCTCTGTGTTTGTCTAGCTGTCTGTCTGTCTGTAAACAATTTTTAAAAATTTTAATCCTTCTACAGTTTTGGTCTGATTTCAATATAACTTGGTGCACAAGTAGACTACACTAAGATACATAATTCTGTATATCAGTATAACACACATGCATGTGATAGTGGAATATTACTACATAAACTGAGAAAATAGATGATGGAAAGGTTGAAATCATCTCTTTTTTTTCATACAGTTGTGGGATAGCCCCTATTGTCCATAGTCATGCAGTAAAACATTCAAATATGAGACTCTGTGGTGTTGTTTATTTCCTGTTCACTGGGATATTTCCAGTCAACATATGAATGAAAGTAACCATTGTTAATTGATGAAATGTCGTCGATATATCTGAATGTAGAGTTGAAGGCCACAGCAAGTGTTTTCTTCTGAAAAATGAGTCATTGCGTCACAGCAAAGGAATTGAAGGACAGGCAGACAGATGGACATATAGATGAACAGACTTTTATAGGGCTTCTACAGGGTTCTCAATAGTCCTTCTCAGTCTTTATAAACAAAAAATGTAGTTGTACCATGAAAAATGTGAAAATAACAAAAAGTAATTAAATTCACAAAACCTCTGCCCAATCATATAAAATTTTTGCTTTAACACTTATGATCTTCATCAGAGTATCAATGAACCTTAAGCTCAACAATCCAATCACTCAAAATAAATTAAGAGCAGAAAAAAATCATGGAAAAATTTCAGTGTTATTTTTCCTTTGACGTTGATTTCTTCCCCTCGAAGAAATACAAACGGATCAATTTTTTTTCGCATGAAAATTAATTACCATTTCTTGTGCTTAGATGGAATGTTTGTATTGTTTACCATGCACCATGTATAATACAAAGTAACCAAATATGTTCAAATAATCCTTATTGATCACCACAAGAGTATCTCAAGTGACATCGCTATTTCAACCAAACTTTCCACACAGCAGCTTTGGTAATGAGTAATCAAACTGGGTCAGGTTCCTTTCCAAGTGGGAGAGGTGGAAAATGTAATCTAGAAACAAGGAAAATAAAGTGTGGTAATATTTTATATTGTATTATGAAGGAATTAAAAAGAGAAATTCCAAACTACAATTCTTTAGATTGTGAAATTCTATGTAATACATACTGTAAGTATTTTCAGATTTGTTTAAATCATTGTCCTTAATACGGAGTGGAGGTTCCTCAAATTTAATGTTAAACAAACAAACAAAAAGAAACTTGCATAGTGACAAACAGGTGAAGACCCCTATTTGAAATGTATTTTAGTAAAACAGTAAATTTAAAATTGACTTTTAATGTCAAAATGTACCATGTCAAAATAATTAAGGTTTAATAATTGAGTAAATCGGTAACAGACAACATATGGTTTTTTTTATATATGAAGGTTTTCATTTTACATTTTATTTAATTATATGTTAAGAAGGAAAATAAAAAGGTTTTGAGTTTCCCCATATCTATTATGCATAAAATTAGATAAAAAGTATAGATTAGTTTCAGTTTCTACTTAAAAACGTATCGGTAATTATGTAGAATATGACGACTAAAACAACAGATCTTGGTTTACATAATCACCTAATGATAGTTTGAATCATGTGAAGCGAAAATTTAAGAGAAGTACCCTATGTCCGGCTTCTCCATAATTATATTTCTTCTTACAACATGAGATTGAGGGGGTGCTTCCCCAAAGTATTATGATGAGGAAGTTTGTTTGTTTTGTGCTTGAGTAAAGAGATTGCTTAATGTGAAATACTTCTAACGTGTTTGACTTACGGTGGCAGATTTTTGACCAGAATGGGCACATCCCCATGCTCCAGGTTCCTAGAAACAGCTTAAGTGTCTTGTATCAAGCGGTTCTACAACCTGTTTTACCAAAAAAAAAGTCAACACTTGTTTGACATCACAAGAAACACTGAATGTATATTTATATAATTTAATATTGGTTGTAACGAGTCATTTAATTGTATAAAAAAAACTAGTTTATATCTTATAACCTGTGTTGCCTACGTCACAAACACTAATGTCAAAAACGTATCAATCTGCTTGACGTTACATTTAATAATATTATGTACAATTTGAAGGCATTTTTGAAGGAGAAACTGTGTTTTTTTCCTAACTTATTGATGGAAAATTGAATTAGAAGGAATGAATTTAATAGCTATCCAAGTTATACTGGTATAATCTGGGTTGTAACAGTTTACGCTTTTTTATAAATCACTTCGCGGTTTATAAAGTATAAACTGTCCCAGCCCTGGTTATACAGTATAACTTGGGTAGCTATTAAATTCATTCCTTAAAATAATCAAAGATTCTTTTCACGTAGGAACTTATAGAAAAGTCAGGGCTAATTTGATTTCATTCCCATTACAGATTAAGGTCAGCACTATGTACCTTTATCTACGACAAGGTGACGTTTTGGAACTGATTTCTGGTGTTGTTCTCAAGGACGGATATCGACCTGTGGTGGGAGAAGTGGGCAATGACCTCCAACTGGAGCCCGCCATTTGGTTCAAATCTCTTATTATAGACGCCATCTTAATTGACTGTGACCGTCGACAAGTTCGATGGAGCCGTGCACGCATAAAACCGGGCGAGCGAATCAGCGAGGAAATTGATGACGTATCTATAATGTGCGAGCCGGACAACGTCATCAGAGCAAAACACTTCGATACCTCTGTTTTCGAAGATTACGATTACAGTGAATTGGATCCAAAAGCACATGAAATATTTGAAGCAACGAAACAATTGTTGATCAGTATAAGAAAGAAAGAGTTGAATGATGAACAATTCAAAACAGAATTGCTAAGACTGCTCCATTGTTATATTATGCCTTCTGTATCACTGACAACAGATGACATTACAAACCTAAAGAATGCGCTTGCACGGGTTCAGAGCCAGTTACAGAACATTGACAAAATTATTCTTAAGAAGGACAGAGCCGTTCAGTTGACAGAATCTTCTATGGCTAAACAACGAGAGACTTTGTTAGAAAGAGAAGATTTTACAAGTGAAAAGCATATTCTGTCTTGCAGTCCCAAATTCATACAAGCATTTGAAAAGCAAATTGGAAAAGACGTGGAGGAGACGTGGCAGACAATGGAAGTCATGCAGAAGAAAGTGAATGAATTAAAGCGGGATAGCTGTACCTCCACCGAACTGGAACAAGTAAGAAAAGAGCGAGATAAATGCTACGAAAAGTGGGAAAAACTCAAAGTTGTGAAGGAAACCATCAAAGAAGCCATACTTAGGCGCAAAAAAACCAACAAACGATTGTCAAAGTTCGAAACATTGAATGTTTTCCACAATGTTTATATTGAGATCAATGAACGACTTCAGGCAGAGAAGGAAGAAATACATAAACTGTGTTTGCATAAAGTCCAAATTTCTTCTGTTCGAGAAGCTATTGAGTTAGCGCTGGATGAATTAAAGACTGATGGTCAGACGTTAGGTTGGCAGATGAAATCTGATGGCACTACTGAAAACGACATCAATGGCATGAGCTGCAAGCCAAAAGACTGGTACACCTTAGAGGAAACAATTTCAGCCATATTGGCTGACGCCAAACATGACGTAACACAGAAACACGTTAGATTCTGTGCAGGAATACAAGACAAGATTATCTCGGCCTTGAAGGAGGGTCAACTTTTTGAAAACCAAGTCAATCCCTTAGAAGAAGACCTTTCAGTACTTTCCTCTAGTTTTGTCCACATTGAAGATGATCTTTTAGCTTCAGGGGACCGATGTAGAGACCGACGATCCAGACGGGGGCGCTCAACAATGTGTATTCCAGAAGACGATACTCAAGACGTTCCTAGAAGAAGAGAAACAGTCTACCAGTCTCTTATTGACACAGTTAAACGAGAAATTAACGAACATATAGTCAATATGGTGGAATTACTGTCACAAATTAACCCTGAACATACTCGTGCCGGGGGAAGTCAGTCAAACGCGAGCGGAAAGATATCTATTTGTTACCAGAATCATCTATGCCATAAAATCATAGAGCCCCTAGAATCATTATATGAGAAAACATACGGCAGTATGTGCATAAATGTGTTTAACAAAGTGAAGGACATGTCTTTTGAGGAACTCGGGATTGACGAACCATGGATACGTCATCTTAACGATCTATCTTCGCCTGTTCACATTACGGACGTCAAAGTACCTATAGAGAACATTTCCTTGACTAGTGTACCTTCCATAACTTCTGATCTTAGTCTGTTCTCGATCGGTAAAATGCCCATCGATGAACTTTATCGGCGGGCCGAAAAAGAGGGCACAAAATTGGAGAACTGTATGGAATCTGGACAATATGCCAGTCCTTTTCCTGAAGATTCAGAATTGACCCACCCCAAGAACATGCTTGACGCCTCACCACCCAATGAGAGCGATACAATAGCCTTTCATGAGCCTCCGCCGTCCTATGAAGAATCATCGAAATTACCGCCTTGTTATGAACAAAATAGCCTCGCCAGTCAAATAATTCAAGAGGATGGACAAAGCTTGTACGATATTTTACAACCAGGCCTTGATATGATCCACACTTTGGTGATGGAAAACACAGTCACGGGTAAACTGAAATTAATCACCAAGACCTATCGTTTTGTTGGTGATCAGGTGTCGACGCTGAAGTCTGCAGCCTCACTTCAGGATTTCATGGGTTGTTGTGATGAACTCCTTACTCTTCTAATTGTGTTACTAACATACCTCAATGAGGAGGATTTCAAAAGACTATACGTTCAGATGTACATGGTGCTTGACTTCAAGCCCCAGTGCATGTTAGGTGGCGTACATGACTGTTCTCTTACAAACTTTTTTGCGGCATTTCAGTATCTCCAAGATCGATTAGTCATGCAGAATGTGCGGCAAAGCAATACAGAGTCCAAGTAATTGAAATGCGTCAAAATACTGTTAAATACTGTACACATATTTTCGTGGGGTCAAATTTTCGTGGTTTGAGGGAAAAAATGGTTCTTTGAGACTTGATTTCTATTTGAAATTTTGCATTTCGTGGAGGACATTAATTCGTGGGTCTCTTCATACCACGAAAACAACGAAAATTAAAACCTATGAAAGCTTGTGATTTCGGACAGTAGTAAATTTCATGTTTCTGGTGAATGTTAAAGCCTATAACGTGTGCCAAATGCTATTTTTGGTATTTGTTTTATTGTAGCTTGCTTTGCAAAGGCCTTTTTGTTTTTTGTTTTCTTTATGATCAAATATAAGAATAAAAAATCTTCATTTTACATGCACCATGCTGAGATTTGCTTTTTTGTGGCTCTATTGGTTGTTTTAACTTCTTTACTGAGTTTACTATTTATTATGTTGTGATTTGTGGATGGTGTGTTTACAACCATTGCTATTTTTATCTACATGTTCCTAACTTGTTTTCATTATATAGTTTCATCAGTACTGGGTTTCTGTATTGTTATACCTTTAAATATATGTTTCCTTTATAAATCTATACCTAAAATGTATAACATTTCCATTGTTTACTTAGCAGTCAAAAAAATCTATGTTTTACCGCAGAGTAAGATATATTGGACCTGTCGGTGAGATAATGGACTGCTTACGTCACGTGAGTGGGATCAGCCTAAATATTATTTGCATTCGTTTGTGTTCGCAGTGAAGTTTAACCGCAGTGCGGGTAAAAGAAATTTACATCATGGAAGCCAGCACAAGATACATGTATGTCAGACACAAATATATAAAAGGTATAACAAAACATTTATTGACTGCGTTCACGGGCAAAATGCGTTTTGTCGACCCCTCGAACAAATCTGTTCGGCCCAAGGCAACCGGTTTGGTTCTTGGGTCCGCCAAAATGCATGTTGCCCTCGAACCCAGTCGATAAAAGTATATTGCTACCATAAAGGATGAAAATGCGCGTTTTCTAAATCAATCATTGTCTTTTATGATTAGAAGTAACGTTTTAAAATTTTATAACAGGTTTGTTGATCACTATTGATACATTACACAGCTGTTATATGCGACCCAGCCTTTACAAATATAGTATTGCTTTTGTTTTACTTGAGTGTGGATTTGCATAATAAATTTATATGATATTGATATGATCATTAGACTGTGTCAAAGTTTGTAATTCTTTTTATTTGCGGGTTGTTGTTGTACATGCATTCACGCAGATACTCGCGGTGTATTTAGTATTACTACACTGTCATTTGATTATTTCATTAAATGAAATGAAAATATAAATCACTTTTGCTTTTTGAAATATGGCGTTTAGGGTTAGGTTAGGTTAGGTTTTCATTCTAAAGTTTAAAATGTTTACATGACATTGTAATCATTTTCAACTTCAGATTGAAAATTAATAAACGGTATGTGGGTCACACATGCCCTAAATAAAATCAAAAGATCAAACAGCAAAAGTGTAATTAATTGGATGAAAAATGAAATCATTGGATGATTTTTTTTGGCTTAGTTTGAGTGAACATTTGCGAAAGATGCAACCAATTTTCTTTACATGACTTTTAGGTCTACGTATATTCATCATATATCGGACCATCTTGGTTTAAAACACATCTGACATGCAGATTGAACACTTTTCAAAACTAGAAATATATCCGCAATAAAAACGTGATTGCAACGCCCCCTCATACATTCATACAGCAAGGTAAAAGAGACATACCGTGTTTTTTCATCCGAGCTAATGGTAAATATAACGAAGGAAGGATACTTTTCATGGTTTGTGAAATATACAGAACTTCTAAAGTTAATTAACATTTCACAAATTCTATGGTCGATAAAATGACCTCGTTAGCAAATACAGTCTATCGTTAAGTCGAATGTTGACATGTTTTTAGTACAAATTGTTAGGCCCTCATTTTCAAACTGAATTGTGTAATATTTTTTCCGTTTACCCGATCATGACAAGGAGCACACGCGGTTGTGACCGGTCGACAGGGGATGCTTACTCCTCCATGGCACCTGATCCCACCTCTTATGTTTTTAGAGGTCCCAATTTACATTGTTTCAATGGATTTTTGAGCTTGATTACTGTTCGTTATCTTCATATTTCACTTTAAGTGTTATGTCATGTAGCGGTGATTTATCCTTTGAGTGACAAATTCTAAGTTTGTTTTTTTCTTCCTTTTTCATTAAGTTCATTCTATCAAGATTAATATTTTTATTATGCCCCCGTATCGAAGATTCGGGGGTATGTAGTCCCTGTCCGTCCATCTGTCTTTTGTCCGCAAACACTTTAACCTTGCCCATATCTTTTGATTGGTTGGAGCAGTGACTTTCATATTTCACGTGTGTATTCCTTGTGACAAGACCTTTCTTTGGGTACCATCATATTTGACCTTGACTTTGGAGTTTGACCCACTTTTGCAAAATTTTATGAGACTTTAACCTTGGCCATAACTTTTGAGCAGTTGGTGCTTGGGCTTTCAAACTTCACATATGTATTTCTTATGACAAGACCTTCCTTTAGATACCAACAACTTTGACCCTTTGACTTTGACCTAGGAGTTTGACCTACTTTTGAAAAAACTTAAATTTTGGCCATAACTTTTGAACAGTTGGAGCTAGGGCTTTCATACTTCACATGTGTATTTCTTGTGGCAAGACCTTTCTTTGGATACTAACAACTTTGACCTTTTGACCTTAACTTAAGAGTTTGACCTACGTTTAAGAAACATTAACCTTGGCCGTAACTTTTGAACTGTTGGGAGCTAGGGCTTTCATATTTCACATGTATATTCCTTGTGACAAGACCTTCCTTTGGATACGAACAACTTTGCCCTTTGACCTTGGAGTTTGACTTACTTTTGAGAAACTTTTAACCTTGGTCATAATTTTTGAGCAGTTGTTGCTAGGGCTTTCATATTTAGCATGTGTATTTCTTGTGACAAGACCTTTCTTTGAATACCAACCACTTTAACCCTTTGAACCTGATCTAGGAGTTTGACCTACTTTTGAAAAACTTTAACCTTGGCAATAACTTTTGAATGGTTGGTGCTAGGGCTTTCATACTTCACAATTGTAATCCTTGTGTCAATACCTTCCTTTGGATACCAACAACTTTGACCCTTTGACCTTGCCCTTGGAGTTTGACCTACTTTAACCTTGGCCATAACTTGTAAACATTTTTATTTTATGCTAGGGCTTTCATACTTCGCATATTCATTTCTTGTGACAAGACTTTTGTTTGGATACCAACAATTTTGGCATTTACCTTACTTTACTTTAAAAAAACTTTAACCTTGGCCATAACATGTGAACATTTGTTTCTAGGGCTTTCACATTTCACGAACATGTGTATCACTTGTGACAAGACCTTCCATTTGGGCCCCATTTGACCTTGACCTTTACGTTTTACTTACTTTTAAAAACCTTTAACCTTCGCCATAACTTTTGAACAGTTGCTGCTAGTGCTTTCAAATTTCACAGGTATATTCCTGGAGACAGGACCTTTCTTTGGGTACCAACATTTTTTTTATTTCTCTGGACCTGGAGTTTGACATGGATTTTAGAAACTTTCACCTTCGCCATATGCTGCCATACGGGGGCATCAGTGTTTCACAAACACATATCTTGTTTTTTCCCTTTATCAGTTGAGTTGGTGTTAGAAAATCAGCAACGATCGTCGAGAAACGTACAAAATACTCGATATTTCAAGCGTCATGCCATACCATACTGTAAAATCATGTATCTTCGTAGGGGGCATTTTTGTGGGTTAAGGGAAAAATATTCGTTCGTGGGGATTTGATTAGGGAGATGAAGAAGCGCTAAGTTGATATTGATTTGAAATTTTATATTTCGTTGGGGACATGAATTCGTGGGTCTCTTCTTACCATTAAAACATAGGCACCTGACGTTACTTACTTTTTCAATCTGACTAAAATCAAATCCTTTGATCCGCTCAAATACACCTTGTGTAGCGATCTATGTGAGCGGATCAAAGGATCTGATTTTAATCAGATTGCTTACTTTTCTTGTAATAAAAAAAATTGCACTCCCTACCCTACCTAGTGAATTATTAGGTAGGGGGTATATTTTTTTATTAAAAGAAAAATAAGTAACGTCGGGTGCCTGTGCACGAAAACAACGAAAATTAAACCCCCACGAAAATTTCTGATTTTAAAGTGTTTTTTGTTTGAAAAATGTATAATTGTGATTTAATCAAATAAAGGATTATAAAATATGACTTAGAATTGGGCAGAGTTAAAGGAGCACCATGACTAATATAAATATACTCGGTATTTTATTGAACATAATTAATAGGATCGTCCTCTCCAACTCAAAGAAAATAAACGTATAAGGACTTTTGATTTTCAAACAAACAAATACACAATGCTGAATTTAAAGAGAAGGAAATAAAGGTATGGCAGGAAAGTGCATTAAGCAAAGGGAGGGGTACAATGCAGGGAAAACATAAAGAATGTAAAAGGAAGGGAGGGGTATATAATGCAGGGAAAACAGAGAAGGGGGTGGAATAATGCAATGAAAGAGTGTAAAGGAGAGGGAGGGAAAGGCAAAGAAATCATTGTAATCTTTTCATTTTCTGTTTTAGAAAAAAGTAGTCAAAACTTTATCATGTTTTATTATTATTTTGGACACATTTGGGTCCCCAAAAGGATCGTCTTAAGACCCAATGTTCCTTTGTTAATACATGTACTTTAGGAATGAAATAAATATGTCATTGTTAGTTTCAAAATATATAAAGTAATTAATGTATGTATATAAAATATTCAATGTTTACAATTTAATGAATCCACAGGAACAGTGTGTTTGTAGATGTAGAAGTTTGATCTAAGGAGGCCAACAAAGGACGATATTTTAAACAAGATCATATTACACAAATTATAATGAGTAGCTTGTGTAACTGCAGGAGTCTGTAAGTTTTATAAGTACTCAACTTAAACATCACTTCCTCTTTCCGTCTGTTTACCATTTTCCTGTTTCAAAATATAAAGAATTGCAAGTAGAGTAAATGGAAGGCATGCTATTCAAACATACAGCATCTACTTGACGTTTTTCGTTGTGTGCAATCAGCTGAAAGTTATTTCAAACTTCTGAAGCATTGTAGCAATCTTAAATTGATATTTAAAAAATCCACGTATTATGACATTTTCTGTCAGTGGATATGACTTCCCTAATGATAATTTAATTGCACTATCATAACCACTAGTGATAAAACGTTTACTATAGCGGAATATATGTCTTCCACAAATCTAGACCCCTCCCCCCCCCCCCCCGAGTTATTAATAAATTTATAAAATAAAGTAACCGGAAAATGATCCTGAACCCCAGCTCTCGTTAGTTTATAAGATGAATCATGTGCATACATGCGTGTATCTGTGTGTGTGTGGGGGGGGGGGGGGGGCTGGATTTATTTCATTTTATTTTTACTAATTTATTGTTGCTTGTCAGTTTTTTTAGTCCGATTTCAGTGGGATTTTGAGTGGGTTCTTAGTCTCCTCCACTAATGATAAAAAATTAGGCAATTCAAGATAAAATATGCGAAAGCCTATTAGGATGGATTAATAACGCGGAAAATTTTAAGGCGGAAGAACGCGAAGTGAAAAAGCGTTATAAGGCGTAAACTTGAAAAAAGGCGTAATAATGCGTCAAAGGGCGTAATTACGCCTTTCAGAAAAAGCGTTTTTATGCCTTTACAAAAGGAATTATTACGCCTTTAAAAAAAGCAGCATTACGCATTTCAAAAAGGCGTTATTAAACCTTTCAAAAAAGCGTTATTACGACTTTTCAAAAGGCATTTTTCCCCCTATTAAAAAACGATATTACGCCATATCAAGAGGCGTTATGACGCCTTTTCAAAAGGCGATATTACCCTTTTTAAAAAGGGCGTTATTAATTAAGCTTTTTCAAAAGATGCTATAATGCGAAATGGAAAGGCATTATAACGCCTTAACAAAAGGTTTAATAACGCTTTTTCCAAAGGCTTAATATTGCTCCTCAAAAGGCTTTTAGTTAAGGACTCATAGCTTACTGCTATTTTGTATACACTCATATGTCCAGGTCTAAAATAAATTCTCAAAAGTATTTAAGTATATGACTTTTCAAGATAATCTGTGACCAACACAACCCTAATCTGGGGGGTGTACTCAGAGCAAACGAATTTCATTTTTTAGGGATTATTTTTCAGTACCAACTTAGTCAATCCCGGGGCTGAAATCTTGACCCTCGGGACTTGAATTTCACAATTTGGTATAGACTTAATTGCTCAGAAAAAATCAGATTAACGTTAGATACCAGGAAGAAAGAATTTTAAAGGTGTAAAATATTTTCAAAATTAAACCAACCTTCTCTGTTACCAGACATCTGGACTAAGAGTCATGGATTCACAAATTTGTTTGAAGGCTAATTGCTCAT